>NC_134850.1:9594604-10200318 GCF_965363235.1 Mytilus galloprovincialis | reverse complement strand
TAGAAACTCTTTATAGTGTTCATAGATCAGGTGTTGTACACCGAGACATTAAAGATGAAAATATTTTAGTGGATTTGAAAACTGGTGAACTGAAAATAATTGACTTTGGATCTGGTACATTGCTCAAAGATACAGTTTATGTGACCTTTGATGGTGAGCATCTTTAATAGATTGCATTTTGTTGTAGTGTTATAGGAATATTGAGTATTTGATTTAATACTAAAGTTCATCCACCTACACATTTTAATTGATCTCAACATGCTCAATATGGGAGATGCTAAGAATGCTTTACATTGGCTGGCAAACAGGGGTCGAAATTAGCGCTGGTCCTAGACCAGTAGAATTTGCGTCGGACCAGTAGATTGTGTCAGCTGGTGGTCCGGCGGACCAGTAGAAATTTGCCGATAAAAATCTCTGATCAGGGCTTTCCATTGAAATTGAAGTAGAAGGCTGAATTAAAATTATAGGCGGCTGTAACATGCTTTCGGCGAAGCCGGACGCCCACCAAGCTACAGCTTGGTGCCTTATGGCAGGGGGTTTGGGGGCCGCTCAAGCCCCCCAGAAGCTCTGGTATAAATAGAGCAAAATCCTGCATTCTCGCAATCTCCTGGCACCTAATTTCATCTTTCAAATGACCATTTTTTATGTATGAAATTAAAGAAAGAAAAAAAAATCTCAAAGAAATTTCATTTTTTTTTATGTTATTTTTTTTAATTTTCATGCTTAAAACTCATTTACTTTTGAAGGAGATTTATTCATATAATAATCCGGTTTGTTAAAAAAATCTTGATCGATTTTTTTTTTGCATAACTACGTGCATTTGTAAACAAATGACCCCCCTCCCCCTTTTCTCTCTAAAGACTGTAATACGCGTATTTAAACCATACAATTATTTCTCAAGCATTGACAGAAAATTTATATATCCCCTGATTTTCTCTTTTTTTTTGTAAACTATTCAATAAGTCGGATACGTAAATCATTTGGAAATGTTTTTTATTTGAGGTCGAGTATATAGAAAATTGAATATTTTAATCAGCAAAAAAAAAAATTTAAAAAAAAATCTGTATCATACACCCAAGCGCCTGTGGTTTTAAAAGCCAAAAAAAGCCAACGAGTTAATGACCATCGGAACATCTCTATTGTTATCCTTCAATGGCCACCGGAACGTCTCTCTTGTTGTCTTTGAAAAGAAACGATACATTCTGACTTTAAATAGACAACCAATCAGTGACCTGAATTCATGTGAACTATATTTAGCCCAAGGTAAACACTGACTTTTCATCCTTGTTTATCGTGACCGCGACTTTACGACAATACATCTCTCGAATGCCTGTAAACATTTGAAAAGGAGTTTTTTCTTTTTGAATTTATATTTTTGTCAGTGAAGTAGCCGGCACTTGAAGCCACCGTAAACGGCGGATTTCCGCCGGCTACCGGCTTCAATGGAAAGCCCTGAAAAATCTCTGATTGCTTTGCAATCTCGGTTTGTTTACAAAAGAATTTACCTGCGACATCAATTACGGGGGATACTACCGTATGTATTTCAGTTGATAAAGTTGTCAAAAAATAAACTCATCATAGATACCAGCACTCATTTTGCATGTCATTTTTCCAGGACCAGTAGATTTGGAGCCGGACCAGTTGATTTTCAGTCCACTGGTCCAGCTGGCCAGTACACAAAAAAGCTTAAATTCGACCCCTGCTAGCAAAACATATCAATTACACAGTTGCTGCTGCTGAAAATATCAGCATAAATGATCACACATGTGTCTCAGCATAACTTGGCAATGATTCATATATTCAGTAGGGAAACATACATAGCATACATTGTTTACACAAAGTTAACAACTAGGTTTAAATTACAGTGCATAACAAGTTATGATATTGGGTTATTATACATGTATTGGTAGCATTAGCCAAAAAAATATGACTGGTTGCTATCAACCTATTATTAAATGCTTTTATAATTTGTAACAAGTCAACTGTAGAATTGATTATGTGGGACATTTTAAGTTGGTTCACAAGAACTCCTTGCATACCTGTGAACAGTCATGCATGTCAAAACATTTACCCGAGTTTTTTAAATCAATACTTTGGCTTATTAGATATGAATAAATGGGGTTATTAGTAAATTTTACTAACACAAATTACTTTAAGGGTATTAATATATTATAAATTGATCATCTGTCAGGCTTTCTTATGAATGAGTTGTGACATGAACACTTCACACATCACTTCATTTTAGGCAGTAAGAATTCAGTTGATTGATGACAAAAATTGAGACTAAAAATACATATAAAACTTAAATTCTGTATAGAAATGCATTAAAAAAGTTAAAGCTTAATTTTAATTGTTAATTCTGTATAGAAATGCATTAGAAAAGTTATTCTTAATTGTCATATCTTTATTTTTAAGGTACAAGAGTGTACAGTCCTCCTGAATGGATAAAACACCATCGGTACCATGGTAAATCAGCAACAGTGTGGTCACTGGGAATTTTATTATTTGACTTAGTTTGTGGAGATATTCCATTTGAACAAGATGAACAAATCATGAAAGCAGAAGTATCATTTAGGGGAAGATTATCACATGATGTGAAAGACTTAATAAAAAAGTGTTTAGCAATTCGTCCATCAGATAGGCCATCTTTTGAAGACATTTTAAATCATTCATGGTTAGCAACTCCACAGTTGCCAGTTGAGAAACTTAGTTTACATGGAAATAATAACAATAGTTCTTGTCAGCATGGAAATTCTGTAGACACTGTTTCAATGAGTAGCCAAGAAAGTGTGTGACGAAACCTTATAACAGAATAGATTTAGTCAATATTCTGTGCAACAGAAAAATGCAATAAACTAACTCATGTAACTCATTCCAATGCTCAGGGATTAATCAACATGATCAAACAATTTGCCAAAGTCAATCTTTTACAAAAATCTTCTCCTCTGAAACTACTGGGTCAAATTAAACCGAACGTAGCCACAATCATTATTAGGGTATATAGTTTAAAAAATGTGTGTGGTGGCCCAGCCAACCAACCAAGATGGCTCTCATAGCTAAAAATAGAACATGGGGGTAAAATGTAGATTTTGGCTTATAACTTTGAAACCAAAGCATTCAAAGCAAATCTTACAAGGGGACAACTTGTTTATCAAGTAAAAATCTATATGCCCTGAAATTTTCAGATGAATTGGACAACTGGTTGTTAGGTTGCTGCCCCTGGAAAATTTTGACAAAATGAATGCTTCCAAAATATTGTATGTGAACTTGAACATTTTTGTAAATAACAGTGAAATGAAAACTGAGACATTTCTGGATTATCAAAGAACTTAAATTATTTTCACAGAAATAAAGAAGTGTACAATTATTTAATTCCCAAAGCCGTTATACAATGATTTTCAAATTTTCATATAACATTTTGGAAGCAAACTTTACAATCAACTGACATTGGCAATTTTGTAATATGTCTTATTTCAAACGTTTTGATTGGTCTAACTGTTTGCTATTTTGTAATACCAAAGATTTTCTCCTGCCCAGACCATTGGTGTCAAAAAGTATTTTTAGCCAAAAAAGTCATTTACAACATTTTGGAAGCCCAGCGACGATATAATAGTCTTTCAAGATGTCATAATTGTTTGGACTAAATTACACAGTGCTTTCCAAAAATGATTTGAAATCAATGTGGTTGTTGTCAGGATGAACGCTGAGCGTATAATATCAGACAAGATAAATGTTATCCATCATTGTCCATAAGCCAAAGATTGATAAAAAAAAATTGAGCTTGAAGTTGAAATTCTAAAACAATAACTAATCTGATGTCTCATATCGTATCACTATCATTCTGTGCTTTGTGACAAAATAGAAATAATATGACTAACCGCTTATATTTGGAATTGTTACAGTGTCCAAAACAAAATTAATAAAACACATGCAATATTTCATTTTCAATATTTTGTGCAAAGAACGCTATGATTACTACACTGTGACCAAATTTCAAATGACATAATGCAGCCTGTGACGTCAAGTATGAATCGCTGTAATTCGACGCAATATAGTTCGTTTGTTATTTGCTTTTTTATTGTAAATATTTTTATTTTTTCGTAATTACCGATAAACAGAATAAAGGACCTTTTGGTTTTTGATACTAACTTTATCACTGTGAAATTTCAGGTTCGGGCTCACCTGATATAACACAGTGATAAAGTCAGTATCAAAAACAAAGAGTCCTTTATTCTGTATTTATTGGCTCATGCTTTGCAACATCAGTGAACATTATAGTATATTTACACTATTTTATGTATGATTTTGGTTATACTGTTGAGTTACTTTAGTATACATTTCAATGAATACAAATTTTGATTATTTAGAAGAATGAAATAAAGTGAACTTGGACTTGTGTATGCAAAAAAATGAATGCTCTAATTGAAAAAGATAATTAAGTTTGAAATAGAATTTAAAAAATATAACACTTAGAAAAAATAATGTGCAAAGCCCATTAGGAATGATTAATCAAAAAAACAGAAATGTTAGATGGTCTATCTAATGAAACATGCTTGGTATAATTGGTTTTTATGGTGTAGTAAGATAGTACTATGATGTAAGATGGTCTATCTATTGAGTGTATATGTTGTGTACAAGTTATCATTTTGTTTAAATTATAATTTGTACAAAATTTGACCAAAATTCACTTATAACTTGTACATGTTGTACAACAGTTTTAAATACGAATTTTGGTGAAAAATGCAATGATTCACACAATAGAATTGTAATTAACTGACAACACACTAAACCTTATTAACATAATACACCGTTTATACACAACACTTACTACAAAAGGCAGGTTGATCTTTGAAATTTTTGAGAGAAAAAAAAGTAAACAAATAGGATTTTTTTCAAATTTTTAATACATAAACGTCTTTTTCTTAAAAAAAAAATATCATTCAATAGTACTGCTTGATTAGTTCTTATCGTTATTTTGAGGTATTTTTTTTTATTTAGAAACTTTGCAAACGATTACGGGGTATATTTGTAAAATTTCATATTTTATATTGTTGAAAAAAAACAATGATAAAAAAAGGCAAAACAACAACTGACATATTCCTGACTTTAGCATAGTCATATTCCTAACCAAACGGGGTGTTTAATCTTCTGGGATATTTATTTTGTCTAAAAGTCTGACTGAAGCAACTAAATACACATGTTTATTCATAGCAACGGTTCCTGAGCTTCAACGCTCGCTATATGAAACAGTTAAAATGCCTGTAAAACAGGTCGTTATCGATTTAAGAGTCAAAAGATGGTTTGCAATACCCGATTCCATAAATCACTATATCACCTGCTCTAACAATTGATAAAGAACTACTTTTGAATTATGTAACTTAGGTTTACTTTCAGGTCATTTAGTACGTAGCAATTCAATAATGTGTATCAATGCTTTTTTCGCCAAAATCCGTATAAAAAATTATTGTACAAGTTATTTATATATAAGTGAATTTTTGTCCTATTTTGTACAAATTGTAATTTGTACAAGCACTTTTTGTACAAATTACAATTCGTACAAAGTCAAAATACAAATTATAATTTGTACAATATTTTTGTACTAATTATAATTTGTACAAAATGATAACTTGTACATAACATATATATATATATGACCAGTATGTACTATTATGTTGATGCAGTATATTAACAATTAGTAAATTTTATGATTCTGAAGTACAGTGTTTATTTTTAGACTTGACAATCGAATGATGTAAATGTTTTCTATTTGTGTTCATTGTTAAATTTTGGCAAGGTGATGCCATCTGTAACTTACATTTTAATTCACTTGTTAAAACCTTATGTATCAATGTTGATCCTCTTTCATGGTTTTTGTATTTGTATTTATAAAAAATCTAAAGTTTGATTTTTTTTGTTCAATCAATAATGAAAGTGAAATAGTGAAATAACAATACGCTTTTTGCAGCCAAAAAGGTTCAATTTTGTCAAATTGCGCTAAGAAACATTGATAATTAGTTATTCACTTGCAAGTGAATGAGTCGACCTCTTTAAATCTGTATTCATGTGAACGTCAATTTAACCCCTAGCTAGAGATTGACAACACATGCATTGTACGTGTACTCGTTAGTTAAAGAAAAAGAATTTCAACAATGTGAGTGAAACTACGGTAAATCGTTTGATTAATAATTCGATGCACATAAAATCATTCTTATACGGTTAAAAGCAATGAGAAACATCTATTTTTAGCTCACCTGGCCCAAAGGGCCAAGTGAGCTTTTCTCATCACTTGGTGTCCCTGGTCCGTCGTCTGTCGTCGTTAACTTTTACAAAAATCTTCTCCTCTGAAACTAATGGGCCAAATTTAACCAAACTTGACCACAATCATCATTGGGGTAACTAGTTTAAAAAATGTGTTCAGTGACCCGGTCAAAAACCAAGATGGCCTCTATGGCTAAAAATAGAACATAGGGGTTAAATGAAGATTTTGGCTTATAACTCTGAAACGAAAGCATTTAGAGCAAATCTGACATGGATTAATATTTTTTATCAAGTCAAGATTTCTCTAAAAACAGTAATAATGTTCAGCAAAATAAGATCTACAAATAAGTCAACATCACCAAAATTGTCAGTTGACCCCTTAAGGAGTTATTGCCGTTAATAGGCAATTTTTAACCATTTTTCTTAAATTTTTGTAATTGTTTCATGTGTTTACAAAAAACTTCTCCTCTGAAACTACTGGGCCAAATTAATCCAAACTTGGCCACAATCATCATTGGGGTATCTTGTTAAAAAAATGTGTGGCGTGATCCTGCCAACCAACCAAGATGGCCGCCATGGCTAAAAATAGAACATAGGGGTAACATGTAGATTTTGGCTTATAACTCTAAAACCAAAGCATTTAGAGCAAATCTGTCAATGGCTAAAATTGTTTATCAGGTCAAGATTTATCTATCCTGAAATTTTCAGGCAAATTGGACAACCTGTTGTTGGGTTGCTGCCCCTGAATTAGTAGTTTTAAGGAAATTTTGCAGATTTTGGTTATTATCTTGAATATTATTATAGATAGAGATAAACTGTAAAGAGCAATAATGTTCAGCAAAGTAAGATCTACAAATAAATTAACATGACCAAAATTGTCAATTGACCCCTTAAGGAGTTATTGCCCTTTATAGTCAATTTTCATCAATTTTTGTAAATTTTTAGAAAATGTTTTCCACTGTAATTACTGTGCCAAGTTCATTATAGATAGAGATAATTGTAGCAACAAGAATGTTCAGTAAAGAAAAATCTACAAATACATCACCATCACCAAAACACAATTTTGTCATGAATTTATCTGTGTCCATTGTTTAATATGCACATAGACCAAGGTGAGCGACACAGGCTCTTGGGAGCCTCTAGTTATACATAAATTAGACCGTTAGTTTTCTCGTTTGAATTGTTCTACATTTGTCATTTCAGGACCTTTTATAGCTAACTACGCGGTATGAGCTTTGCTCATTGTTGAAGGTCGTACGGTGACCTATAGTTGTTAATTTCTGTGTCACATGGTCTCTTGGCAATTGGCAATCATACCACATCTTTTTTTTTTTTTTTTATATTATATGCTCATATGCATTGATTATTTTCTTGAAATAATCATAGATTTTTGTTAGATGTATCCATCTGATGAGTTCAGCCTTATTGTTGTCAATGTTTTTATTTGTTTTGATGCTTTATATGATTACAGGATATTTTCTAGTGTTTTATAACATCCTCTTGTGTTACACCAACCCGGGTACATGTTGTATGTAAGGTGTATAACATCCTCCTGTGTTACATCCACCAGAGTACATGTGGTATATTAGGTGTATAACATCTTCCTGTGTTACATCGACCCGGGTACATGTTGTATGTAAGGTGTATAACATCCTCCTGTGTTACATCAACCAGGGTACATGTGGTATATAAGGTGTATAACATCCTCCTGTGTTACATCGACCCGGGTTGATGTTGTATGTAAGGTGTATAACATCATCCTGTGTTACATCCACCAGGGTACATGTGGTATATAAGGTGTATAACATCCTCTGGTGTTATATCAACCAGGGTACATGTTGTATGTAAGGTGTATAACATCCTCCTGTGTTACATCAACCAGGGTACATGTGGTATATAAGGTGTATAACATCCTCCTGTGTTACATCGACCAGGATACATGTGGTATATAAGGTGTATAACATCCTCCTGTGTTACTGTTACATCAAACGGGGTACATGTGGTATATAAGGTGTATAACATCCTCCTGTGTTACATCAACCGGGGTACATGTGGTATATAAGGTGTATAACATCCTCCTGTTACATCAACCGGGGTACATGTGGTATATAAGGTGTATAACATCCTCCTGTGTTACATCAACCGGGGTACATGTGGTATATAAGGTGTATAACATCCTCCTGTGTTACATCAACCAGGGTACATGTTGTATGTAAAGTGTATAACATCCTCCTGTGTTACATCAACCGGGGTACATGTGGTATATAAGGTGTATAACATCCTCCTGTGTTACATCAACCAGGGTACATGTTGTATGTAAGGTGTATAACATCCTCCTGTGTTACATCAACCAGGATACATGTGGTATATAAGGTGTATAACATCCTCCTGTGTTACATCCACCAGGATACATGTGGTATATAAGGTGTATAACATCCTCCTGTGTTACATCAACCAGGGTACATGTTGTATGTAAGGTGTATAACATCCTTCTGTGTTGCATCCACCAGGAAACATGTGGTATATTAGGTGTATAACATCCTCCTGTGTTACATCCACCAGGATACATGTGGTATATAGGGTGTATAACATCCTCCTGTGTTACATCAACCAGGGTACATGTGGTACATTAGGTGTATAACATCCTCCTGTGTTACATCCACCAGGATACATGTGGTATATTAGGTGTATAACATCCTCCTGTGTTACATCCACCAGGAAACATGTGGTATATTAGGTGTATAACATCATCCTGTGTTACATCCACCAGGATACATGTGGTATATAAGGTGTATAACATCCTCCTGTGTTACATCATCCCGGGTACATGTTGTATGTAAGGTGTATAACATCCTCCAGTGTTACATCAACCAGGATACATGTGGTATATAAGGTGTATAACATCCTCCTGTGTTACATCAACCAGGGTAGATGTGGTATTTAAGGTGTATAACATCCTCCTGTGTTACATCAACCAGAGTACATGTTGTATGTAAGGTGTATAACATCCTCCTGTGTTACATCAACCAGGGTACATGTGGTATTTAAGGTGTATAACATCCTCCTGTGTTACATCAACCAGGGTACATGTGGTATTTAAGGTGTATAACATCCTCCTGTGTTACATTAACCAGGGTACATGTTGTATGAAAGGTGTATAACATCCTCCTGTGTTACATCCCCCTGGGTACATGTGGTATATTAGGTGTATAACATCCTCCTGTGTTACATCCACCAAGATATATGTGGTATATTAGGTGTATAACATCCTCCTGTGTTACATCAACCCGGGTACATGTTGTATGTAAGGTGTATAACATCCTCCTGTGTTACATCAACCAGGGTACATGTGGTATTTAAGGTGTATCACATCCTCCTGTGTTACATCAACCAGGGTACATGTGGTATATAAGGTGTATAACATCATCCTGTGTTACATCCACCAGGATACATGTGGTATATAGGGTGTATAACATCCTCCTGTGTTGCATAAACTAGGGTACATATGGTATATAAGGTGTATAACATCCTCCTGTCTTATATCCACCAGAGTACATGTGGTATATTAGGTGTATAACATCCTCCTGTGTTACATCAACCGGGGTACATGTGGTATATAAGGTGTATAACATCCTCCAGGATACATGTGGTATATAGGGTGTATAAAATCATCTTGTGTTGCATAAACTAGGGTGCATGTGGTATATAAGGTGTATAACATCCTCCTGTGTTACATCCCCCAGAGTACATGTGTTATATTAGGTGTATAACATCCTCCTGTGTTACATCCACCAGGATACATGTGGTATATTAGGTGTATAACATCCTCCTGTGTTACATCAACCAGGGTACATGTGGTATATTAGGTGTATAACATCCTCCTGTGTTACATCCACCAGGATACATGTGGTATATTAGGTGTATAACATCCTCCTGTGTTACATCCACCAGGATACATGTGGTATATTAGGTGTATAACATCCTCCTGTGTTACATCATCCCGGGTACATGTTGTATGTAAGGTGTATAACATCCTCCAGTGTTACATCAACCAGGGTACATGTGGTATTTAAGGTGTATAACATCCTCCTGTGTTACATCAACTAGAGTACATGTGGTATATAAGGTGTATAACATCCTCCAGTGTTGCATCAATCAGAATACATGTGGTATATAAGGTGTATAACATCCTCCTGTGTTACATCAACCAGGGTACATGTGGTATATTAGGTGTATATCATCCTCCAGTGTTACATCAACCAGGATACATGTGGTATATAAGGTGCATAACATCCTCCTGTGGTACATCGACCAGGATACATGTGGTATATAAGGTGTATAACATCCTCCTGTAGTACATCGACCAGGATACATGTGGTATATAAGGTGCATAACATCCTCCTGTGTTACATCAAGCAGGATACATGTGGTATATAAGGTGTATAACATCCTCCTGTGTTACATCAACCAGGGTACATGTGGTATATTAGGTGTATAACATCCTCCAGTGTTACATCAACCAAGATACATGTGGTATATAAGGTGCATAACATCCTCCTGTGGTACATCGACCAGGATACATGTGGTATATAAGGTGTATAACATCCTCCTGTAGTACATCGACCAGGATACATGTGGTATATAAGGTGCATAACATCCTCCGGTGTTACATCAACCGGGGTACATGCGGTATATAAGGTGTATAACATCCTCCAGGATACATGTGGTATATAGGGTGTATAACATCCTCTTGTGTTGCATAAACTAGTGTGCATGTGGTATATAAGGTGTATAACATCCTCCTGTGTTACATCCCCCAGAGTACATGTGGTATATTAGGTGTATAACATCCTCCTGTGTTACATCCACCAGGAAACATGTGGTATATTAGGTGTATAACATCCTCCTGTGTTACATCCACCAGGATACATGTGGTATATTAGGTGTATAACATCCTCCTGTGTTACATTAACCAGGGTACATGTGGTATATTAGGTGTATAACATCCTCCTGTGTTACATCCACCAGGATACATGTGGTATATTAGGTGTATAACATCCTCCTGTGTTACATCCACCAGGATACATGTGGTATATTAGGTGTATAACATCCTCCTGTGTTACATCCACCAGGATACATGTGGTATATTAGGTGTATAACATCCTCCTGTGTTACATCCACCAGGATACATGTGGTATATTAGGTGTATAACATCCTCCTGTGTTACATCATCCCGGGTAGATGTTGTATTAAAGGTGTATAACATCCTCCTGTGTTACATCAGCCAGAGTACATGTTGTATGTAAGGTGTATAACATCCTCCTGTGTTACATCAACCAGGGTACATGTGGTATTTAAGGTGTATAACATCCTCCTGTGTTACATCAACCAGGGTACATGTGGTATTTAAGGTGTATAACATCCTCCTGTGTTACATCAACCAGGGTACATGTTGTATGAAAGGTGTATAACATCCTCCTGTGTTACATCCCCCAGGGTACATGTGGTATATTAGGTGTATAACATCCTCCTGTGTTACATCCACCAAGATATATGTGGTATATTAGGTGTATAACATCCTCCTGTGTTACATCAACCCGGGTTCATGTTGTATGTAAGGTGTATAACATCCTCCTGTGTTACATCAACCAGGATACATGTGGTATATAAGGTGTATAACATCCTCCTGTGTTACATCCACCAGGATACATGTGGTATATAGGGTGTATAACATCCTCCTGTGTTGCATAAACTAGGGAACATGTGGTATATAAGGTGTATAAGATCCTCCTGTGTTATATCCACCAGAGTACATGTGGTATATTAGGTGTATAACATCCTCCTGTGTTACATCAAACGGGGTACATGTGGTATATAAGGTGTATAACATCCTCCAGGATACATGTGGTATATAGGGTGTATAACATCATCTTGTGTTGCATAAACTAGGGTGCATGTGGTATATAAGGTGTATAACATCCTCCTGTGTTACATCCCCCAGAGTACATGTGGTATATTAGGTGTATAACATCCTCCTGTATTACATCCACCAGGATACATGTGGTATATTAGGTGTATAACATCCTCCTGTGTTACATCCACCAGGATACATGTGGTATATTAGGTGTATAACATCCTCCTGTGTTACATCCACCAGGATACATGTGGTATATTAGGTGTATAACATCCTCCTGTGTTACATCAACTAGAGTACATGTTGTATGTAAGGTGTATAACATCCTCCTGTGTTACATCAACCAGGGTACATGTGGTATATAAGGTGTATAACATCCTCCAGTGTTACATCAACCAGGATACATGTGGTATATCATCCTCCTGTGTTACATCAACCAGGGTACATGTGGTATATTAGGTGTATAACATCCTCCGGTGTTACATCAACCAGGATACATGTGGTATATAAGGTGCATAACATCCTCCTGTGGTACATCGACCAGGATACATGTGGTATATAACATCCTCCTGTATTACATCAACCAGGATACATGTGGTATATAAGGCCACGGTTTTTTAATTTGTTGGTTTACGGATTTTCTCCATGAAAAAGTCGGGTCGGTCGGTCGGAAAAAAAAAGAAAAAAAAGATCTTTCAAGACAGAAAACTGATATGAAAAATAAAAATATATTTCACCTTTCTAATATATGTTTGTCATACTATTTTTTCATCGTTCTTAAATTTTAGTTTGATAATTATTATTGCTCAGCTGTAAACATTGCATGACATTGTCTAATAATTTCCCGTAAAAAAAGGGGGGGGGGTACACTGACAAAGACAAAATTTAATCGTCAATTCACAAATAAGAAAAACAGATTCACGTCAGTTATTTGACTTAGCTTTTAATCAAAACTTGGTGAAAAATAATAAGCACGAAAACTGATAAAGAAAAAAAAGTAAAAACGTCGTACGAAAATAAGTTTCAACACACGTGTCAAAAACGTAATAGACTCGTCCATTGGAAAAACGAGAATATCAGGTTAAATAATCTGTTGTCATGCATTCCCGTTTTTTATCCAAATGGACGATATTTTTTTTATTATCTATGATACAAGAAAATATCAAATGATTTGTTAAAATTTAGTATTTTAACTTGATGTCTTGAACTTCCACCTGTCCACATTTGGACAAGTCTATTTATATGAGAACATGCATCTTACGGACTGGTGACAAATAAGGGAAACGAAATGATTGTGTAAATTATTGGTTTTTAACACAGGTTCCGTTCCGCAAAATTATTTGCGCAAACAACATTTCAAGGTCATTAATAATGATTTGTCTATTTTTAGAAACGTAAACTGAAAGTTTCATTTTTCACAACAGAAAGTGTCATCACTTCTGTTAGTGATTAATGCATTTTATTTCATAAAAAAGGATATTTTAATTATTTTTCAGGGATAATGCATTTCTTAGGGTCGGCGAGAATAAAAAAAAGCCTGAAAATTCGATTTTATTTTTATTTTGGAAATCGGCAAAATCGGGTCGGCGGATCCGTAAACCAACAAATTAAAAAATCCTGGCCTAAGGTGTATAACATCCTCCTGTGGTATATGGACCAGGATACATGTGGTATATAAGGTGCATAACATCCTCCTGTGTTACATCAACCAGGATACATGTGGTATATAAGGTGTATAACATCCTCCTGCATTACATCAACAAGGGTACATCTGGTTTATTAGGTGTATAACATCCTCCTGTGTTGCATCCACCAGGATACATGTGGTATATTAGGTGTATAACATCCTCCTGTGTTACATCCACCAGACTTAAGACTCAGGTGGTTTAATTGATGAAACTTTATAAATTGACTTCCAAAAATGGGGTAGACTTACTTTCCAATCCCCCTTCTTTAATTCATAAAAAAATCCTACCGTTAGCCTTTGTCCATACCAAGTAAGAATGATAGGCAATTGCCCAAGGTTGCCTGGACCCGAAGACCCAGGTTGTTAAATTATGGAACGTTTTTAATTGATGTCTAAAGTTAGGGTAGGGAGACTCTACCACCTCCGTTCATGAGTTCATTTAAGATTTTTCTACGGCTAAGCTTTTGTCCACACTAGGTACAAATGATAGGCATTACCATAAGGTTGCCTGACCTTTAGACTCAGGTGTTTAAATGCCACATATTTTTTTTGTATCATATGGCTTTGAAACTTTGTAAACTGTTTTATAATATACAACCTTAAATCATGCCAAGTTTTATCAGAATTGGTCAAGTTTTAGGCCCCTAAGAGGTGCATTTCAGCAAATTTTGAATTTTTACTTTAACAGCTTCTCTGAATGATCTATTGGTATTAATTTGTCAAACTACATGAGAAGAAATGATTTTCACTTTCATTTGATAGAAATTTTGTGAAAAAGTCACTTTTCAGGTTAAATGACCAAAATGTAGCTGTTTCACTTTTTTCAATATTTTTGCAAAAACAGCATGCTTAATTTCTCTCTGACAGGTTTTTTCTGATATCTATTTGTGTTTGTGGTATTTATTTCAGTTGTTTTACTCATTTGTGAACTCTGAACACAAAAAAAAGTAGATAAAAACATAAAAAGAGTGCTAAATGTGCTGTTTTAATAGTCTAAGTCTAACGGTCAGTATACACAGCAGGTGAAATGTGAAGTTCTATGCACTTATAAGTTGTATTCCTAAATAGATTGCACTGAATCTATATCAAAAACACTTATTACTGGTTGTTTAACCATTTCTGTTTAACAGACTACCTTTATTTTCTTCTGTTGGATAGCTAGTGGTTAAAATATTGGCCTTTTGAGGCTGAAATTTCATTCAGGTTTTAAACAGTAAAGTTAATAAACTTTGCATCAGACCATACTGTCTACATATACAGTTGAAAGTGACAGTCTTGTTACATCCAGGCTCCATGTTTTGTCATATCTAAGCACAGATTTAAGCAAAAAGAAGCATATCTCCATCTCCCATATCATGTATATGCTTTTTAATATGCAAATGTGGGGAACGGCCTAAATTGACAACCTGTTTTTTTAAGCTCGACGTTGCTAAAGACTATTTTATCCACATGTGTTATGCTATTTGAAACTTATATTTCCATTAAAAGTACATTTATAATATGTTAAAGTTTTTTTGATAACTTAACAACTTCAGAAAATTGTGGTTAGTGAAAAATATTACATTTGATATAAGACCTCACTTTATTTGAAAACCTCTATTTTTTGGCACAGGCTCATATAAAATAAACTTCTGGCCATTTTTCATAAGTCTGATACATGAAGTACCCCTACAGAAAAAAAAGTTGAGGGCCAGTTGATGGCCATGTGGCGGACAGTTGAGGGCGAGCTGTTTTAAGCAAAATAGTTGAGGGCTAGGTGTTAAGCATCTTAGCTCAACTCAAACCTGGCCAAGCACTGTATGTTTAATAGATGTCGCTCAACTGGCCCTCAACTGAAGCTTGCCATTAAGTTGAGGAATAAGTTGAGCAATTGATCTTTGGTTTTCATATAGTTAAGCAAAAGTTGAGCATTCAGACTTTGAAATTTTTGTAGTTGAGGAAAAGTTGAGCATTCAGACTTTGAAATTTTTGTAGTTGGGCAAAGTTGAGCAATTAGAAATATGACCTGGTGATATGAATGTTATGTGCCATCTGTTTTATCTGTCTTTAGTGCAAATGGACAGGAAGTATTATTATTAAATGTACACAAAGTTTGAGGCAAAATTAAGGGAATGTATTTATACATTTTTCTGTATTTTAACTTAACTAAATCTTTTACATAAAGATAAAAAACAAACAGTATTTCTTTTATTATAATTAAGATATATCAAATATTCAAGAAAATATTACATGTTTTTCGTCTTCTATGTTATCATTACACATAAAACACATTCTTTCATCTACATTATACAAACAAAACATAACTTAATTACATTGTTTACAGAAGCTCCCATATCGCCATAGTTATTTCTGTGTACCTGAAAATTTGTACTAAGGCAAACTGGGATTAATTTTATATAATTATTTTGACAGCTAAGGCGAAATGAGAATAAACCATCAGATGATGAATTTTCAGTTTATATATATTAAGTACGAAAATGTCAAATTATAGTGTAATGAGATTTTGAGCCATCTCATTGATCAGTATGCTACATAGTGCCCCCAAATGACCAGTATAAAACTATCCAGCAAGAGAGAAAAGGGATAGGTCAATATAAAAAACCTTAGTAACAAGGCAACTTCAGTTCAATTTCAAATGTCAGAGGGAATATCTTTTTAAATGTGGTAGCTCGTTGAAATTGTTCTGCTTGTGCATGATACATTTACAAAAAGACTTGAATCTATAGTATAAATATAAAGTCTTGCAGCAGCATTTCAGCAACAGCACTATAGTTATATCTGAAGCCAGTAGGTATAGGTGAACACTATATAATACTGGTCACCATCTTGGCATGTCTACACACTGAGAAAGGTAGGGATACAGATGACAGTGAACTGTTTTAAATCTGAAAAGAAATGAGAATAAGAACACAATCTCAAGATATACTAGAAAATTTCAAAATATTGCTGAAACTATTATTGGTGTTTTTCATCATTTCTGTTTTTAACAAGTAAATGAGATGCACAGACCCTTTTGTGCTTTTTTTGTTTTAAATTTACCATTACCTATATATATTTTTATGCTTTTTCAACTGATAATGTTGTTTTCTTCCATTTTTATTATAAATTTTAATTATTTCTAATACTGTTGATGTCATTTTCATGATAACTGTAAGATCAAAAAATTATTGCGTTCAGTTTTTATTGTAAATTTAAACGAAAGGATAAAACTAAACATTAAATATAAATCAATTGCTTTTAAAAAGCAATTGTAAACGGTCTTTCCCCCCTTTGAAACATGATTGTTTGTTATGTGTGTGTGTGTTTGTTTGTTTGTTTGTTTCTGTAAGGGGTCTATATTATTCCGGGGAAGTTTCATGTTTAGTTCGGAAAGTTTTTATTTTATTTCAGGTCCAGCGCGCGACTTCTCGCGCCAGATTGAGGAGACATCACGTGACGCCGGTTTATAATAACGAAAACTTAGTATATTTATTCCTTTTTAGGTGGGGACGTTAAACAGACAACATGTATAGAGACGGAATGTACACAATGTCATTTCTTTTGTCATTGTAGGAAATTGACATTTTGATCACAGTTCACCAGCAGTGCATGTTTTGGATTTAATTGATCCGGCGTAACTTTAATACACATTTAAGGATTATTTTCTGATAATGTACATTTTTCAGCACCTGTTTGTAACACAGATTAGTATTTCAATCTAGGAGCGGACATTTTATTGTAGGATTTCACTGAGATTTACGGACCTAGCAAGCGATTTTTACGGCATTGCAATTTCTTTTCTCTAGGAAAAGTCTTGAGAGATATCTGCACCACGTTGTTTTATAAACTTTTAGTACATGTATGCCCTGCTGAATGCAAATTTTGGACTTGTAGTATCAGAGTATAACTGATAACAAACATGTGGATTTTTTTTTCAGAAGAGATGTAAGAACAATATTAAAAACCAATTGTTCAGAGAACCATTGATGGTCTTTCCACTAGTAAAGATCTTTTTTATATGAAAATATTAAAATTCGGTTTTAAATGTCAATTTTAGCGTCAAATGACAGCTTATTGAACACTGATTCCAAAAATGTATGGTTTCTATACAAAAAGATATAAATAAGGAGATAATTTTTTACTTCCGGTTAAAAAAGATGTTACTTTCGGTATGTTTTGACAGTTTAGTTGACACTGATTCCAAAAATAGATGGTTCTATACACTTTTACATTAAATTAGTACAAAAAAACGGCTACTTCCGGTTTACAAAAGGTCACTTCTGGTTGGATTTTTCAAGGTCACATTGCTTGCAACCTTTTGCCAAAAGTCCCATGGCTTTATATGTATATATAAGAGGAAAAAGCAAAGTTCAAAATCTAGAACGTTAAATTTACCTATGACCTTGAGCTCAATTTCAAGGTCATCAACCAAGGACCTCAAATCAAAAGAATCTAGGCCTCTACTCTATATTGTTAATGAGTTATATTACCATACAACTAATATAAGATATAAAAGGGGGCAAAACTCGCATTAAATGTTACGTACCCTTTTAAGTAAAATTTACATGTTACGACATGTCGCAACTAACAATTGTCTGAAAATATTTTATAGATATCTTGTATGATTTCTGAAAATAAGAGATAACAAGCCAAAATCAAAAATTTGATCATGAACTTGACCTTTGACCTTGACCTCATTTTCATACTTTTTGACCAAGGGCCTCAAATCAAAAGACCCTAGGCCTCTATCACTTATGGTTTTCCAGTTACAAATTTATTTCACTTATTTCAATACAAAAGGGGAAATTACTCTCATATGGGGTATTCGTAATGCTTCGGTCAAAATAAAACGTAACATCCTGAGGATATAACGAGCAATTTTGAAAAATAAATTTGTCGCTTTCTTTTACAGTTGCGGAGGAGATCTGATAACAAGAAAAACAGTGTTTGGGGAGATAACTCTTACAAAGAAAAGTGTTTGGTTAAACAGGGTGAGTTTCAAAAGTGTATAGACTGTATGATCTCATATACAAAAAAAACTAAGCGACATCTTTTGAAACATTTTTACACCGCAAGAAAAAAATTAGGCGGAAAAAAAAATACAAAAAATAATCAGAACAAAATCAATAGGTCTTTCCACACGTAAAGGTAAAGGTGGAAAGACCTAATTATTGCAATTTTAAATGAACGGACAAAAATGCAACATTGATTATTGCAATTTCAGGAAACGCTGCATACAGATCTATGTAGCAGATATTAAAATGTTAGTTATTAGGTCTTTCCACTTTTTGTGGAAAGACCTTTTGTTTTTCTTCTGATTATTTTTTTTTTTTTTTTTCTTCTGCCGTCTGAGATGCTTTTTTGTCTTACAACATATCGAATGGATTTTTTGGCCAATGATGTTGTACAGTAAAGGAGGTTTCAAAACTCACCCTGTGTGACCGAACACTTATTCTTATAGGAGTTATCTCCCCGCGTCCCTTTTTTCTTGTTATCGCTATATCTCTAAAACCGTAAAAGATTTTAGCAAACTGTTTTCACCAAATTGTTCGTCTCCTCTTGAGAATGATTTGGTGTATTTTGACTTGAGTGATCGAAAGACATCTTATGGGAGTTATTTCCCTTTGAAAATTTAAGATAGGCGATTTGTTGGATAAATTCATACGTTATAAGTCGTAGAGGCCTACAGTATTTTGATATGAAATCCTTGGTCCATTTGAAGGAAATTGAGGTCAAGGTCAAAGGTCAAGGTCAGGTTCTAAATTTTGAATTTTGTTTGTTATCGTTATTCCAAAGAAACTGTTTTGGTTAACCCTCACAGGAGTTTTCTCCCCTTATGTATTTGAAATCAGTATTTCTCCACAACCATAAAAATGAGTGATCTGGGGTCTTTTGATTTGAGATCACTGACCTATGACCTTGAAATTGAGGTCAAGGTCAAAGGTCAATTTGACGTTCTAGATTTTGACATTTGCTAAAAATTATTTTCTGTTCATACTAAAACAATTAAGTCTTCTGCATATACCTATAAATCTTTTTTTTTTTTATATCAATTCGAAGAACCAAATTACATCAAATAGGAGTGATATTTTTTAACATCGTTTTTTTGAATTTCATTCTTATTATCGAGGTGGAAAGACCTTCAATTGTTCTCTGAAGAATTGGTTTTTAATTACTATTGTGATACTCCCCCAATTGCATTATTCAAAACCTCATTTCTGAATTCAAAGTATCAATATATCTCATTATATTGAAAAGTTCAGAAAAAGTTTCAAAGGGAGATAATTATATAACTCATATACAAATATAAAACTTGATACTACATCGAGGCACAGTAACCATATTTTGTAAATATTATAGAAACTGATTTTATGTTTACCTTGTTGGATCGTTTTCATGGCTGTACCCTTTTACATCTATCACATTACTGTTAAAATAACTTAAAGTCAGCTGAAAGAAAAATACAACTGCTGCTATTGACTATGAATAATTTGTCATTGTATAATGGCAAAATTTGTTTACAATGACAGAACAGTTCAATTATTCCTAATCAGCTGTATTGCTCATCATAAAATTAAATCAAATTCATTGAAAAATTAAAATAAAAATATAATTTTGATTGACAACTCGTTATTTTCTATAGAATTTCTGTTGTTAATGTTAGAGATCTTTGATAGTCTCTGATAATTTAATCACAACTTTTCACCAAGACTTTGCACTTTAAGTTCTGATTGATTTAAGCAATTTCAATTGATAGTTCATAGAGTGTCTTTTAATGTTGTAATATTACACAACTGTCTTAGGTGAGTGTGAAGGTTTTCATAAATTGTAACTTTGATGGAGAGATGTTTTATTGGCACTCATACCACATCTTCTTATTTAGAAGTACTGACAGTAATGCAACTTTATAGAAAATTTCATTGATCTATCACCAGTAGTTCTAATTAACTACCTTAAGCAACAAACTCAACAATTATTGACACTGCTAAGGATGACGACGCTGCTGCAAGAAAAGCAACGAGTGTGTATGATTGCTGTTAGTGACTTTGGTGTACATACCTGATCAGAGAGTTGATGCTGAGGAATCCTATGTAGTCCCTCTAAGTGGGAATGAAATTCTTTAATTTTTGTTAATGGCACTTTCAATAGATGATCTGAAAAATAAGATGATATTTTTTTTAATTATTTAATTTTGCATGTTTGAATACTTCAGAAATCACCATACTAGACATCAATATTATCTTGCAACTAAGCAAATCTATACAGAAAAGACAATTTTGAATTCAACAGCTAGTCTAGCAATGTCTATATTTAGCTTATTTCTGTAATATTCTGTAATTATTAGCAAAAATGTAAAGGTAATGGAAGAAACATAGATATTGCATTCTGGTCTCATGTTAAAAAATAATAATACTGTAAGTCATGCAAAAAATACCATAAATAAAATACATGAATATATGCTCATTATACAAATAACGAAGTACTTAAATCTGTTTTTATTGAAATTGATTTATATTTCAACATAAATTTAATTTCAGTAATCTTTTGAAGAAGAAAAAATCATTATATATATGCATTACACATGTTACAAGTTATGGTTGTTGAAATTCAAAAAGAAAGAGGGAAAAAAGAAAAAGAATTTCAAAATTTCAGAACTGTTAGATCATGTTTAATTAAATGGAATTTAGCAAACAAAACATGATAATCAGTTTAAATTATTAATTATAGATGGAAAAAAACACCACTTATGTTAACTAGAGGCTCTTAAGAGTCTGTGTCCCTCACCTTGGTCTATGTGCATATTAAACAAAGGACACGGATGGATTCATGACAAAATTGTGTTTTAGTGATGGTGATGTGTTTGTAGATCTTACTTTACTGAACATCCTTGCAACTTACAATTTTCTCTATCTATAATAAACTTGGCCCTTTAGTTACAAAAGATAATATTTTGTAAAAATTCACAAAAATTTGCTGAACATTATTGCTGTTTACAGTTTATCTCTATCTATAATAGTATTCAAGATAATAACCAAAAACGGCAAAATTTCTTTAAAAATTACCAATTTGGGGGCAGCAACCCATCAACCTGTTGTCCAATTCATTTGAAAATTTCAGGGCAGATAGATATTGACTTGATAAACATTTTAATACCTGTCAGATTTGCTCTTAATGCTTTGGTTTCAGAGTTTCAAGCCAAAATCTACATTTTACCCCTATGTTCTATTTTTAGCCATGGTGGCCATATTGGTTGGTTGGCTGGGTTACCGCACACATTTTTTAAATAAGATACCCTAATAATGATTGTGACTAAGTTTGGTTATATTGGTCCAGAAGTTTCAGGAGAAGATTTTTGTAAAAGATTACAAAATCGTATAAAAAATTATCAAAAATTGACTTTAAAGGGCAATAACTCCTTATGGGGTCGAATGATAATTTTAGTCATGTTAATTTATTTGTAGATCTTACTTTGCTGAATATTATTACTGTTTACAGTTTATCAATATTCAAGATAATAACCAAAACAGCAAATTTTCCTTTTCCAGCAACCCATCAACTGGTTGTCCGATTCCTCTGAAAATTTGAGGGCAGATAGATGTTGACTTGATAAACACTTTCACCCCTGTCAGATTTGCTCTAAATGCTTTGGTTTCAGAGTTATAAGCCAAACTTTACATTTTACCCCTATGTTCTATTTTTAGCCATGGTGGCCATCTTGGTTGGTTGGCTGGGTCACCACACACATTTTTTAAACTAGAAACCCAAATGATGATAGTGGCCAAGTTTGATTAAATTTGGCCCAGTAGTTTCAGAAAAGATTTTTGTAAAAACAAACGAAAATGAGGACGACTGACGACGACGACGGACGCCAAGTGATGAGAAAAGCTAACTTGGCCCTGTGGGCCAGGTGAGCTAAAAATTAACATTATCATAAAGTCATTAGAATGAACCCAACTGAAAAAAGCATGTATCAAAAACTTTGAAATCATTTTTTTTCATTCAACTATACACAAGTGTTTCTTCTTAACCATGTTAACCTAATAAAACTAAATACTTTCACTATTCAAGCCTAATAAAATTGACAATATTAAACTGAATTTGAGGGCAGATATATCTTGACCTGATAAACACTTTCACCCCATGTCAGATTTGCTCTAAATGCTTTGGTTATAAGCCAAACTCTACATTTTACCCCTATGTTCTATTTTTAGCCATGGTGGCCTTCTTGGTTAGTTGGCCCGGTCACAGGACACATTTTTTAAACTAGATACCCCAATGATGATTGTGGCCAAGTTTGGTTAAATTTTGCCCAGAGGAGAAGATTTTTGTAATAGTTTACTGAAGCCGGAAGATGACTGAAGCCAAGTGATGAGAAAAGCTCACTTGACCTTTCAGGTCAGGTGAGCTAAAAAGTAAACAAGAGGCTCTCAAGAGCCTGAATCACTCACCTTAATTTTTTTGGTTAAATCTCTCATCAATGATTATTTTGGCTTTTCAATTTATTTAAATGTTCTTTGAATCGTCCTATTTTCTTCAAAAGCAAAAAAAAAAATCATTTTCTCCTATGTTCTATTTTAGCCATAGGAGCTATGTTTCTGACATACAAGGAAATGAAATATAAAATTTATACTAGATACTCTGAAACTCATTTAGCCTAAGTTTGGCTGAAATTGATACAGCAGTTTCAAAGGAGAAGATTTTTTAAAGTAAGTCATGATGAACAAATTGTGAAAAAAAGTCTTTAAAGGGCAATAACTCCTTAAGGGGTCAATTGACAATTTTGGTCAAATTGACTTATTTGTAGATCTTACTTTGCTTAACATTTTTGCTATTAACAGTTTATCTGTATCTATAATAATATTCAAGATAATAACCAAAAACTGCAAAATTTCTTTAAAATCATCAATTCAGGGGCATTATACCTGAAAAAACAGTTACCCAATTCGGCTGAAAATTTCAGGACAGGTAGACCTTGACCTAATAAATACTTTAACTTCTTGTCTTATTTGCTCTAAATGCTGGAGTTTTTGAGATATAAGCCAAAAACTGCATTTTACCCTGTGTTCTATTTTTAGCCATGACGGCCATGTTTTTTGACGAAATAAAAAATAAAGCACAAACTTTATTTTATACACCCTACTGATCATTCAGTTGAAGTTTGGTTGAATTTGGTTTAGTAGTTTTAGAGGAGAAGATTTTTTAAAGTTAGCAAATATGATGAACAAATTGTGAAAAATTGTCATTAAAGGACAATAACCCCTTAAGGGGTCAATTGTCAATTTTGGTCATTTTAACTTATTTGTGTATCTTACTTTGCTGATCATTTTTGCTGTTTACAGTTTATTTTTATCTATAATAATATTCAAGATAATGACCAAAAACTGCAAAATTTCCTTAAAATTACCAATTAAGTGGCAGCAACCCAACAATGGTTTGTTTGATTCATCTGAAAATTTCAGGGCTGATAGATCTTGACCTAATGAACATTTTTACACCATGTCAGATTTGCTCTAAATGCTTTCGTTTTTGAGATATAAGCCAAAAACTCCATTTGACCCCTATGTTCTATTTTAAGTAACGGCGGCCATGTTTTTTGATGGATCAAAAATCGAAGCACACACTTTGTGCAGGATAATCTAAGGAACAATCATGCTAAGTTTCATTCAAATCCATTCAGTAGTTTCAGAGGAGAAGATGTTTGAAAAATTGTTAACGACGACAGACGACAACGACGACGTACGCCAAGTGATGAGAAAAGCTCACATGGCCTTTTAGGCCAGGTGAGCTAAAAAAACAACATTCCCCAAACATCATTTATATCTAAAAGAAGCAACTCATTTTTTCAATTGACGCAAAATATGATGGCATATTTTTCTTGTGGTGTACAAACATAGATAAATGTAAAATTCTTTAAAAGTATAGATTATTTAGATGGTGTTGAAATATACAGAATTCTTGGATTTCCTGTTTAGCAAATTGGAAAATATGTGTAAATGGATTGTCGATTAAAAGATTTATAAACAGGTAATTTTTTTATAAATGAGTGCAAGTGAGTATTAGAATCTACTGGTACCCTATTCAAATTATTCTACCACCAACTGTACCAGGGATTTCAACTGGAGTGTTTACAAAATACAATCATAATAAAAGTATTAAAACCTTTTCCAAAAGGATCCTCTCAAAACAGGTTAACTTGTAGAGTAAAAATAAGACATTTCAATATTATTAATCATATACCCCTTAGCTTTACATCTAGACTGGGATCATATTCTGGTATCAAATTCTCCTGTTGCACACATAAAATATATTTCATTAAAATATGTAGTAGTTTTCAATTTTAGTCATGACTTCCCTATCTGTTCAATGATGATTATTTTAGAATGATGAAATACATGTAATGATAAAAAAAGATAATGTTAAAGCAAATCACTCAGGTACTATAGAAACATTTATTTTTGTGGATACCAATTTTCGTGGATTGAAAGAAACTTTGCCTTTTTTTGGTTATATTCAATTTTGTGGTTATTGCTCAATTCTGCATAAAAGCCTAAAGAAAATGTTTATATCTTTAACTTCAGGTTAACCTGTATCAATGAAATCCACAAAAAATGGTAAACCACTTAAAATAATGAATTCACAGTAACTAAATCATGTAAATAGTCAAAGTATGAGACACTGCAGAATAATAAACAAGATTTCAGTTGAAAAAATAAACAACAAATGAACAACATGCAGTAAACTGAAAATAAAGCAAACATTAAATTTACAGACATAAAACACATGATAAACAACAGCAAACAACTTCACTGTCAGCAGACTTACTATTCCTTTTCCTGTTCTAATAAATTCAATAACACATTTATATTTAAATTCATATTTAGACAATATAAATATTTAAATTAGAAAAGTGTCCAAGAAGTTTGTACAGTATCACAGTGTCTATACAAACAAATTTTGTATGGTTTAGATGAAGAATTTCTTATGAATTTGTGTTCAAAAGTTTCATTCGTCCTGTGTTGATGTTTGTGCCTTTTCTTAGTTAAAGGTATAATAGGAACTTTAAGCTGAAGAACAGCATTAAATACATGTGCATGTCATTATGTTCATAATCAAACTTGCCAAATTTCTGTTTTAGAACTGGTAATTTAACCTAATTGCTATTATTTTGCAATTGAGTGTCAGATAGAATTGAGAAATGTAAGTGATATTTTCTGAAGATAGCAAGTGTATTTCAATTTTAAAGTATTTTTTAACAACTTAATAGACAATTAGTTTTTAAAATTGATTGGTTATCATATAAACAATGATAATTTGCAAGCAAGCTTCAAAGCTATTCTAGATTGCAATATGCAGCGTTTTCATCCTAAATTGAAAATTATTTTGAAATAAAAAAAGAATGTGTTACGAATGCCCCATTCATGCTTTGCAATTTTCCAATTTAAAAGGAGGCATTTCTTTAGAATGGCAAATGACTCACTACCTAAAATTTGTGTTTTTGTTCTTAGCATTGTGTAAGAGTTTCAGAAAAATTGATGAGACAAACTAAAGTCAGATAGCATATTGTCATGGAAAGCATAAAGGACATAAACGGTTAAAAGGGAAGATTCAACTGATGGTGCATTCATAGGCTTCACAGGCCAACATTCTTTTCCTTGTATTTTAAATCTGTTGGAGTATTTTTTTATTTTTTTTTTGTACTTTTAATATATGTCATCATGGTCATGTATGTACAGAAATGAGAATTATTGATTTTTTGAGACACTTACTTATGATATATCCCACAGTACAGTCATCTGGTAACCTTATGACGTCTCCTGTTGTCATTATCCTTCCTCCTCTGAAAATACAAAGTTAAAATTAAACATACTAAGACTGAATATCTTTTTTATGGTGATCATTTAGTCAAATCGACGATCTATGTTAGAAAATATTTTATAGATACAAGTCTTAGTCAAATAGGTAGTAGAACGTCAATGGAACAAAATTTGTCACAATGTTTGACATGAGTATATGAAGCTTGGTGCTATATATATATATATGTGAAAGCTATGACTTTAAGTTGTTCATAAAATGACAGAAATGTGTCATATAGAGGTAAATCTGAGTATCATATTCCTTTGAAACAGCAGTAAAATGATAAATGTACTTTAGTCTGGTTACTGTCACAATGATCTTCAAACATCTTTAACCCTACAAACAGTTCTTACTTATTATCAAAAACTAGGACTCCGGAAAATTTCAGAATCTCACCACTGAAAAATTCTTATTCCAATTTTTGATGGTCCTAAAAATTGATCCATACAAATAATATTTAAAGGTATATATCTTACCCAGCATGTGGTACCATTTGATCAGCTAGACCTCTGCTTATACAGAAACCTGCACCTCCAGTTGCAAACCAAAATGCCAACTTTTGCTGTAATATAAAGGTTTTATAAATAATCTACCATACAGGACATATAGACTATACATGATGATAATCATCCATATATTTCTGTTTTTACAATGTTGGATTGCTTAAAGCTTCGTAAAGCCTTCCCAATTTAATAAACAAAATACTGATTTTTTTTATTAGATTTCACATAGATCTAATTTACTACACATAAGGCTAGATTTCAAGTCTAAAAATATGCGTGATTTTCATAGTCATTCTTGGTTTTAGTCAACTAACGTCAATACAAGTTCAAAATAAATTTTAAATCCAAGCAATTCAAAAGAATATAAAAGTGGCAATATAATTACTCCTGGGTTAGCTCTGTCTAGTACTTCCAGTGGATGACTTATACTTGGTCTGCCTAAATACCAGTTATCACTGTGGTTATACTGCTGCAGAAACCCAACTAAAGCTGGTACATTCACATAGTTATCATCATCTACATGACAAAACCACCTGCAAAATTTTTAATAAAGTGTTAGCATATTGTGTTGTAGATAATAGTTACAAAATGCTTTATTTGTTGTAAAATCATTTACATGACAAAACCACCTGCAAAATGTTTAATAAGTGTTCATATTGTGTTGTAGATATGTTACAAACTGCTTTATTTGTTGTAGATGTGTTATGTGTTGTAAATAAAAGCTACACAATTCTGATGATGTGTTATATGTGATGTAGATAAAGGTTATACAATGTGTAATGTGATATGTGTTGTAGATAAAAGATACACAATGTGTTATGTGTTGTACAAAGTTACACAATGTGTTACTGTACATGTACATCTTGTATTGTAGTTAAAAGTTGCACAATGTGTTGTGTACATGTTATCTGTTAAAAGTTACACAATGTGTCAGTGTATAAACTATACACAATTTGTCACATGTTGAAGATACAAGTTACACAATGTGTTCTGTTTACAAAATGTCTCACTTGTTGTAGAAGAAATTTAAGTCATACATTATGTGGAATATTTTCTTTTTTTCTTCAGAGGTATTAATTGTCTGTGCATTTTGGTTATCCCTGTTCTCTTTTTTGTCGAGCCTTCGACTTTAGTCGAAAAAGCTAGACTAAGCGATCCTACATTCCGTCGTAGTCGGTGTCGTCGGCGGCGTCCACAAATATTCACTCTGTGGTTAAAGTTTTTGAAATTTTAATAACTTTCTTAAACCATACCAAACTTGGACAGAAGCTTGTTTATGATCATAAGATAGTATCCAGAAGTAAATTTTGTGAAAATAAAATTCCATTTTTTCCATATTTTACTTATAAATGGACTTAGTTTTTCTGCGGGAAAACATTACATACACTCTGTGGTTAAAGTTTTTAAAATTTAAATAACTTTCTTAAACTATCCTGGATTTCTATCAAACTTCGACAGAAGCTTATTTATGATCATAAGATAGTATCAAGAAGTAAATTTTCCGTATTTTACTTATAAATGCACTTAGTTTTTCTGCGGGAAAACATTACATCACTCTGTGGTTGTAGTTTTTAAAATTTTAATAACTTTCTTAAACTATCCTTGGTTTGTACCAAACTTGGACAGAAGCTTGTTTATGATCATAAGATAGTATCCAGAAGTAAATTCTGTAAAATGAAAAATCCATTTTTTCCATATTTTACTTTAAATGGACTTTTTTTCTGCATTGAAACAACACATTCACTCTGTGGTTAAATTTTTTTAAATTTTGATAACTTTCTTATACTATTTTTTATTTGTACCAAACTAAGACAGAAGCTTGTTTATGATCAAAAGCTAGTATCTAGAAGGAAATTTTTTTAATATTTTGTACCTGTGTATCTGTATTTTACTTATAAATGGACTTAGTTTTTCTTCCAGCTAACATTACATCCAGTCTGCAGTTAAAGTTTTTAAAACATTTATTAGATTCATAAACTATCCAGGATTTTTTATGGAACTTGGACAGAAGCTTCCTACAATCCAAACATGGTATCAAGCAGAATATTTTTATTGATTTTTTCCCTCATTTTTGTGCGTGTTGATCCTGCAATTTACAGCAAAAGTAGGCGAGACACTGGGTTCCGCGGAACCCTTACAAATTTTTATGTATATTTAGCAGAATTTATCAAGTTGAAATGTGAGCTTTAAGTTTTTGGTAAACATGGAATTGATGACTGATTGACTTCAAAATGTATCATATGCATGGTACCACAAGCTCACATGATTGATTTAATTTTTGTTGCTTAATATTCAGTGGCAAATATTTCATTCATGTTCACGACGAGAAGAGATTAACAATTAATACAATCGCCTGCTGTTAAGAATGATGTCTGGGATGAAGGTGAGTGAAATTTGGGCTATCACTGGAAAATGCAGGTATATGTAAATTGATTAGGGACAGATATTTTGCACAGGCTAAAGGACACCCAACTCTGGCAAGCCTTGAAGGGTTGTACCGCTTGTCAGAAGAAGACCCAAGTGACTGTATTCCTATCCCCCATCCAACCTTAGGGTCAAACAAGTTCACATGAAGCTTGATATCAAATTTAAGGGAAATGATAGATAGTTCTTGAGTAAAATTTTATGATGATGTCATACATGGCAATAAATATTATCTTCATATAGTCCTAAAATTGGCAGTTTATAATGTTAATTCAATAAACAAAACATTCTTGGAAATAGAATGTTTCAGGTTAGGTCAGTGTAGATGAAACGAATTAATCTTGATTTGCTGTTAATCATTTAGAAAGTTATCAACTTATTTTATCAACTGCATGTCTTAATTATTTCTTTTTTAATTAATATACCTTTTTTCACTTTCCATGAAGATGTCATATTCTCTAGCCATCTTACAGCACAATCCTTGTCTAAAATAGAAAAAAGAATATTGGATCATTTTTGTGGATAGAGTACATGGAGTTCTGCAAATCGTCATGTGGGTTATCTTTTCCCACCCTGATTCAATATATAATACATGTAATACATGATGGTAGACGGTTATTTTCATATGTTTTTGTGCTCAACCCAGTATTTATGACTTGTGAATTTCCTGTAAAATTAAACAATGCACAACAACTGAAAATATTTTCACATTATTCGATGAACACTCTCTAACAGGGAGGTAACTTGATAACCACAAATGATAAGTTACTAATTATATATAACAGGCAATATGCAAAGTTCAGTGATAGTAAGTTTCTCAGGGTCCTTTCTTGTTTTAAAGAAATAAGTCACACGATATTATCAGAAAGTAAGGAACAATACATCATTTGCATGAATTATCAGTAAAATTTTAGGTAAACAAAAATTCACATGACCTCCCTTACAGAAATTGCTAACAAAAGCACATAAGTTTCACATGTGAAGCACATGAGATGCAATCAAGAATTGTATGCAAATCAGGTTGCTCATATGTGCAGTTTGGTAGTTTAGTTCATATGTGCCCACAAAATTCAAACATAATGCTCACATGTGCAATTCAAACCTCAGGTGACTTTTTATCATTCATGTTAGTTTTATGTTAGTTTTGTACTTTGAAAAGTTTTTCCATTCTTCTAACCATTCAAAACTAACCTACATCATTGCTCATATGAGCTTTTTCAAAATGACATGCCCAGTCATGTTCTTCCTGTAAATTCAAATTCATGAAAAGCATGCAATAAATGGAGGTAGATGGATATGGAAAATGTTAAGTCCTATATTGTGCTATTTGAAGAAAGGCATTGTTGAAATCTGATAAAACCAGTGTGGCTGTGGTTAATTATTTGTAAGTTATCATTTCTAATTCATTATTTTCATTTTTGTGTCAGATTTTGAAATATATTACAATTTTAAGTCCTTTATGGGAATATATATACAGGTTGCTTCAAAATAAGTACTACATGTATAAAGATTTTTCCTTTTTAAACTTTTTGAAATACAGTACTTATTAATCAAAGACATTCATTGTATACTAAACTTGCATGTCCCTCTATTAGTTTTATAATGTAATATTATGTTTTTAGTAATGATCATGATTATTGTTTAAATAAAAAAAAAAATGATATGAAAATCATAATTAACTGACAATAATTAAAGAATAACTCTTTTAACATGATGTATCAGTTATTTTATTTTCAACTGAATTATTTAAGATTTTCATTTAAATTTGAAAAATATTCCTTTTTTAAAGCAGCCATTTTGTTTTGGTCAACTATAATATTTACGTGTGCAACGTGTGAGCAATCTAATAAAATGCACATGTGAAACAAAAGCTCATATGAGCAGTTGCACGTGAGGTTTTTAACATGCAAATTAGGTTAGTTTCATATGTGCAATTTTTTTGCTCACAAAATGCTCACCTAATTTGCATGTTAAAAAACTCGTGTGCAATCATGTTAGTTTCTAACGTGAGCATCTTATGTGCAACATGTTAGCACTATTTGGTAAGGGCCTAAGATTTCAGAAATGTAATTAATAAGAAGGTGAAAATTAGAAAAGTGTATTTTAAGTGCAAACCTAAATGTATTAGTCTTTCCTTCCACATCGTTTGACTTCAGCAATACAAGGCAGATGCAAAGGAAAATATCAATGTTACATAATTTGTCAGATCAGATTTAACTTAGTAAATTGATTGGTGTTGAACACAACTTTCAGCACTTTATTGCTATCGGGTGATGGTCAGATTTTATCGGTGAAGGAAGCCAGTGCCTAGAGAGAACCATGCCACCAACCTTTGGTAGGAAAACTTACAATCCTAGTAATGTGGGACTAGACCTCACAACATCAGTAATCTGACAAGCTAATAGTACAGTAGTATTACTACTTAGACCACTCAGCCGGCGTTTTGCATTTGCGCCGATTTTTTCTTTCATTTGCGCCAATTTTTTTTTTTTCATTTGCGCCGATATTTTTACAGGTAAATTACAAGTGAACAGATATAAGAAGATGTGGTATGAGTGCCAATGAGAGAACTCTCCATCCAAGTCATGTTAATTTTAATTTATCATTATAGACCTCTTCCGTTAGCCACTTGTACAAATTTAATGAATCACCATGGGGAGGTGGAAGAAGGCCTACAAGATACATTTCCAGACTTTTTCCTTGACCGTACCCATAGTTCTTTAGCCTCCTTGTCTTTCGGACATCTGCCACATGATTATGCTCGTTCTATGTTTTGACAATAGAATCCGTGGTGACTCTGGCTTTACACGATTTTATGGTACATTTGTAGGATATGTTGTTATGTTTCAGGACATTAACTAACCTTCCAATATGTATGGCCCTCTTTGGCTCGTTTCAGTGTGCAATATGTCCATCGTGTTACAACGAAGTTCCAGAACAATATGAATCAAAATTAACATAAATAAACCAGATTTTACCAATGGTATCATATAGTATAGTACATGTACAAGTATTAACGTACCTGTAAATCTAATTACAGTGGCATAGCTAGGTCATATTTACGTGTACGCCCGAACCTTGGCAAGGAATTCAAAATACCAAAACGGGTAAATGTCAAACAATTGCTGTAGTGGGTTAGAACTAGGGAGCAAACTGGAATCTAAAGATATACCATTTCTGTCATTAAAAACTCATCAGTAGCAGCATACTTTAGAATCTTAATGGTTTATTTGTTATGTTAAATATTCATGTTGTTTTTTTAAATATATTGGCTATTGGATTTAGAGAAAATGTCAAAACCAGTAACTTTAAAAATATATTCAAAAAGAGCTGTGGGAGTAAAGCACTCAACCAACAAACCCACATATTTTATGTCCAAATTTCGTAAAAGAGGGACGAAAGATACCAGAGGGACAGTCACACTCTAAATCAAACACAGAAAACTAAAAAATAAACAACAAGAACCCAACAAAAAACGGGGTGATCCTAGATACTCCCGAAGGATACGCAGATCCTGCTCCACATGTGGCACCCGTGGTGTTGCTCATGTTCGGTAAATAGTCTAATTCGGTAGGTCACATTCATGAAAGGGAAGGAGATTGTAGTTACGGTGTAAGGACATATCCGATATCCGATATCATTATTGAAACGGTTATTTTATAACAGTCAAACAACTCGCGATGACGTCCGTAAAATTTACGAAGGGATTATTTCATTTCACCATTTGGAACTCTTGGTTTAATAGCTTCCTTGTGAGCAGCAATCCTCTACCAAGAAAATCATGATAGGAAATTGGCGCAAATGAAAAAATGAAATCGGCGCAAATGAAAGAATGAATATTTTCTTAATCGGCGCAAATGAGGGCCCTCATGGGGTTTTTGATTATGTGATTACTTGGCCGTTTTTTTAATGATTATTTGATTATTAAGCCAAATATTTCATGATTATTTGATTACCTAGGACTGTATTTTTAGTTTATGATTATTTGATTACTAAAGATAAGCAAATATTTAATGATTATGTGATTATATTGGCAAAAAAATGGTGATTATGTGATTACTAGGACCCCCCCATGAGGGGCCTCGCAAATGTCATACGCCCCACTCAGCCAAGTGCTACCACCCCCATGATTTCATCAACCGCCCTTTTTAATGATGCTGAAACAACAACTTTCTCGAAAATCCTATTTCACTAAACAAAATACTCTAAGAATCTGCGGCTCTTTTTGCAATAAATCTTATCAGTAAAAATCCTCATAAGTCCAACACATTTCAGTATAACTTATAAACATATTTAATTGTAAGATGTTTAAAGGAAAGAGTCACAGGCATAAAAGAATGCCACTGGTTGAGTGGTGGATTGTTGTGACTACTGGGGATAAATCTTAATGCCAGGGGATTATAGGTAAATCTATATATAAACTTCCATAATAATAGAGAAATATCTTTGTTGCATTATATGTACATTCCTAAATGCAGGTCCTGGGATTCTGAACTAAGTGATGGTTTGTACAGTAATACACTATGAAAAATCTCCCTAGATATTAAACGGTAATATACCAGTGTTGTTATCTCAAATCACCAGAAAATCATCTGTGTTATTGTAATTTACTCTAAACCCAAAGGGGTGAATTTTACTGAATCATCCTGTGTGTATTGCACAAGTTATATGTGGTTCAACTGGGATTCAATGACACATAAATAAAATGCATATAAAAGCAGTTTTTGTATCACTGGTTTATTGTTTCAGTTTGAAGACAAATATTTATCATTATCAAATAATTTACCAAAATCTGATTAAGACATATAAGAAATAAAATGACTATTTCAAATGATGAGACTGTCATTAAAGTGAGAGGGTTAGCGCTATACTATCAGGTTTAATCCACCATTTTCTACATTTGAAAATGGCTGTACCAAGTCAGGAATATGACAGTTCTTGTCCATTCGTTTTTGATGCGTTTTGTTATTTGATTTTGCCATGTGATTATGGACTTTCCGAATTGATTTTCCTCTAAGTTCAGTATTTTTGTGATTTTACTTTTTCAAAAAGATTTATAAAGAGATTGAAAAATAATTACAGGCTGCAAGCTACATTTTGTCCAACATTATAGACTAAAATTAAGAAAATTTTAATTCATGACCAACATTCTGACTAAAAAATGTAACAAAATCATCTTCATTTGAGGGGAATAAGTTTAACTATAACGAATGGGCTGACAATATACACAACTTATTTGTAAATCTTGTCATGCTACCCTAAACCTTGGAATAATTCTAAATTTCAGATAAAAAATTTCACACTTTTTTTTCTGAAAACTTGACATCTGTAACTATTGCAATTTCAACTATTTTCCAAGAAGAAAGAAATGACACTGAAATTGTGTTCTCAAATTGCATAAAGAATGTTGATATAATGTAGTTGACATTTCTCTGATCTTATTTACAGTTCAATCTAAGTAATTACCTGTAATGTGTATCTGCACAAAACGTGTTGATGAAATGATCAGCTTAAAAAAAGAAAATAGAAAGATTATGCTAATAATTCTTTTTTTCTTCAGACATGTCAGATTTTTATTCTAAATTCAAGTTGGTCTAAATAAAATTATAAGGACGGATATCCCATCAAAGTATACTGTGGATTCAGTATAATCATGATAATTCAAGAGATACACTTTCATTGGATTACATCAGTAAAAGTAACAAGTTTAAATGTTCAACATTGTCTATCGATTTGTATGCAGATGTTGACAAACCACCAGATTGAAATATCCCAAAAAATAAATGAATCCACAGTTCTAAGATCTTTATCAGGTTTATATTGAATAATCTTAAATTTAAGTTACCATATGATTACATATATATGATAAAAGAAAATCTCGTCATTTTAATTGATATACTAGAACACACCTGTGATATCGCGGGTTCGTGACTGAATTAAAATATATAACTATGTGTAAGCCTTATTTTTAAAGTATTGGTATTGTCATCTGATAAAATCATGCCGATTATAAGATACACAGTTTCATTGATATACCACAATGATTACGAGTCTGACCTTAAGCTTATAACAATCAGACATAAATTTAAAGGGAAGATGGTATTAATCCAATTTGAATGATGAGGAACAAAATGATCAGACAAGAGGTTATCTCCCCTTAGGACAAAGATGTACTTTAAGGATAGTTTATATGTTCTATTACAGTCAGGAAAGTGACGAGACAGCATTCTTGTCTGACTGGAAAAATGTACTGAAATTAAACTTCTTTCATGATCATCATTAAACCTCTAACATGCTGACATATCATATCAAACCTCTAACGTATTGACCCAACAGACATTTACAGCGGGTAATTTCTCTGAAAATTGAAGCTGTAAGCAAATTCTAAGGTTTCTTTCAATTAGCATGAATAGTGTTTTAATTTAAAAGTCTTTGAAGTTTATTTGTTGATAAACCTTTAACTTTAAAGTATTTACAAACATGATAAATTTAAGGGAAACAAGTGAAACTGCGCGCTACTGCTCACTGATGATACCCCCACCGCAAGTGGATAATATTAATATTATAGTGTAAAAATATGCAAGTGTTAGGTAAACAGGAAGTTGTCGAGTGATGAATCTGTAAACGCATCACACAGTATAGCTGACTTATATAAATCCTGAAACCAAATTTCAAAAATCCTTGAATTGTAGTTCATGAGAAAAATGTGACGAAAGTTTTCAACTTGTCTATCATGTGTAAAATCATACAAGTGTTCGGTAAACAGGAAGTTGTCAAGTGATCAATCTGAAAAAGCATCACACGGTATAGCTGACTTAGATAAACCCTGACAGCAAATTTCAGAAATCCTTGTATTGTAGTTCCTGAGAAAAATGTGACGAAAATTTTCATCTTGGCTATCATGTGTAAAATCATACAAGTGTTCGGTAAACAGGAAGTTGTCAAGTGATCAATCTGAAAACGCATCACACGGTATAGCTGACATAGATAAACCCTGAAACCAAATTTCAGAAATCCTTGTATTGTAGTTCCTGAGAAAAATGCGACGAAAAATAATCATGGGACGGGCGGACTGACTGACGGAAGGACAGACAGAGGTAAAACAGTATACCCCCCCTTTTTTAAAGCAGGGGTATAAAAAGCATTTTGCTTAAGAATAAATTACATTTGGTATGTTATTGTTTATCAGCATACATGTACTTCATTGTATCCCAAAATAATTTGTAAAAAAAAAGATAAAAAAATCATAGTAATTTTTAACTCAAACTTCATGCATGTAACATTTACATGTATATACCATGTACATGTATACCTGACTATAGAAAAACTTACCATGAACATTTTCTGGAATGGGTGAATCATTATCTGTAAATATATAGGTCTGAAAAGGAGAATATATATAGAACTGTTATCATGTACTAGAATGAAACAATACATTTTGTTCATGACATAAAAGCTGGATGTATTTTGCACATCTAGCATATATATACAATGACTTTTATTATTATGTAAAAATTATTATGTAAAACTATATTGATTATAATTTGAAATTAAATCTACAAAGGAGTAGGTTCAGTCATTGTCAGTAAGACCCCTTTTTGGCCACAAAATATAGCAGTTTTACAAAATTGTTAAAATGTAAACCTTTAGTTATTTATTGGACAGTAGAATGCTTCTGTGTTATGTTTATCTTTTTAATACTGGTTAATGAAATCATTACAGTGTATACTGGCTGGTCATTATCTCGTATGATACGATTTTGACACACATACCGGCATAGCTAATGGATATGCATGAATAAGATAAGATCAGCACGTGTAGCCTAAACTGAGAGTTGTAGATTTGTAGGATAACTGTATATATGTAGTTTTTGAAAATATAGAATAGATACAAAAATCTGCATGTGTTTTTAATAGTATCCGAGCAAGTAAAACACGGATCTATCAGTATGTATGGTCAGATTATGTTTCTGTGTGTAAGAGAGAGTTGTTCCCCTTTTGTCAGTATTTTGTATTTATGTTTGTGACGTCATCTTTGTCTGATTAAAATGTAGAAATGGAAGCTGATGTGTTTTTATGTGTCCGTATGTAATCGCCTCCATCCATGCTACCAGAGCTTTTCCCCTAGTCTGTAATATCTGCTACATAAATATGGGCTGTTTTTGACAATACAATGCACATATATCCGATACTAGCACCATTAAGTCATGCTAAATTACTGAAATCCTCATAATTCTAGCATTTTAGTTAAATTTTAGACGGTTTTCGTGTAAAACAAAAGTGGCCGCATTCGTGTTCATCCTTAATATGGGGACGAAGTCCCCAATAACAGTAGAAAATTCAATAAAAAAAAAAAATTCGGGAAAATTTCCCGAATTTTTCATTGTACTAATGAACTCAAAATCGTTCAAATTTTTTTTGTCGCCGTTTTGAAATCCCGGACCTGCGCAGAAATCTACAATGTACTTCCTTTTTCCGGTTTTGTTTGTATGAATCTTTGAGTAAAATATATATTTATCAGTCTAGTATAAATAGAAAGGAACGCAATACCAATTTCATTTTTAAAAATTCCTTGATATGAAAAAACGTTCTTTGTTTACATTGCATATGACGTCATAACTAAAATAACGTCACAACTAAAATCCCTAACAACAGAACCAAAATCGGAAACGTTACGTTATTTCCGTTTCTTTTTTTTAACAAATATTTAAGTTACAAAAAAATAATTCATACAGACTTCGTCCCCATTTACAGGTAATGCCTGCCTCATATTATTGAAATGTAAGTTGTATTTTATGATATAACATAACATATATAAAGGTTGAGGATGAACACGGATGCGGCCACTTTCATTTTTACCAAAAACCATCTGAAAAGTGACATTTTTCAGCATATTAGGTAGATTTTTCATATTTGAGCTTGAATCGGATCGTTTTTAATGACTAAATCTGTTAAAATCTTTCACATAAACTAATTAATTCAAATAAAATAGACACTTAAGTGTTTAAAAAGTGGTCAAAATCTTTTGTCAGATGAACCTGAAATATTTGAGGCCAAAATCAGTCCTTACCGGACCTACTCCTTTAATGATTTTCCTATACTTCAAAGATATTCATGTAACTTCATTATCTGTTTTCTGTATAAATTCATATTTTTTTCATTTTCTGTTTATACATGAATTTGTGTTTCTTTTATTTTCTGATTCATTTTAATAAATTTTGAACATTTACCAGGCATGTACATCATTCATGTCATTCAGAATTTCTGTTTAGCATCACAAAATTTTGTATCAAGCTTGAGTTGTCATTGATATCATCATCATCAAACTAATTTTATAAAATCTTACACATGTAATTAACAATTCAAGTATAAAGCCATTAAAGGGCAACGTTCGTCATACTTTCAACATCGACTTCAATCAAATCCTTTGAATCTCTAAATGCAATTGTTCATGACGGGGAAGATAAAACCCGTGGATTCCGGTAAAAAATGGTTTGAGCGGGAAATACAAATATAAGATTTTCGGTAGGAACGAAAAAAAATTAAAATAAAATATTGCTGGTAAATACAAATAAAAGATTTTCAGTCGGAACGAATTTATAGGGTCGGTCGGTAAAGGGCAAACAAACAATATTTTAATTTATGCCTGACAAAGTTTAATTTTGGACCCTTTGGCCGTCAATGTCAAAATGAATGTAGAGTGGGGTGCTCATTTCCGCCACATCTTTCCATGTTTTATACAGTTTATGTTCAGGTCTAAATGTTTTTGAAGTATACTGATATTTCTATATGAAGATAACTTCAAATGCAAAACATACTTAAGCTTGAAAACCGGTTTGTTTTAAGAAAATCATCTGAAAAATTAGATTAAAGGGTGTTTGAAATTTCCGGATGTTTTGTCAATGGGGGACACATATTCGCCGTTTTTACACATCTATTTAAAACCAAATAACCGCAGCTTTTAACAATTTTTATCAAAATCAATTGCATTATAGATGAATAGTAGACATTTCAAAGGTCTAAAGAATTCAAAGTTAGGGCATTCAGTCAAATATTTACTTAGAAATACTTCTTTGAAATCGTGTTTTTTATTCAGGAAATTGTCCGAAAATCGTTGTCCGTTTTTCGGTCATTTTCGGTAGGAGCCGCAATTTTGTCTCAGTTTAAAAAAATATTATATTTGTTATAAAAATATAATTTACGGGTACATTTCTTCCATTTCAGCCATCCTTTGAAATTTTTACACCTCAAAATCCTTAAACGGCGAAATTGTGTCCCCGGCGAAAATGAGCACCCCACTCTAGACTCTGATTTGGATCAACTTGTTGAATACTATGCCCAAAATCAGAAATCAAATGACATGTTTAAATTTAGCATACATTGTATCTAAATGCATAATTTATAAAACAGCAAGAAATTTCATGAACTACAAATGCTGTGAACCATCTGACAATACCATTTCCTAAATGTTGTGACTACTAACCATATAACCAAGGATTTGAAATTTCACTATACAAATCCTTGACATGACTAAATTGTGAGTTGGATAGAGTAAAACCAGATTCTCCGCAGGGTGCAGCTTTATACGACCACAGAGGTTGAACACTGAACGGTTGGGGCAAGTATGGACACAACATTCAAGCTGGATTCAGCTCTAAATTTGGATTGTGATTAAATAGTTCACAGCATAGGTTTCCGACACAGAATGAATGTGGTCTTGTGAACTTAAAATATTTTGTCTGCCTTTGAGCAATTCACTATGCTGTTGAATATTAATCCTCTCAAAAAAATGTTTGAAGAAATTTTCTTTTTATTTCATTGTATTTTTGAAATCTGAAATGAGAAAATTTAAACCCCCCCCCCTTTTTTTTCACATCCCCCTTTCCCTTTTTCCAAAACTGATCTCAATTCAAATTTCTAATGGAGTTTGCAACAATAACTACTCATTTAATTAATGTAAAATAAAGTGCTTGTTATCACTGAATGGTAAAGATTGTTTTAATTTATCAGTTGGTAGTAAAAGTGAATATACATTGTTTATTGTATAAAACAATGATTTAAGTTGATTCAACTACTATTCTGGACAAAGAAAGATAACTCCAATCAATTGAAAATTTCTTGCTATTGCACAATATTGTGCAATTAGATATTTCTTACTATTGCGCAATATTGTGCAATTGAAAATATTTGCTATTGCACAATACTGTGCAATTGAAGATTTCTTGCTATTGCTGAATACTGTGCAATTGAAAATTTCTTGCTATTGCACAATACTTAATATAATAATTTTGGATCCTGATTTGAACCAACTTGAAAACTGGGCCCCTAATCAAGAATCTAAGTACATGTTTACATTCAGCATATCAAAAAAGCCCAAGAATTCAATTTTTGTTAAAATCAAACTTAGTTTAATTTTGGACCCTTTGGACTTTAATGTAGACCAATTTGAAAATGGGACTAAAAATTAAGAATCTACATACACAGTTAGATTTGGCATATCAAAGAACCCCAATTATTCAATTTTTGATGAAATCAAACAAAGTTTAATTTTGGACCCCGATATTTGGACCAACTTGAAAACTGGGCTAATGATCAAAAATCTAAGTACATTTTTAGATTCAGCATATCAAAGAACCCCTAGGATTCAATTTTTGTTAAAATCAAACTAAGTTTAATTTTGGACCCTTTGGACCTTAATGTAGACCAATTTGAAAACAGGACCAAAACTTAAGAATCTACATACACAGTTAGATTCGGCATATCAAAGAACCCCAATTATTGAATTTTTGATGAAATCAAACAAAGTTCAATTTTGGACCCTTTGGGCCCCTTATTCCTAAACTGTTGGGACCAAAACTCCCAAAATCAAACCCAACCTTCCTTAAGTGATAATAACCCTTGTGTTTAAATTTCATTGATTTCTATTTACTTATACTTAAGTTATTGTGCAAAAACCAAAAATAATGCTTATTTGGGCCCTTTTCTGGCTCCTAATACCTAAACTGTTTGAACTAAAACTCCCAAAATCAATCCCAACCTTCCTTTTGTGGTCATAAACCTTGTGGTAAAATTTTATAGATTTCTATTCACTTTTACTAAAGTTAGAGTGCGAAAACTAAACGTATTCGGACGACGACGACGACGCAGACGACGACGCCAACGTGATACCAATATACGACCAAAATTTTTTTAATTTTTGCGGTCGTATAAAAAAGATCCAAACTTTTATTTTAAAATGACTAAAATGTGTGCAAAATTTCTGGATCCTTGGTTTTGATTTTGAACTCTGATTTGACTGTCTGAAAAAAAGAAAACGACTTTCAATTCTATCCAAAATTGATAGAAATCATTGTCTAAAAAATTTCAGATCCTTGCACAAACAATTACTGGATATTGATAATTCTACAAAAAAAGGTACAGTTATTTAAAAGGTACTGTAATATTTTTTCTGTCTATGAAGAAATAACATAAAAAATTTGGTGGACACTGAAAAACGCGGCGTGTAGCAGGTTATTTAACAGTGTGCACCACATTTTTTATGTTATTTCGAATAGATAGAAAAAATATTACAGTTATTTCTTATAATTTAATTCTAAATTCCATTTTAAACCGTAGAAAACCATGAAAAAACGTTGATGACGTCATGGTCACATGACTAAATTATGTCTATGGGCTCATAACGAAATAACGTCAGGCAATCAGAAGACGCGTTACATCCAAAATTAAATTATGGTAAATTATAAACATCTCCAGTCATAAGTACAACAAACTGTACCATGTTCGTCATTGTATATCAGAAAATCAAGATGCTCACCTCATCGTTAGCTAAAGGGATCCATGTTTCCATCAGCAAATCAAGTCTTGAATTCCTGTTTGATTTAGTGGTTTTAACAGAAATAAATATGTCAGACTGAACTGTTTTCCTCATCACATTTTTAACATTCTGAATACGGTTCTGTTTGTCAACCACCTGTTGTTCTTTCTGCAGCGATAACTGTCTTCTATAACTTCTCTTAACATGCTTAACCTCGTGCTTAACAAACTTTGTAAACACAATTTGCTTTGTGTGTATGCGTTCTGTATTTGTGACAGAAATTAATACAAGTGCAAGAATAAATGTGACAATCACAAGGAATATTTGCAAATTCTTCGCAAAGAAATTCGCATCACTTGTCCACAGATGTTTACTGGTGTCTTTCTGCATTCCGACACATTACAATTCATGCAAGCAACCTGTACAATCGCATGCTCAGTAAACTTTCCCACGGTTGTAAACTTTGATTTACCTGGATCTTTGAAAAAGTAGGTCAACGTATGAGCGATGTGTAAAAAGGTTTCATTATTTATAAATTCCGTATAACATGTATAAGTCAGCATTTCACCAAAGTAGGCACGGGGTTAAAGTATGCATTTCCCTGCATACATAAACTTTAACGATATATTTTTCTATGAAAAAACTTATTTGTTCATTGAACTATGGTATTATCATTAAAGGCTTTTACATTATCTTTCAGATGCACCAAAAATTAGCTCAATTGCGTTTATTTTTGTGAAATGCCGACACTTCGAAATTTGAAGACGTATATATGATGACCTATGCGCTTGCTTCAAACATATAACTTAAGAGTGCACGGTGTTTAATCATATATATATATATATCTCCATGATCTCAATCAATTAAACATATATATCGCTTTTTATTTAGTAATGTTTTGCATTTTCTTACAGTTAGAAATTGTATTTTGCTTCTTAAATTTCAGGTTCATACTTAGCATGATTACTTTTCAGTTTCTCCAGATGATTTCTTGACATTATAAGCAGTGTGAAAATTACCTGAAATTATAGATTAAATGGAATATAAAAATACATAAAATAAATTGTGTCCATAGTACATGGATGCCCAACTCACACGATCATTTTCTATGTTCAGTGGACTGTGAAACTTAGGTCAAAACTTTAATTTGGCATTAAAATTAGAAAGATCATATTAAACATAAAATAGTTGGCAAGAAAATCTGGCTGCGTGTCAATGGAAGAGTGATTTCATTGGCTGATTTTTATACTATTCAAATCAAACAAAAAGGCTACAAAGTAACAACACTTGGCCAGCACCTCATAAGGAACATTCATGCCATGTTTGGTTCCATTTCCTTCAGCAGTTGTCTATAAAAAGTTCAAAATGTAAAACGTTAATGAGGACAAAGACGAATGACAAAGACGGAAGCCAAGTAATTGGCCCTTTGGGCCAGGTGAGCTAAAAATAAACAAACCCCCTAATTTCAATAAAAATTATGCATTTTTTGTAGTTTTGAGAAAAGACAACAATATCACTGCATCCGCATTATCTTCTCAATATAAATTTGTTTACTGCTATAGAAGAGTTTACCTTTAGTAGTCGCTTTTAGCCTCTGGTCGTTCAAAGTTAACACTGTATGTAGACTTATTTGGAAGTTCTTGTGAAATCTGAACTCTTACATTTTCTGCATACAAATGAAACACAACAGGAAATCACCAACTTTAAGGAAAATTGGTTTAAAGTTAATACGGAGAGCTCCTCCATAAACATTATACCATTTGAAACTACCTTCGTTGCACACTGGTTGTACCATGCGCACTGCTCGAATGTCTGAATATTCCTCGCTGAAATTTAAAAAAAAAGACTGTGTTTAAATCTTCATCGTATTAGCTAGCGACGATCTCGTTCAAAGTTACAGGCTTACCAAAAAAAAAGGGTATGACGTCCCGATTTAAGATCCAAATATGGCACCGGTGACCCAATGTCACAGTCACATGGTCAGCCTCTAAGGTATGGCGTCTCATTTTTAGGGTCTTATCTGGCGATACTATCGGCCAACAGGAAAGTGTTTTAATGGTTTTTGATTTCTGTATAATTATGTATAGATTATTCATGGATAAACAAGAAAACTTGAGTAGTTTGCGTTATTTTCTACATTTTAAAACCCTTTTAAGACCGATCAGAACTAACAGTTGATTAATATTAAAACACTCTCCATCAGAACCTTAATCCTTTCCTTTGATTTTGTGTTTGCAGTGGAAGTAATATTTTGTCTTCCGATATTTTGTCACTAGTTAGACATGTTAATGAAAATGTTAAATAATTTATAGGTAGATAATATTAACTTACCTGATAGTGCATTCACATTTGTAAGATACATTTTGTGAATTGACCATACACATGATACATATTAAAGCCTTATAAGTTTCAGGGGCGGATCCAGCCATTTTAAAAAGGGGGGGGGGTCCTAACCCAGGACAAAGGGGGGGGGGGGGTTCCAACTACATGTCCCCATTCAAATGCATTGATCGTCCAAAAAGAAGGGGGGGTTCCAACCCCCGGAACTCCCCCTCTGGATCCGCGCCTGTAAGTTTGATGACTTATGTCAGAGACATATATACACAATGTGTATATGTCTCTGCTTATGTTGAACTCCATCTACATCTACATCTACATTCTACGTTGATCTGTCAAACTTGACCAATACTCAACGCTTTCGGTGGGCGCAAGAAAAAGAGTAATTTTGAGAGATAACCAAAGAATATACAAGCGAGTATAAAGTAAAAAAAATATAATAAAGCAATGTATAAAACAGGGGGGGGGGGGGGGTCATTTGCTTTTCGATCATCTGGCCTGAACCAATCCGGCTTCCGTGGCGGTACCAGGGAAAATAATCCCCGCCGGCACAGCTCCAGTCCATCATTTGACTTACTTGGCAAATGGGGGAGTGCACAGATTAGATAGAAAGTGTTGAAAGCTCCCTCTTGAAAGACACCAAGGAGGGAGCCTCAGCTATAGTTGCTGGTAGTGATTTCCAAACTGACACTGTTCTTGGCGCAGTAGTCTAAGTTGCAACATATGCATTTGTCTTGGTTTCGCTGTTGTATGTTCTTAGGTTGCGTTTTAGGAATCCTAGCATGCTGTTCGCTTTTTTTGTTACTCTATTGATGTGTTGTTTCCAGGAGAGGTCTGATTCTATGTCGACGCCAAGGTATTTGGTACTTTTTTTTTTTTTTATCTTTCTAGCACTTGTCCCTTAAGCGTGTATGAGTGTATTATTGGTGAACGTGATCTAGTGGTAGATTGTACACTACACTTCTGTGGGTGAAAGTCCATGCCCCACAGTGGCGGATCCAGAAATTTTCATAAGTGGGGGCCCACTGACTGACCTAAGAGGGGGCCCGCTCCAGTCACGCTTCAGTGATTCCCTATATAAGCAACCAAATTTTTTCCCAAAAAGGGGGGGGGGCCCGGGCCCCCTGCCCCCCCTAAATCCGCCTCTGCCCCAGGTTTTTTTCCCATTCTGCAAGTTTGTAAAGATCTTCTTGTAGTACATTAGTATCAGCAGTAGATGTTATCATTCTGTATACTATACAATCGTCTGCAAATAGTTGTGTGTTGAATGTTATGTTGTCAGGTAAGTCGTTGATGAATAGGAGGAATAGTAACGGTCCAAGAATAGTCCCTTGGGGGACTCCGCTGACCGGAACTTTCTCTGAAGATTCTCCCTCAACGATGACTTGTTGGGTACGTTTGGCTAAGAACGATTGAATCCACTTATGTGTTTGTCCTGTAACTCCATAATGCTGTAGTTTGTTTAGCAGCCGTTTATGTGGGACACGATCACAGGCCTTAGAGAAATCAAGGATAACCATATCAATCTGCTCTCCTCTGTCTAGAGCTGATGCAAGCTCATGACAAAGCGTGACAAGTTGGGTTTCACAGCTTCGTCTTGCTCTAAAACCATGCTGACAGTTGGTAAGTATTTTGTGATTGTCTAGATGTTTTAAGGTGTTATTGACAATGATGTGTTCCGGGAATTTACAACATAGAACGCTCAGTGTAAAATATCGACAAATATAATGCCTACCCATGTTAAAATGGGCATAGAGCATGACATGAAGGAATTATTTCTTAATTTACAAATGGATATGTACATTTCATAGACAAAAAAGATAAATGTGCAGAAGTAATGAGTGTTTTTGGGTCGCGCAGTGAAGAGGACGAACAAATTAGTGAGTGTTACAAATATGCAGTACATGATGTTTTTGATATTGACTGTCATCATATTGTGGATGTTGGGCATGATATATTTTGTAAATATATATTTTCAGGTAACATTTGTTTCTCTAAAAACTAAAAAGGAATACTTTGAATATTTAAAGACCAAAGATAGGACAAAAGAGTGGAGAGCAGAAGTAACATACAGTAAAGAATGCAATTTTTTATCAAAAGATGGAAGAAAAGAGTTGATTCCAATATTATTGGGAATGGAAAAGCTAGTTAATTTATAAATATAAATTTTCATGTTAAACTAATTATAGTTTTGAAAAGGTATTGATTGTGCCACTCTCTATTTTTCAGATGGTATTAATTGCACCAGTAAATGGAATCAAATTGTGCCACATTTACTTGTATATTTTTATGCCCCAGTCATAGCTGAGGGGGCATTAAGCAGATTTACCCTTGTCCGTACATATGCATGTCTGTACATCCTAAAGTTGTTATGAAACATAAATACTTCTTACCAAAAAACTCAGATCAAGTACAATTTTGTAAGCGTCACTTACATGTACTCTTCAGTTATGTCCCTTTATAACTTTATATAATATGCAAGTGGGGGTTTCATCTGTGTTTTTCACATGTTAAGCTGATCATTGCTAAAAAATATATTTTCAAGCAAATAGATTCTATTTTTTTGTCGAGCCTTCGACAAAAAGTTTGACATAGGGATAGTGATCCATTATCACTGTACTAGTATAGATATTTGTTATGGGGCCAGCTGATGGACGACCCCGGGTGCAGGAGTTTCTTCCTGCTTTGAGAAATAATCTTCTACCAATCTTCTGAAAATTAATATGAACTGACGGCAACGCCTATTCACATTAGGAAAAAAAACAAATTATACAACGGCGTTATATAGTTAACATGGTTAAGAATCTAAGAAAGTTTCAATAAATTCTAAAATTTTAGAAGAAATGGTGGATACACCATAGACACTCCCCATATATAGCAATGAAAAGTCAAATATTTGCTAAGCGAAAACCCAATTAATTTGTGGAAGTATGTTTGAACGAAATTCATTCACTGGTTTGGAAAAGTATATTTACGCAAAAAAGAAGCAGTTGTTACATATAGCAAAGAATACAATTTTCTTAAAAAAAAGAAGAGCGGAAACAGCTAAACATTTTTAGATATGGAAAGTTATAAGAATTTCTTTGTGAACAGTGATACTTAAATGTTAACAGAAATACTTTGTGGTGAAGGAAATATACACATACTTTGTAAGCAACTGGGATTCTAAGTATTATCATCACAACTTTGGACAGCCTTTGTTTTCTTGAGATACACATCAACACTACTTCAAGACTGGAAGTGCAAAACTATTCTACCTACATACACCCAGATATGATAAATGTTAATGTATTGCCATAAATAGTTTGGAAGGCTTTGTCTACATGAGGTTCATATTATTTGAACCTAAAGTATAGACCAATTAAATTTTCATACATACTGTAAATCGATGCCTCGTGTAGAGAGTGCTACGGTCACTGCAAGATAAGAACCATTGTAACAGCTCTTTGAAGGGTCCATATCCAATTAACCTTCATTTTCCATTTGCAGTCCAAATTGCCTCGAACTTTATCTTAGATGGTATATATTACAGCTAGGACCTTGGTACTCGTTAATACATATACATGTACATATATTAGGAAATCTAAATTGACATCAGATATACACTCATGGATTTGTATAACGTATTAGCATTTTAATTTTGTGTTTGATATTTTTTGGAGGTCAAACGACCCCGATGACTTCCGTACACTATATACAAAATTAATGGCAAATCATCGGCACAGACCTGTCTAATGTATGGTCAAGCTATATTTTTATTTATTGTGGTCTATTAGACAGATATTGGTAAATTTATTTTTTCACAAGGGCAAATAAATACACATTTAATATTTGATTATCAAAAACATCTTCAAATACAGCAAATATGACATGTTGACTTGTTGCCACACATTAAAAAATGTTTTTAAAAATTGCTTTACACCTTTTGGGAAAATATTGTGTACGCGTTTTTCCAAGGGCAACTAAACTAAATGAACGACCATTCTTGCACCTGAACAACCGCTATGGTATTAACCGTCAACAAAAAGATGCAATCATTGAACACTGTCATCCTGAAGAATATACTACACTGTCAGTATACAGGACACCAATGTCATTGTGATTTGCACATCTTAAAATTTTTAATTATGTTTTATATAGTATTGTCTGATTGGAGAATCTTCTGTACAAAATACCGCCGTCAGACATAGTGAAAAAAATATATGATAGGATAAGTCTTAAGGATATTTGGGGCACATGACAGGAACTCGCAATAATTTACTGAATTAAATGTGTTTGTGCTTTCGATTTCATATATAGTTATTTTATGTGTAACACAAAAGGGGGGGGGGCAAGGGGGCTCCCAATAACAGCAAAACAGCAAATTGATTTGGCTTATAACAGATAACAAGGAATTATAATGGACAAAAACAGATAACAGTAAATGAAATATTAAAATAAGTCGGGACCTTGACAAATCCAGTATTTCTTATTACGGGTATACTCCTTTGTAATGAATTCCATTTTCTATGAACATGTTTTTAAAATTATGTATCTAGAATGTGTTTACTACTCAATATCTTTTTTTCGCTCGTTTACAGGACGTATTATAGGGTAGAAAAATCAAAAGCACCAATTATAAGCATGCAATTTATCAAGTACCTCGAACCAATTTTGACACTCCAAAAGTAATTTATTCCATTATTTTCAAAGGCTCAGTTTGAACAATTTTTTATCAGGCTATTGATTGGACCACGTGTACTAGTAAGTAGAATACATATTTAAGTAGGGAGTAATGGCTTAAATACGAAATAAATCTTTGTTTGTAATGAGCTATGTGCTGCCGCCCAAGTTCGGGAACCAGTATATGGTTGGAACTTTCATTACAATGTGTTTGATTCTGCTTTGAAAAGAATCACAGAGCTTAGTCAATGTGCCATATTATATAAAAGGTTAACTGGTTGTATGTTTATGGAATCCTTCTCCGAATACGGGACTAACATATTATATGGAGGAATTTGTGACAAAGAACAAATGCACTATATATATATATATATACCCGCTATGGCAAGCCGTTCTCGTCAAAACTATGTTTAAACCCTTTTTTCGAAAAAAAATACACACTGGGATTTAAAAACCTAAAATAACACACTGAGAAATCGAAATTACTCACTGAGATTTAAAAAAATAAAAAAACACACTGAGAATTCAAAATAACACACTGAGATTTTAAAGCCTCAAGGGTAGCTACGGCCTTGCGGTAATATAGTGCATTTGTTCTTTGTCACAAATTCCTACATATAGTGAATATAGTTTATTGATATTTTATTATGGGGCCGCATCGACTTGGGGCCGGATCGACGTGGGCCGGATCGACTTGGGCCGGATCGACTTATAATAACAATCTGTGAACTTTATATCGTGTGAGACAATAGTTTAGACAAAGGAACTTTTAGTGATATATTTGATTCTTTTTTCCGAACACCACCACCAATCTTTTCATTCGGTAACCTTAAATTTTTATACCTGTTTACGACAGGGTGCTCCGAAGTCAACGGAGGAATTTACCAGCACAACAACAACAACAATGGCTGTTGACAATTATCGTCACTTATTTAAAGTTTATTTTAGATTTTAGCAAGTGTATATATATTCACGGAGTGTGTACATACTTAAAGACTTTTATCCATATTACCCTCAAAAGAGGGGTGTTCCTAACAGAGGAAGCTCATACGAAGAAAAGAAGGTAAATCAATAGAAAGTAGAATTGCGTATTTTTGGATTATTCTATTTTTAGAAAAACCAATACACAGAAAAGCACTATTTATAAATGTTGTTTCTTGGTACCTAAATAATATGAAATTGGATCGGGAAAGAAACGTGAAATTATCGCAATTAGTGAAGAAATTGATCACTACTTCGAAGTTTTATAAATATCTACACAGCAGTGAACATTTTAAATTTACTAGTTAATAAATTTTATGAAAACTGAAGAATATCCTCATCTCATGGGCTTTTCGTGCTATTAATTTTTTGTGAGATCACAATTTTAATTGAGAAAGCAAGCATAGTACATATTCATGCATATATAAAGTACGAAAACATTGATCTGATCCTATGTGGGGAAGAATATTTAAAACTCTTTAAAACTACCTGTCAATTAACAACATTTAATCGTAAAAAAGAAACCCAGAATATATGCAGGCTTTAGAAAAAAGAAGACTATAGATGTAAGGGGACGGGTTTAAATAACATGTACATTATGTAGAAATGAGACAATTCTATACAGGAGACCAGATGACCCAGAAATAATAACTATAGGTCACCCCGTAAGCCTTTAACAATGAGCAAAGCCCATACCGCTTAGTCAGTTATAAAATATAAATGTACATGCAAATATTATTATAATATAGCCGTCTAGGGTTTTAAAACGCGTATCACATGTTTAGAATCAGATTGTTCAATTAAGAAATTATGCTTCTTTTAATAATTTAATTGAGTTGTAAAATTGTTGACTGAAGCACAACTTGTACGAAGCGGTTCGTTCGAAAAATATGCACACGATCAACAATATAAAATCCCCCTTCCCTTTTACCGCAAAAAAAGAAAAAAAAATACAAAAAGAGGCATTCATTTCTTATAATTATATTTCTATGCTAATAAAACAACACAAAAAGTTTGATCAAGTTTTTCTTTTATATACCAGTGCACTTTTTTTGCAGCACGTGTCAACTCCAATTTAACATATAATCTTGATATTCCTTATGTATTTTTAATATCAGACAAACTACTCGTAATTTCTTGAATGTTTTTTATTACATTTTATTTTTTTCTACAAATATAACTTCCTTGCCAACAGAACTGCCGTTTTGTTTGTTTATTAACAAAGACTTCCGAAAAGAAATGTTATTCTTATCCTTAATATATACGCTGACTTTAACGACCTTATACTTGTTTAAATACAAAATCAAGAGATGTTCCGGTGATTGCGACTTAAGTAGTAATTTAACAATATTTTTTTTTAAAAATTGTATAAGAAGGCACAAAATTTAAAGTAGGCACGTATATATTTTGGAGGCCGAGTTTACACATTTCCCGATTTTTTATTGAGTTTAAAGTAACATATTTATCTTAAATTGTTATAAAAAACATATTGTACGTCCAAACAATATTAATATAACATCAAGATTTTCGATAATAACCGATTTCTTAAATTCTTTGAAAATGCTGAATCATGCTTACTTTAGTAGCTGTTTTAACGCATCGGGACTTTGGTAGCAATTAGTTAGTATATATATATATATATATATATATATGTTTAGGGGCCATCTGAAGGACTCTTTTGGGTGCGGAAATTTCTCGCTGCATCGAAGACCTATGGGTGGCTTTTTGCTGTTATCTGCTTTATGGTTGGGTTGTTGTCTCTTTGACACATTCCCCATTTCCATTCTCAATTTTATCTATAAAATCGGCAATTTACATTAAATCTACCAACTCATATTTGCAATCTATGAAAAGAAGTACGTATGGTAGTAGCCTTGTAGTAAAGATTCTCCTAATCTTAAAATTGTTTATTAGAGTTGAGTGTTTTTCAGGACAGTAATTGGTTTTATTTATATGATAGAGAGAGAAAACTGATTTGTTTTCTCATATTATATATAATATTTATAATATATACTAGATTAATTAACCGTGTTACAAGTGACATGAAGGTGAAAGACGCTATTATCAACGTACCGTACCGTACGCCTCCTGACAATGAATATAAGGCGTTTCAAAATAGTTTGACTACGGTCATACACAACTATATAAAGTGCAAAATTACAACAATACCAATGATTTATAATTGATTGAAACCAATAAAGAGGTTGAAAATTCTAATTAAAATTGCTGTCACCGTGGTACTGAGATAATAAATATCTATCTTCCAGAAAATATCGATACAATTTATAAGTCAAGGGAGGTAACAATTACCCTAGAAGAAGACGTAGATGTACTCGATTCTAATAGTGTTATCCCAGATTCATGTGCAACAGCTATCAAGAACTGTGATGCATTGTTGTTCCCCAATATCTATACTCCTCTCAAATTGGCGTGCACTTCACCAGTTACAAGTGCTGAGTGCGAAAGGTCTGCCAGCTCCCTTCGACGACTCCATCATTATAATAGAGCCTCGATGACCGGTGACCGTTTAAGTGCTCTTGCACTAATTCATATCCACTATGGTTTTAATCATTCTTATCAAAAAAAAATCATCAACTCGTTTAGTAAACTCCATCCAAGAAATATGGAATTGGAAAACATTATTTTTCAGAAGTGATTTAGATTTGTTTATTTAATTTGATTTGTTTAATATATATAAAAAGATAGTTGTAAATTGTAAATTGTAATGCAGGAGATACTCAGATTCTATGTCATTGAGGTCTAAATGTCCAAAACTTATGTGAAGACAGTTAAACCCAAAAGGTTAATAGTTATCAAAAGTACCAGGATTATCAAAAGTACCAGAATTATAATTTAGTACGCCAGACGCGCGTTTTGTCTACATAAGACTCATCAGTGACGCTTATATCAAAATAGTTATAAAGCCAAACAAGTGCAAAGTTTAAGCCTTAAGCTAAAAACACAGCATAATTTCCCAAAATCTTATTTAAAACGCTTCTTGTATCGTTGGTATTCATCTTTCAAAACTTATAAAAATTAAATGCTTCGCCAATGACCAAAATACTCCTGACTTGGGACAGGCGCATATAAATCCTACCGAGGAGGGTGTTAAAATGAGATTTGTAGGATTAGAATCGCCCCTAGCCAAGCTTATCATGTATCCGTCAAAGGACAAAATCTTAAATTGAGAAATTTTCAGAGAGAATCAACTATGTTTTTTGGAGGATTTTAATAGACGCTTATTTAGCTGCTTGTTTATTTTTATAATCCATCATATTGCAATAAGATACATGTACGTTATTCATAGAATTCTTCTTATTAAGTTTACTTTATTATGATGATAATAAAAGTAAACTTGAAAGACATATGAAGCCATATTGTCTTTAAAATCTCCAAATAGATCATGATAAAATGCAAGTAGGTGTATGTGTATACAAGAATACTAGTAATATATTTCACCGAAATAATTGCGGAACAAAGTGATGTGTGCATTGTTTATATCATATATATATATGAAATTGTAACGTTAATTTTGAAAGGTACCACTGTTATATTGATTTAATATGTTGAAATAAAAAGTACTTTCAGTGCGATCAATGGTTTATACGTTTTCTTCATTAAATATCAGCCTATTAACCGTTTAAAAGCTTATTGGAACAGTATGGAAAATCATGTATTTAACGTTTAAAAACGCATAAAACCCTGAAATTGGCTTACCCATTTTCAAAAAAAATCTTACATGAAGGAAGGGGAGTACCCCTCCCACACCCACACCCTTTCGCACCCCCTCTGGACAAAACCTTCCTACGGCACTGTAACGTCATATAGAAACGCATACTCAGGCTCTGTATTACAAACCAATAGGTGGTTGTTTGATTTGTCAAAACAAATTCCAACTGGGGATTTTAGTTCGTCTTCCCTCGTAAGTAATTCCGTGCTATGTTCACCATCATGTGATACCATTACAACTTTATCAGAGCTATTAGAAGCCACATACACATTACCAGTCAAATCTACAGTAACTCCACAAGGATATTTCAACTTATGATCAGTAAACGTCCATGTTACTGATCCATACATGTCACAGCAATATAAAGTGTCTTGAGAGTAATCAGCAAGGAACAGTCTCTCACTATCAGTTGTTATGTACCATACAGACGATGAAGGACACGGGAATGAACGGATTATATTCCCCGTAAGACCCATTACATCTATCTTCTGTAGACGAATAACAACATACAGTAGTTCGTTTTGATAGGATATTCCGAAGGGGTCACCACTGGTCACTATTTTATCATTTGTTTTCTTTTTGTGAATATCAATTATCTCAATATATGATTGATTGAATGAAACAGCGACGTCGGAGTTGTTTATCACTGCTATACACCATGGCTTACTAGACAGTTTGATGTCTCGCTTGTTACTTCCGTCTTTATTGTAGATGATTAGTCTTGTGTTGTAGTCATCAAGTAAAACAACCGATTCACCAATGATTGCACAATCATTTATTGTTAAATTTTCTTTTTTTGGTCTAAGAAGCTTTCTGAACCAATTCCCACCAATTCTGATTTTACACAGTAAACTGATGGTCCCTTCAAACGAAACGTCATTAAATGGTGCTGGTGCTGGAAGAAAAGATTTTGTAAACACATTAAAAAATAATAACATGAATAAATACCTTACTTCTATCTATTAAAGTATTTTTATTAAGCAGTAATATTCTATGCTGAGTTAAGATATGACACCAGTTTGCATATGTATGCATAAATCATAGCATTATGTCATTTCTAATTTTTCTATCGTCTCTGCAATGTTTTTTTATACTATTCATCTGTATGGCAATTTTTCAAATACAAACTATCTTCATCTTATTTAAGATCATGATGCGAACAATTACTACAAGGTTACAGCATGTATCCATCATTTGGTAACAAAATGAAATCAAAGTAATAATCATAATTGTTGATATTCTGTTACCGAAAATAACAGATTTGAAATAGATTTATTTCAATAGAAGTATTAGGCAGATATTGTACAACTTTCAATGTAGCCAAAAGACGTCTATGTAAGCAATTATAAATAATTATATCCGGTGAATTTTTCGGTTTATTTGCATTATGTGATGCACTTTCTATATCGAAAATTAAATGTCAAATTCCAAACTTTTAAATCCAATGATAAAAGTGGATTGGTATATGGTGTGCATGTTTTGAACAAGAACGCAATATTTTTTTGATTTTTTTGTTCTGTCATATCCTGAATTTCAAGTTCAACCTACTTTCTTTCGACTGGACATTGATAATTTACTTGTACACTTATATCCGTTTCAACATTGTACCTTTAATTACATTGAACAATAACAGAGCCCATTTTAGTTCAGTCTTTGTGATAAACGGTTTGTCATCCTCAAAAATTAAATATTTTAGTTTTATTTAGCAAAATCTTTTAGAATTAGGGTCATCTTAGATCTTTAACCTCGACCTTTTTTAGCCTTTTTAGCTACTTGATTCTAGCGTAACTGATGAGATAGTTATAATTTGGCGTACACAATTTGAATTTTTGTAACTATGATGACTGTTATATAAAAAAAAAAAGATGTGGTATGATTGCCAATGAGACAACTATCCACAAAAGACCAAAATCAACATTAACAACTATAGGTCACCGTACGGCCTTCAACAATGAGCAAAGTCCATACCGCATAGCCAGCTATAAAAGGCCCAGATAAGACAATGAAAAACAATTCAAACGGGAAAACTAACGGCCTTATTTATGTAAAATAAAATGAACGAAAAACAAATATGTAACACATAAGCAAACGACAACCACTGAATTACAGGCTCCGGACTTGAGACAGGCACATACATAAATAATGTGGCGGGGTTAAACATGTTAGCGGGATCCCAACCCTCCCCTAACCTGGGACAGTGATATAACAGTACAACATAAGAACGAACTATAAAAATTAGTTGAAAAAGGCTTAACTCATGAGATGGACAAAAATACAAGTGGACGTGGCCCGGTACTTTTACATCCCGACACAAAAAGACACAATGAACAGATCTGAGAGTACTCGCAGTTATCTGACAGCTAGTTCAAAGCCACTAACAACTAATAAAAAAATCATGCATCTAAGGCTAAACTACATGTATCAATTCGTACACATCCAACACCCAATGGATTTAGTGTAAAGACGTCATAAACAGCCAGAGAAAAACATGACCTTGTGAATGTTCTCTCCTGGAATTTAGAATCGAACGTTCACAGCATACAATAGATACATTTAGTCATTTCAGACATTTGGGTAAGACTTCGTGCTAATAACTGAGTCATAAGATAATACCCAAAAATATCCGACGAGTACAACCACAATTGTTTTCCCCATTCGGATTTTTTTAAACTGAGATTGTTTCAAAATATGTGCAGAATTAGTCTTTGTTTTAAAAAAAGAAATAATTAGCATAAGTAAAGTTTTATCTTGTCCAGTAATACAGAAACAACGTCACATATAATTTCATAGCATATAAATAAACTCATTATAGATACCAGGATTAAATTTTGCATTTACGCCAGAAGCACGTTACGCTCGAATCCAAAAAAGTTAACAAGGCCGAGCAAAGTACGACGTTGAAGAGCATTGAGGACCAACATTCCTTAAAGTTTTGTCAAATACAGCCAATGTAATCTATTCCCGAGGTAGAAAAGCCTTAACATTTCAAAAATTCAAAAGTTTTGAAAACAGTTAATCTATAAATATGACCATATCAATGATAAAACATGTCAGCACAGAACTACTGACTACTGGGTTGGTGATACCCTCGAGAAATTATAACTCCACCTGCAGTGGCATCGACAAGGTGGTTGTAAATAAACTCATCATAGATACCAGGATTATTTTGTTTTTACGCCGGACGCGAGTTTCGTCTACAAAAGACTCATAACTGACGCTCGAATAAAAAAATATAACTTTAAGTTAACCAATCAGATGTTTTGTTTTACCTGTTTATAAGCCTCAGTAACTATGTCAGCCCAAATTGGAAAAATATTTTAAAAAAAAAACATAAAAAAAATGAGAATTTTGCTTTGAAACATCCAAAATATATGTTTATGGCACGTAATTTGTTTTCTTTAATGGAACACGGGGTTAATTTCGGAATTTTTGATATTATACTTTTTCATAATACTGTAAAATTCAAGGGATTTGTCTTCCATTTTTCGTATGAAACCGGGTGTGGCGAAATATAATTTGGTTGTATAACGCCTATGAGGAGGCGATGTATTTATTTTTCATGTTTATATTGAATCATGGTATTTTTATATCTGGTTGTCGTTCGTTTAAAATACCTTCACATTTTGCTACTATTCCCATCTCGTCGTCATGCATAGCAGAACGATAGTTAGCTTCGTCTTCCCTATCTCCATTTGTTTTCTGACTATATTCCTCTAAAAAATGTAAAAAGAGGCGTGAAGTTCCAATTTTCATTGAAAATATATTTTTTTTCAAAATAATATCTTGTTCTCTCATGAGGTGTAAAGTGATAAAGTTTTCAATATCAGTTTCCTCTGCATAAGGACCTGTTTCATATTCAAATATTTCGCTTGGTTTGATATAAGTATATACGCAGGGTTCTATTTTGTGCAGTTTACTTTCTCAAAACACTTATGAGATTTGGATTCTCAAAAGTATTTTGTCTAATGATAAAATATGGTTTTGGGCTTGTCTGTATGGTATTGAGAACGATTGTATTTTGTTTGCCAGTTTGCTTTAAAATAAACCTGAAACGATTACGCAAATGCAATTAATAGCTTATGCGAGGTGTCAATATTTGACTGTGACGGCATTAGTGTTACATCACCAGAAATTTTTGACAGACTTTGAAATGTTACAACCGTATCAAGTACGAAATTTGTAGATTAATTTATAAATTAATAAATGATTTATATAGCGAAACAAAACAATCGCATGTATTCCAACAAATGCATATCGGGTGTAACGAAAGTGTAAGTACCATGAATTACTTGTTATTTGAATCTAACGTTCACAGTACACAATAAAATAATTCCTACTTAGATATTAATCTCAGTGTTATCATAATAGTAGGGAATAGGACCATATAGGTAGATCAGATGCTACTCTGGTATCTAAGATCTGACGATCATACTAGGAAATGAGTGCCCTGCACTTATTATAAATTTGAATAAAAATACTGAATAAGTTGTCTATGAACACTCAATTTACATACATCTTCAAATACCCAAATATTAAAAAGTACCTGTCATACTTCAATGACAGCTATGTTATTATCCCCGCGGATAGAAACACTTCCCGAAACATTTATATCATCGTTTCGTGTTAAACACCATTCAATGATAGCTTGGCGATTTAAACTTGGATTTTTAACATATACATTGACGACATTTATCAAAGAGAAAATCATGAACATATAGATTGAGGCGCTTCACTCACTTCTGTAGAAGTCTACACCACATCAGCAAATAAAATTTTAGAAATGGTAATTTATGTTTCTATACAAGATAGGCCATGAATTATGGGACTTTGTAATAATCCACAAATCTGCAATGCAGGATCTACTTATTGAGCAAGTATCAAACCGCGAATTAGAAATTAAGCACGTCACACCTAAAGAGTTTAAAATACCAAAATATGAAAGACGAGTTTGGATACAACACCGTTAGCTTATTTTTCTCCAAACTTCCATCATTATGATTTAAATGAAAGTGTGTTTTAAAACAAAAAGTTCTGAACAACACATTTAATGTAGATTACATAATTGATTATATTTGCAAACACTTGTTTTTGCAACTGTTTGACCGAACTATTATTGATTAATCTAAGACTTGTACTTACTTGCAAAACAAAGACTTCTTATAAAAAAAATGTGTAGAACGCCATATGCGGAGTTTCGGCTATGTTTGACACTGGGTGGCGGTGTTGAAACGGAGAAAAACGATAAATGTAAGTTTAAATATCAACATTTCTTTTTTTCTAATTGTGAGTACAAAAAAAATGTATTGCACGGAAGGTTTCGAACCTTTATCTTTTTCCAGCAAGCAGGAGCAGACTTTTTCGATCAGTGATCGCTTATCTCAAACACTTCTCCCTTATTTTCCGTGTTTCAGGTTTTGAGTCTTCCTAAGTAAGTTTCAGGATAAATACCACTTTTCCGTATGGTTTATATCATTTTTAATTATGTAACTTAACAAAGCGCCAGCTTCTTAGTAAACCAATTATTGGTTTTAAAAATACAATACGTTGCTCGGAGTGTCAGATTTAGCGTCTCAAGGAGTAAGATATTTATAGAAAAAAGAAAAGATTTGAATATAATTCGGCCTTTATCTGATACTTTGTGATTCAAACACACCTACTCTGTTATGATGACAAATTATAAACTTAAGTATCCGCGAAAATATTTAATATCGAATTGAGAATCCGATAAAATAAAAACCACCAAGTTTGTTTGTATTCTTTCTGCCCAAATTTGCGAAATTTTACACCCGCTAAAGAACCCCGCAATACGATAATAAAAAAGTTTTTCAAATGAGACATACAATCTAAAAATTATCTTATCCGTAACACCTATCTTGTCATAATTGCAGATACTGAACCATTGCATTTTTCGCTGAACATAGTTTAAAGGGCATCCGTTTACGCTTCGTCATGGAAGTGCTTATTAACAAAGATAGCACAATATCACTTATAAAGAAATTGGTATTTATAACAAATCCGTTTTCATTTCTAAGATTGAAAATCTCTAATTATTCTTTCAAATTTAAAAAAAAAGACACCAAGTTGAAGCACAACTTCTTGATATTTTTTTATTGGCCGAAATTCCCAGTATAAACTATACTTTTTATATTTTTTGTGGAGGTCGTGTTGCTTAGTCTAAAGTTTTCTATGTTGTGTTTTGTGTACTATTGTTTGTCTATTTGTCTTTTTTAGTCATTGCGTTGTCAGTTTATTTTCGATATATGAGTTTAAATGTCCCTCTGGTACCTTTCGCCCCTCTGCTATACTTGTACTTCAATATGACGATTCGTGTATAAACCGCTTCTTGGTGTTATAGTATAAATAGCTTTTAATTTAGCAATCTTGTCTTAAATACTACCGTGCTATACTGACCGAGTCTAAGTTGCACACATGAGACGCATCCCATAGGTTCACTAGGTTCGTTTCGTTAAAATATTGGTGGTTTTAACATTTTTATTTGGTTTGTGTATTCATGGTGCATAAAGGAATGTTAACATCGGCTAATTACTTTTGATCATTATTCACTTCTACGATAAAAAGAACAAAATACCTCTGATGTCTGGTATTGTCAAATTTACACCCACGTCAGCACGTTGTTTTGAATCAATTGTAGTATTTTTTAATATTCTGGTCATAATTTGAGAAATTTCTGCTTGTAGCAAATCTACATTGTGTAGAACTGTCTTCGCTATCTCTGTATACATGTTCATGTCATCAGGTGAAATTGCAATTATTCTTTTTTTTGTGTCCGACGTTCCGTTCAGTCTCATTTCGTCAAGATATTCAAATACTTCTGATTTATTCCAAGTAGCCGGTAAATCGAGTTGAACGAAAGCAGGCACATGAACTCTCTGTAGGTCAGGAACATCTGAATAAAAATAGTTTTTATTATTTTGATCGGTACTGATTATTATAGATTATATTACTACTCTATCAAATTTGGTATTCAAACCAAGTTTACCGAATGTTCGTACGCACATGTTATATATTATATATTCTATTTTGTTTTGTTTTTTGCATCAATAAATAATCAATTATGTAAAAAAAGCTTCTTTCTCTAATAAAATCTGGTTTCCGTCCATGTTTGAGTATTTTCGTCTCTTCCGAAAGTTTTGATCAGTATATTAATTTCGTCTAAAATAAGTTTTATGTCGCCTGTCCAAATATCAAATTTTGTATTCAAACCAAGTTTACCGGATGCTCGTACGCACATGTTATATATTATATATTCTATTTTGTTTTATTTTTTGCAACAATTAATTATCAATTCTGTAAAAAAAAAATACCTTCTCCATCTAATCTGTTTGCCGTCCATGTTTGAGTATTTTCGTCTTTTCCGATAAATTTGACCAGTATATTAATCTCGTCTATAATAAGTTTTATGTCGTCTGTCCAAATGAAAGAAATATACTAAATGGAATGTATTTATAATAGTAATTTAGGTGTACATTTCGATACAACACACACACCTGTAGTGGTTTTGTACGAATAAAATACAAAATAATAGTTATTAGTATACACTTTTCACATTTCTATTCTGTTTTCATTTCAAAACGCTACCAATGGCAGATGGGGTGATAATCAGAATAAGATATCACTACCTAAAAAGTTAAAAACAAAGTGTGTTACATGGTTTAGACAGTCTATGACCCTCTTACCACTATTGGTATAATGTTCTTCTTAAATTGACTCCAATTCTGAGATATGTGTGTCTGTATTATTACAAAGTTTAGTTGGTAACCTATTGTATGTTCTAAAATGACAAGAACTCCATAGCTGGAAATATATGACTCTAACTGATTATAACTGGTGCACATGTCCGTAAAGTTATTTAAACTGTACCGGAATTTCTTAACTTTTTCCATTGACTTTGATTTGAGTAAGTTTAGTGTCTGGAACGTCAGTAAAATATGATGTCTCTTATAAATCCTGACTAATTAGTGAATGTTATGTGTTTATTATACTCAAATTACACCCTCTACCCAAAAATAATTTTCAAAACAATATAAATATTAATAAATGTAGTCCAAATCGTGGTCGACTCTAACAACAATTATGAATCCAAGTTGAACAAAAGAATTTGAAATGCTTTTTCTATCTCAAACTATTAGTCATATGTCAAAACACGACCTCTGGGGATTAAAATGAACTTATGACTAATTGATTTAATTGTTTCTAACTCTAAATCATAGATGTGTAAAGTAGGTAATAAGCATGAATTTACTTCATAAATCAATAACTTAATGTCGGATGTAACACGTCTTCTGATGTGCTTTAAGTGTTTTGTCTATCAGCTCTTAGACATAATTTTGTTAAATGACTGTGACGTCACCAACCTTGTTTTTATAATTTACTCCTTAAAAATGGAATGACTGTAATATGTTTTCTGTCTATTCGAAAACAACCTTCAAACTGTTGTGCACACTTTTAAATAAACCTCTTCGCGTGTTATTCCATGTTACAGTGTGCACCACATTTGTAATGTTATTTCTTCATAACTAACAAATATGACAGTCATTTCTTTAATATTTTAATACAATAAAACACATCAAGTTTTAAAGTCAACCAACATAATTTTGTAATTTGATCAATATTATGACTGACGAATCGTCATTTGAGTAATTGCAACCAATTCTGTAAGATATAAGATACTTTCTGAATTACACAAACTCTTAATCAAATAATTCTCCATATTTACTTATTTGTTCCATGGTTTTCTGGCAAGTCTCTTGCATTGATTCATTGTAGAATTGGGGAAATGTTGCGTGAAGAGTCTTTGCTTTCAATTCGATTTCTTCAATCTGTGCTCTCTTCGTAAAAAATGAATACACAAGACTACATTTTACTTTTGATTATAAATATTTTAATACATGAATGCTTGCGCAATTTACTACATTAATTCAAATGACTTTTTCTATATCATCAGATATAGATGTATATCTATTCTCACATCTAACAGATTTATAGATGTATTTGAACCTCAACATCAACAGATTCTGATAACAGTGACACTCATGCTAACAAGTAAATGTGAAATTTTGCAGAATGTAATAAGAATTCTACATGTTTTTTTCCTCTTTTTTTTGAAAGGTGAATGTTTTTTTGTGTTTTTTTGTGTTGAATGCTGATTTCACATTTTTGCAAAACTAATGTTCGTGTTTTTGTGATTTAACTGTCTATTGGGGCTTGAAAATGTTATTTAAAATATTTATAAATGAAAGTGTAAGTGGCGCAAACGGTTTACTCTTTTTAATAGAAACTAGTGTGTTTGCTATATGTACAACTTTTTTAACTAGCAAAAAAAAAAATAGTTCCATATCATAACGTGTCATATTCAACGAAAGCAGAATTTATATAAACCGTTGCAATATTTTCCTGTTGTTTAAACTTTTATCAACAAAATGATGGACCAATGTTTCAACATATTCGACTGTATGTAATTTATTCAGCCGACCGATTAGCAGGCTTATTAAACGTACTTTATGAAATTAAAGTTACAACTATTATTTGCTCGATTGAGCTTTTTATTTTGCTTAAACTATCTTTACTGCATCTACTCGGGAATATATGTTCTTCTTAGATATACCGGAATAACCATTACGATGTACATTAAAATTATTGCGGGAATTAGAACGGGAACGTAACAACTGTCAAACGAATTGAATTTTAGGCTAAAAGGCATTGATTCAAAGACTTGCAGATCCCATTGCTGGATGTCTGCATCGGATATGTTACATGTTTTTTAAACATTTTTTTTATTTAATTTTAGCAGAAACAATAGAGCTTCTCACGGAGAACGATGTATGCGAAATTGAAACAGCTTTGTAACATAAGTACATAATATGGTTATTTACGTTGTCTTATTATTCCCGAATATTCTATTGTTCTGTAAAAAAAAAAGATTTAAAAGTTCATGCAATTGTATTTACAAAAAAGGCAAGTTCAACGTGTTGATTTAAATTGTATCTCTTTAAATATTTCCTTAAAAATTTGGTAAATTCGTTTCTAAGTTTTATACTGTAAATAAATTGAATAATAAAGATAAATTAACCATTTATTTTTTTTGCATCATCTTCATATAACAATTGGCGTCTTACCTCAAATTCAGCGCATTTATGTCTCCAATAATCACGACACAGTACTTCATACTTTAACATGTAATAAGGAATTAATGCAAGATTTTTTGCCTGCAAGATTTTTCTCTCAATTTCCACAGCATATGCACTATCTATCAATTCAGCTATTCCTAAAATTGATCCTTGTAGTTGTATCCATTTTCTGTTGAATTTGTCATCTGTTATTTCTTGTGTGTCTGATAAATGGAATATTTCATTTCGCACGTCTTTAATTTTAATCATCCAACTGTCTAATCATAATTCGTGTTTTCCACACGTTTGAATGATATAATTGTGATATTAATGACTTTGACATCTATGTTTGATCTTGCAGAATATTTACAAATACAAATCTGGGTCAATTTTCTGCTGATGTATTTTGTGTGACCATGAATTATGTTATTATCATTTTGTTCATATAATATTAGTAACTGCTTTTTTGAAATAAGTTTATGCCCACTTATCTTGCCAACATTACATTCACAGCATTCGAATGTTTCAAACATATGCATCAACTTATGTTTTTCTTTTTTTAGGAATGTTCCAAAACTATCAGGTCCTTGAATCTGTTCTCTTATGTACTTCCATATGACCTGGCAAGCTACAACAACAATGAGGGCCACTTATTTAAAGTATTTTTTTCTATCTAATGGTGCCATATGTGCAGTACTCTAAAACAGTTACAAGAAATTTTTAATTCATGTTTTTTATTGTAAATACAATGTATGCTTGATTGCAGGATTATTATTGCTTTTGGCACGTTTTTAATTTATTTTGTATATCTACCTAGTATATATTGACAGAAATACGTAAACGTGATAGACTACACAAACAAGCTCGTAGGTCCAATAGTATTCCAGATCTGAATAAGTATAAAAAGCAAAGAAATAATGTGAATAATTTAAAACGATACACAAAAGATCAATTTTACTTAAACGCAAATAGTTTGTTGGACGAGTTTGCATCTGGTAATTCTAAATCGTATTGGTCATTAATGAAAAAATTAGCTAAGACATCGGGTAATTCTACTCATATCACTCAACTTAAAAATGAAAATGACGAATTAGTCACTGAAAATTACGATAAAGCATGTCTTTTGAATAAGTATTTTTGTTCCATATCTACTATAAATGAAAATAATGATAAATCTCCAGAATTTCTGACTAGGTCAAATTCTAAAATAGATATTTTCTTTATAAACTCAAATCAAGTCATTGATATTTTGCAGACTTTAAAATTGGGAAAAGCATCAGGTAATGACTCAATTAGTCACCAAATGCTAAAAAAGACAAGTTATACTGTCAGTGTACCCTTATCATTGTTATTTAATTTGTCATTTGAAAAGGCAGAGTTTCCTAGTCAATGGAAAACAGCTATTGTCATGCCGTTATTCAAAACCGGAGACAAATCACTGGTTTCCAATTATAGACCAATCTCATTATTATCAGCAGTGGGTAAAGTTTTTGAAAGAATTGTGTTTAAAAATGTATTTAATCACTTAATAGCAAACAATTTATTATACAAATTTCAATCAGGTTTTATTCCAGGTCATTCTACCGTTCACCAGCTAATAGAAATTTACTATAGGATATGCATGTCACTTGATGATCGCTGTATAACATCTCTTATATTATGTGATATCTCGAAAGCTTTTGATAGGGTATGGCATAGTGGCCTCTTAATAAAACTAAAAGCGTATGGTATTGATGGAAATCTGTATAAATGGTTTGAAAGTTATATTTCAAATAGAAAACAAAGCGTTTTTGTTTCAAATGCCTATTCGCCTTTTGATAATACTAATGCAGGAGTTCCGCAAGGCTCTGTATTAGGTCCCCTACTATTTCTTATTTATGTAAATGACATAGCTGATAATTTGACAAGTCTAACTCGATTGTTTGCTGATGATACATCTCTTTCTTATTCCAGCAATAATCCTTACACTATAGAGGATGTCTTAAACAGCGATTTAGAACAAATTTCAGTATGGTCTAAAGATTGGCTTATTAACTTTAACCCTAATAAGACAAAGGCTATGATATTCTCCTGCCATACTTCCCCAGATGATATTGAAATAGAATTTCAAAACCAATTAGTAGAATTTGTCTCCTGTCATAAACACTTAGGGATTACTTTTGATTCCAATGGTAAATTCCATACACATATAGAAAATATTTTAAAGTGTGCAAGCACAAGATTAAATGTTCTTAAAAAATTGAAATATGTATTGAATAGAAATTATCTTGCTCGTATATATTTAACTTTTATAAGACCCGTTATGGAATATGCATGTGAGTTATGGGATGGTTGTACTCAACAAGAAGCCGACAATTTAGAACATGTTCAGTTAGAAGCAGGGAGGTTAGTAACTGGGTTGCCCGTGTTTGCTAGTCGGGAAGCTATATATTTTGAAACTGGCTGGCAATTGCTTGTGGACAGAAGAAAATCCAGAAAGCTCAATATGTTCTATTCTTTACATAATGGGACTGCCCCTGATTATCTATGTGATTTAATGCCCCCGCTTGTTGGTCAAGTATCTAACTACGATTTGCGAAACAGTAATAATTATGTAGTACCCGGTTATAGACTAGACATAACTAGAAAATCCTTTTTCCCATCCACTACTATTGAATGGAATAGCCTTCCCCCCGACATACGTACGTCCAAAAACATAAATATTTTTAAACGAAAGATGAAGTCCAAATTGATACAGCCACCTTCCTATTTTAGTTGTGGGGATAGAAAACTTAATATCATTCATACACGTTTGAGAAATATGTGCAGTTCTTTAAATTCAGATTTACATCGTGTTAATATTAAACCAAGTCCCGCATGCAGCTGTGGCCACCCTGTTGAGGATAGTATACACTATTTTTTAGAGTGCGCTCTTCATAACGAAGCAAGAGAAATACTGTTTTCAAAATTAGAAAGTTATGCTATATCCATTGAGCTTCTATTAGCTGGTGACGGTGACCTTTCTTTTCAGCAAAACAAAGACATTTTTGAGTCCGTACAATCTTATATCAGAATAACACAAAGATTTAAAACAATCAATTAACATTCTAAATTTCTACTTTACAACCTTTCACTCCAGTCTAGTTGTTTCATTATTATTCCTTATTATATTGTATTTTTTTTCTTTTTTCTTTTTATTTCTAATTTTTGTTTGAAGTATGTATTACATGCATTACTACTATGTTGTATTTTTTCTTTTTCGCCATTATCTAATGTACTTTGTGTTTATATTTATATTGGGAGAGGACGTCTCTAATGTTGTTATAACTTGTGTCCAATCCCTTTTGCTACTTTTGCAAATAAAATATGTTTAAACTAAACTAAGTATATATTGACTAAGAAAGAACCTGTTAAAGTCTATTTCGTAAAAAGTTAAATGCGAAAATATTTAATCTTCACTTTCAAAAATGTTGTCTAAAAATCATTTTAATAAAAACCATTAGCAATTAAATCCATAATAGTTATCAAAGATACCAGGATTAGGATTATAATTTAGTACGCCAGACGCGCGTTTCGTCTTCATAAGACTCATCAGTGACGCTCATATCAAAATATTTATAAAGCAAAACAAGTACATAAAAGTTGGAACTATCTTTATTTTATCTTTAATGTCTGAAATGAAATATTAAATTATATTTGGAAATAAAGCAAAACAACAGGAGCAACGGGAAAAAACAAAATGTTTTCTACATGACAATGATTTAAACATCTAACAACACAAACATTGGTTTTAATGTGACATTGTACTAACGTGAAGCCGACATAAATATACAGCTAAATATCGCCTCTATGTTTTTTCTTACTATTCAAATATATATATATATTACAAGATTGCCTACACCTTATATATTCAATAGATTTAGTTTTTAAAAATATCACCAAAACCAAATTGAAATCAACTAGCATTTCGAACGAACAAATAATGAAGTGGTATTGTTATCCACTCGTTCTGAATCAACCCCGCTTAATGTGCTGGTTGAACAGTATTCCCAAGGGTATCATCAACTCGTACAATACCTTTGATGTAAGTCTCAGATGATATAATCAGCTCAGTAAGCAGCGTTTTAATAGTACAATGAATTGTATCATATTTTGTTAACTTTTCTACTTCATTACATTTTTGATGATTTCATGTTTACGGTTGAATAGTCTCGATAAAAGAAAATCCATAAAGGTAGTTTTTTTCATTTTGCAATACAAATGGCGTTTTTCTTTAATATAATTCCATAATATCTGGTGTAAACTTTAACATGAAATTCAACTGGACGGTATATTGCACCATACACTATGTGCCACATACACTATGATTGAGACGTCAAGCACTTAACTAACTAATTACAATTAATATAAAACAGCTTTATTTTTTTATTAGCAATAAAATATACTTTTGTCTGAAGCGCTTACAGCTGAGATCTATATTTTCAATAATGTAAGGGTTGTATTTGTCTTGTATCCTGTAGTAAACAGTGACGCTGAATTGTTTTCAAATTTTTCATTCATAAAAACATCGCCATTTGTTTTATTGGAAATGCAAAGAGGACACCGGCAAGATCCACTACGTAAACTGTGATTTGAATATTACCGGACGCTTACAACGGAAGGAAGAACACACAAAACTGTACATATTTACAATTTGTATGTCACTCCGTTTTATCTATAAATGTGTATGTATATCAGTTTAAGGGTCAACAACATGATCAGATACATAAAAAATTTCGATCGGATAAAAATATACATTAGAAATAATATGCTGTTAGAATTCATTTTTTAATATGGTGTTTGAGTACTAATTTTAACGAAAGTTTACTTTTTTTTTTTGTACAATTGTATGTTTTTCATTATATAGTCTCTGTTTCTCACATGGTCGTTCTTTGATTTAGTTACAATTTGATCTTTGTCTTTAGACAAAGAAAGACATAACTGATTTGAATGTTATTAGGCTTAATCTTTGGTCAAATATAGAGGGAAAATTAAATGTGAATAAACGTGATTGATCCCACTGTTGTATATCGTCTGTCATACACGAACGATAAATACAATTTGCAGTAATTGAACAGTTAGTATTATTTAATTGTTTCACATTATTTTATTCATTATCCTTTTCTACAGAAGGCAATGATAACATTAACCGTATTTTGGTGAGAATGTTTGTTTTACAATGCTTTTATGTTTTTCATATTTTGATTTGAGCGTCACTGAAAATTTCTGTGATGGCAATAATATATCTTTTGTACAATATCATGAGCATGTTATCTTAAATTTGTTTGTCCTGTCCTTTGAAATCTGAACGTCGCGACTACTATTATAGTGGTTTCACATCGTCGTTAATATCAGTGTAATTCTCAAGCATACGGCATATCCTTATTTGATATCAATGGTTGAATGTTCGAACATGCTCTTGTTAAATGTATTTTTTCCTACTTTTGGTATTCTTAACCATTAGGAATTCGACATACCGCTGCAATGTTTCATTACAAAAAACCCTTTTCAGACGATTTTCTTTTTAAATTTCGAAAAACATTATGAAAAGTGTATTTTTTTATATAATGAATTGAATAACATGGTTTTTTTTTTTCGAAAAGTATATTATTAACTGATATACCAATGTGATCTTTTGATGCTGTCCAACATTTTATGTTTGCCTCTCTCCGCCAACCGTAATATCAGCTTTAAACACACCAATGTTGATTCTTCTACTGTACATGAATATAGTCTTTATGATAGAGGATAAACACGATACTGTTTTTGTGGTGATTAATTATACTAATTATCTATACTAAATGTTCGATGGAGCTTGTATTGTCTACTTTTCTAATGGAGAAAAGGCGGAGTGAAGGGGGTGATAAGCACCATTTTAAGGCCCAGAAAATGCAAAACTGGGCAATCAGTTTTTGAATATATTGTGTGTATGAAAATGAACATTGGTAATGTTATTTGGACACTTAACATGTAATGTTATAATCATCGCTAACTGTAAAAGATAAACTTTTATGCAAAACATCTTGCTCGTATCTTAATATTAATGATGTGCAAATGAAGGAAGAAATGTGTCTGAGGACACGAATGCCCGCGCAAAAGCTTTGCAAGTTTTCAAGTAAAAAATGTGCATAACTCCGGAACGGTAACTGACTCACAACCCACATTCAAACGCAGTCTGTATTGTGTTTTGTAGTATTGTGTGTGAGTTTCATAACATTTGGATGTTAGAGTGCAGCAACTTTATAAGGGTAATAACTCTCGAACGGTTAGTCATTGGCTGCCCAAATTCGAAATCTGTCTCCTAGATTTCTTTCGTAACATTTTGTATGAGTTTCATGACAATTTGCATGATGCAAGCTTAAGTAGGTGTGCGGGGACTAAAATAAGACGGACGGAAGGACCAACAGAGGGACGGCCAAGGGTACACTTAATGTCCCCGTTGCCTAAGGCGGAAGGTGGAGGGACGGCGTAAACAAATCTGTTTTGACACTTATTTAATTTTAGATTTATCTACAAAGACCTCACGTGGTCGTCAATTCAAATTAAAAATAATTTCAACAATGGACTTGGTATATCTTTATCTATTTATGCATATACAATTCAGAATGGAAATAGGAAATGCTTCACTCCGACAAAAGAGTAAACAAATCAGCCACCAATGTGTCCTCAACACAGCAAGACAATCCTGCACCCAGAGGCTGACTTCAGCTAGCTTCTAAACAAATTAATATACACTTACGACAACACATTCCTACTGCAATGTCCGTCAATGAAACAAGAACATCATGAACATCGTGATTTAACGAAATCAGTCGGAGGTATTTTTCATCGAAAAAAAATTAATCAAAAATAGATATTATTTTATACAAAATCAAGTCAAGTATCGTGAAAGATCAGGTACCGTTTTTTTTGAAGATCGTGAAAGATCTGATGCTACGAAGACTTTCAAATTATTCTTCAATTATATGATAATTAATATTTGTTATTGGTATTGAGAAAAACTAGATTGGCCAAGATCCTCAATAAATTTAAACATTTCAAAGTATTAATATTTTCAAAAAAGTAAATTTTATATTATGATCTACCAATGTATGTAATATATATTTTATCCTACAAGGTACACCCATCATTTTAAACTTTTGTTTAAATATGGACCTTTACGCATTAAGACAATCCATATTAGCACTTTCTCAAGATATATAAGCGTTGTAACAGGAGCTTTTATTTGTACAATTACAAATAATACAAAAAAAATATTATTTGTGCACTTGTGAACATGTTATTTGTAAAATAGCTGGCTGATTGTAGGATGAAGGTTTTTATTGTCATGTGAAGTACTCACTTATCACGAGTTATAGGATAACTACATTTTGTATATTGGATCCTAGAATCTACATGTTCATCAGACAGGATTCACCTGACCTCGACTTTGCCTCATTTCATGGATGAAGATTTAGTTTTGTGATCAAGTCCGTATCGCGGATTCGTTAAGCTATAATAGGATTACTGTCTGTTGTTAATGTTGTTAGGTGTACATTTTCGACTCCAGCAAGATTTCAAATAACATTGATCTCATTATCATGCATCATTTGGTAATGTTCGTTTTATGTTTTTTAGCATTTTGTTTATATACCTATATGCTGTAGCGCCACGGTATTTGGTGTATGGTGTCTGTCTGTCTGTCTGCATGTTTCATATATGACGTCAATTGTATTTGATATATTGAATGATAGTAAGATGTCTATGTTTGGCTGTCGATCAGGGTTCATATACTTTCGACCTTATGCTCCGAATTAATTGACCAAACATAACATTTACATTTGCCAGTTTCTCAGGTACTGTAAGGATCGGAACACCTATATTTGGTATACGGGATGTTTGTAGAGATTTGTATGGCATAGTTCATCTGACCTTGCCCCCTTTTTATGAATCATTGACAATCTAAAGCGTATTTGACGCTTCTAGTAAAAACCGTAAATATTACAGACGCTCAACAAATATACTATCATAAGTACGAGACATTTCAGCATTTGCGCTCTGGTATTCTTTAGTCTGTACTCTGTAGTATATAGTTATCTCATTGTAAATCAATTCAAATATGCTACGTTGTATATAAAGATACATAGAACTAATGAATGAACTGTTACACAAAATGTTGGTTATTGTTCGATCACAAATTGTTCATGAAAGATGCTGTTTTTGCTATAAGTTTTTGGATGATGGTTAATATTTTGTATTAAACGTTACATACCCATATTATTGGCTAAATAGTGGCTGTTTGCCTGAATTGTACTAGACCGATTCTCAGATCTGAATTTTTTACACTGATTTAGACACGTTTTGAGTTTGGTTTTTTTTTTTACTTTCGAGTTAAAGTGTTGAATAAAAAAATAATAATATCTTTAATGTTCATTCTTATCAAAATAGTTACAGGCTTCAACCAGTTGCAGGTATATCAAATGGTAAAAGAAATCTTGATTTCTTATTACTAGTATTAAGTCTGGTCCCGCATTATCTTTCACGATCAAAATAATTCGTTGCCTGATCTTTCACGATCAAGTGTGATGACAATTCAACAAAACTCAAGGTTTTCATAAACAAATTAACGCTTTAAAGGGAAGAGCATACTTTTATTTTACTGTACTATCAGATACACCGAAGATTAAATTTCAAATCTATCATGATATATTGAAATATGGCCATTATAGGTACAAATAGCGTGTCTTTTTTAATTAATTCGATAGACATGCATTGCGCCTTTTGTGTTTTTTCATAAAGTACTGCATATTAACTTTATCTTATTGCAAAGTAATGTTGAAGAAGTTGAACCATTTTGACAGACATATTTTTTTGTTCGGATTTGTGCCGCGTTTTGAAAATTAAGCGATTTTTTCACAGATTCTGAACTAGAATGTACATTAAATGTCTTTCACGATCCGGTACCAGAGCTTTCACGATCGGCTCGCAATACTTGACTCCCGTTAGATATTCTTTCACGATCGTTTCTCTCGTTAAACCGAGTGACTATAATATAAAAATATATGGTTTCCTGTTGGAAAAAAATAGGATAAATTTAAGTAGGTAAGATTATTTCTTTTTAAATAGTTTACATAGACTTTATACATTTACTGGGGTTAGTGGTGTACATGTAATATCAAACATATTTTGACCTAACAATGTCCATTATTGTGTCAGACTAGGCATGCTGATTTTTGTTTGTAGTGAAAAAGGGAACAAAAAGTAGCAGCAACATACAAAAGTACAGTTGGATCATTTTTCTTGGTGATGTGCTAATATTTACAAAAAAGCTTCAGATAGATTCAATGTAATCAGTTTTTAAAAGGTGGAAGATTAGAAACCTTGCCTTGATCGGAAAAATTGTAATTCTCAAATCATTTGCAATATTTAAGCTAATTTGTGTAATCTCATACAGCTTTTTATGAAACTCCAAAAATTAAATCGAAAGTTATTCGAACTTCTCCTTTCGACGGGGAACTGAAATTCCAAAAATTTAGAATTACAGCTGTATTCCTTTGGCATTATGTGGGTAAAAAGATTTCTGTCAAATGAAAACATGTTTTAATATGCAGAGAAGGTAGCAGAAATATGTAACAAAGTATCATTGCATATCCTTTTTTGTGTAAGGTTTGTTTTACATTGAACAAGCTGTTATTTTAACAATTCCAGTCAAGTATTCTGTATATTCCTTTACAAAAACTTTTGAGCTTTTGATTATTGCCATTTGTTTAGGGACTTTCCGTTTTGAATTTTCCTTTGGGTTCGATATTTTTTTCCTTGACTTTTTTTTAAGATAATTTAAACTTTATTAAGGTAAAAAAAAAATAGATTGTAATACTTGCCACCGGCCATTATTCAATTTTCAAGAAATTAATCATTAATGCATTTATAATACTTTAATCCAAAATTCATGTATTTTGTTTTGATGTTATATTTGTTATTCTCGTCCGTTTCTGTGTGTATTATATTTTAATGTTGTGTCGTTGTCGTTGTGTCTAATATTGGATGCATTTCCCTCAGTTTTATTTTGTTACCCCGATTTTGTGTTTTGTATACAGCGGTATACTACTTTTGCCTTTATTTTAATACAATAAACTCAAATCCATGTTGACCGAGGACCAACTCTGTGATTGTGTAATGAAATGATTAATGGTGGTATAAAATCAACTGTTAGGTCCAAGACCTCCCTTTCGTATGCATACATATAAATAAATGTTAAAAAAATGATAATGTCTTCATTATTTATTAAGATAGCAAAAAAACATTTTGATTGGGCCTTGTTGAAAATGTTCGATAATGCATATGTTTCAATTTTAAACATGTATGTATCATTTTTTTAATTCTATTTTTGTCATTAATTTAATATTTCCGTACATAATAAGCACTATCTCGTGATTTCGATTGCTTTTATGTCACGTAGTTTTCTTTGTAACAGTTAAAATACATGTAATGTTAAAGGTTAAGTATTTTCCTACAATTGTTGTGACATTATAGAAATACAATGTTAACAATTATTTCCGCATCAGTTCATTCCCTGTTATCAATCTCATGTTGTTTTTATTCGGCACGATATGAAGCTTATCATATTTCAATTAAAGGAACGGTCTATAATAATGAGACAAACCAATATCGTATGATCCTACCGAATTAGGAATATGCCCGTTGTTATCAAATATTTCGTTTCTATGTATGTTGACGTTTGTTTTTGTTGCACTCCAGTGGTCCTGTTATTGCCTTGATTTTCTCTCATAGTTATCCTCGTTTATAATTTGTAACCCGTATTTGTTTTCTCTCAACTGATTTGTAACTTTTGAACACCGATATACAACTGTGATTATAGCTTTTTTTTTAAACTTTTGTCATTTGGTTTTCTAGGAATATTCAAATATAAATAATTTTATCACATATTTGTACTAGAAAAATCCAGTTGTAGGTACATTATCCATAATGTATATGATTTTAGATTGAACAGGTTTCATTTCAAAAGGTTGAAAACATAGATTATGTAAACTGATGTAAAGTTTGAGTACAGAACTTCTTCGTACTAAAGTAATATTTTCTGTGTTTTAAAGTAAAGTTGTGTCGTACTATATGTGAACGAAATACAAATAAGTGTTTACAAGAAGATACAGCTTCAGTAGTTGGTTTATACTTAAATGTAAATTACGCCAACCGCTCTTACTGTTTAGGTGTTCCGTCTTTTATCATTTTAAATACATATTTAATTTATGTATGCTAAATCAACTCATAAAGGATCAAGGAATAACCCCCATCTAGAGCCTCGTACAAACTGTTTTACTTCCGATGATTATTTTCCAATACAGGAACAATTACATTTGAAAAAATAAAACATAACACACTTTTTACTATTTGTGCGTTTAAAAGTTTTAGTTTAATTCATGGTTAAGCTTTTGTCAGTAATTCTTAATCTTGTAAATTGCAGTGTCAATGTTTATGCTATTAAGTCGAATGATATATAAATATGCTGTTTCCTGTCTCCTGTTGGAAAATTGGATACATGTAAATAGGTATGAAAAATCCTTTTTTCTAATTCTTCGTCAATTTATTCCTCTCTGCACCCATAGTATAAAATTTGTTTATCAACGTGTGGTTCGTTGAATCTTCATTGGTTTAAATACGATTATGACGTCGATTTTTTTTTGCTATCATCTGAATTTCATATTGTGACGGCATACAAAAAGGTGACCATGCCTGATGACGTCACATATAAAGAACGCATTTTTTGCAGATCATTCGCAAATAAGGAATACGTTTGCTTGCATATTGTTTTTCAAATAAACACAGATTCTTCCACCAAATCTCGTGTAATACGATATTTATCCACTCTCGACAGTTAAATTTGAAATATTTGAAACGCTCAGCAAGCTTCGCGTTTCAAATTTGAAAATTTAACTGTCTCAAGTGGATAAATATCGTATCACATTCGATGCAGTGGTAGAATCTATGTTTAATTGAAAAATAATTTACGTAGACTATATAAATGATATTAAAAATAAACTTGAGTTGATGGTGTATTATCAAAAATATTTTGATATAACAATGTCCATTATTTTATCAGACTAGGCATGATAATTTTGGTTGGTAGTTAAACAGGGGACATTATACAACAGCAACGTAAAAAAATGTTCAGTTTCATCATGTTTCTTGATGATGTTCTAATATTTGCAAACAAGCTTTAGATAGATTTAATGGAATCAGTTATTATAAAGAGCAAGATTGGGAAACCTTAACTTGATTATAAAAATTGTATTACTCATATCACTTGCAATATCTAAGCTTAACTCACACCACATCTTCCTATATCTATTATGTATGTCATTTACTCTACTTATGTAATAAAATCTTATGCAACTAAATACAACGAGATATTAACAGGTTTTTTTTATTGAATGGTGGTACTCCAAAATGTAAATTGGACGTTATTCAAAAGTCTCCTAGAGATGGGGGACCCAAAATGTTGAGTAACAACTGACCTCCTTTCGTATTTTATGGGTAGACAGATATCTGTCAGATCATGAATTCAAATGAAAACATGATTTCAAATATTTTCCCTCTTTTAGATTTATATATTTCTATGTTGTGTAGTGTGATCTATTGTTTGTCTGTCTGTTTGTCTTCTTTCTTTTTTAGCCATGCGTTGTCAATTTACTTTCGATTTATGAATTTGACTGATTCCTTGGTATCTGTCGTCCCTCTTTTATCTTCCATGAGTAAAAATGGTTGGTTATCATGTTAGCGTGGTGTATAGATATAGACGATACCGATCTGTTTATAAAGGGAACATAACAATTCTGGTACACACAAAATGTTTTTAGATACCACATTGAAAAAATATCATGAAATAAATCAGGGAAAATCAGTCAGGTTGTTATGTACCGATCGAGATGTTATAGGATATGGGTTAAGCACGTTGAGCTCATTGGGTGTTGGCAGTGCTAAATATAGCTTGTCCGAAACATACATTCATAATTATATAGATTATGTAGATAAGGCGTCGCTACAGTAAAATACAAAAGCAAATAAAGACAAGAAATCAGCAGTTTGTATTTCAAAAGTCCAATATCTTAAATAAATAGGGGTGATATATGCATAACTGCGTGGCAATCTGAGAATTCATATGAGATAAAGTTTTCTACACTTAGATTATGTTCAGAACAAAATCACAGCAATTGCACTAACATAGTATCCGTATTTTCGAACCTGTACCACAGTACTTACTATTGGGCTATTGCTATCCACGTTGATTAACAACCAACCAGCAGAGATAGGGAAAGTGAATAGTAATTACACATAAGGTAACAATTTTCATAATTACCTTTGTACATTTTGACAACAAATTCAAATGTATTATCCGGGATTTTCGAGATAAAACATTTGTAAGTTAATCTGAAATGTATAATAAACAAACACGAAGAAACACAAAAGCTAGGGCTAACTAATTTTTGATATGACGAAGACACAATCTTTCAATTGGTTAAATTACGGTTTGGATCTGGCATGTCAGAAGCTCCTAGCAGTCCTTTATTAATGGATGTGGAACTGTTTTCTTGCTTAATCATTTTTTTTTAATTTTTCTGACATCGGACTAGGACTTCTTTTAAACTGAGTTTTACTGTGTGTATTGCTGTGTGTGTTTTATGTTACATTGGCTGCATGCTAGAGGTATACGACGGGGTAGGGGAATTCTCCGCCTCATCTCTTGACTTACATTTAGAAATTAACAATGAGTTAGTGGAAAAACAAAACTTTACGACAAAAATAATGATTCAAGCTTCCCATTTGTGAACTTTCCATTTATAAGCAGCTACATTTAAGCATCGCCTGCAGAAGGAGTATATATCCCCCGATTGACACGATATTCCAGATCTTTTATTTCCTATCTTAATTTCCTCGATACAGGGTTACTGCTAACAGGGAAGCATTTAAACAAAAAGTTTAAAAAGATTAAGTGTATTAACCCTTCGTAAAATGTACGGACAACATCACAAGTTCGTTGACCTTAATGGAATATCGGTTTCACAGATGATATCGGATATGTGCCTTAAGTATTAACTACAACCCTGTTCCCTTTTTACGAATCTGACCTACCTATAAAGATAAAGTACTGGGTTTATAATAACCAAGCAGTACGACGCGTGCCATATGTGGAGTAGGGTCTAATTACCCTCCGGAGCACCTGATATCACTCCCAGTTTTTGGTGGGTTTTGTGTTGCTTAGTCTTTAGTTTGTGTCTTGTTAACAAATTTTTGTCTGTTTTTCCTTTCTTTTTAAGCAATTACGTTTTATTTTCGATTTATGACTTTAAAAATTCCTTCTGGTCTGGTCGCCCTTCTTCAATATCTTACAAAATATGTTATACCTCTCCGATATTTATTCGCCTATCGAAAGTCTGACGCTGTAGGCTTTTATCAGTCTAGTATGATTTTAAATTTTAGTTCATTTATATGTTTATTAGACTAGTACATCTTGAGGGTCCAACTAAAGCCCGCTTCCGTGTTTTGTATTTTGTCCCTGTGTTTAAGATCTATTAGTGCGATTGGCTGCCTTCTGATCTGTGGTCGGGTTGTGATCTCTTTGACACATTACCAATTTTCATTCTCAATTTTATCGGTAGAAATTGAAAATGTGGGTTTATTGCCAGTAACACTCAACTATTCATGAGAGACCAAAATGACAGGGAAGTAAGCAAGTATAAAAAACTAAACGATCTTCAACTAAGTCAACTTGTTCCACAAGATCAAAATAGTCGTAACCCATAAGTTTGTGACATATTTGAAAGGAAGCATTAGCCAAATTCGCTTTAAGATTCAGAGATATGAATGAATGATGTCATCACAAGTAAAACAACAAAACTACAGAACTCCGAGGGAGAATTAAAACTGACAATCCGTAATCAAAAGGCAAAATTAAAAGCTCAGACCATAAAATGAATGGCAAAAAACCGTCATTTTTTTTAACTTGGTACAGGCATTTTCTTAGGTAGAAATTAGAGAATTGAACCTCGTCTTATAGCTAGCTAAACCTCTCACTTCTATAACAGTCACATACAATTCCATTACATTGACAACGCTGTTTGAACAAAACAGTAAGACATACATGTATAATAGGAACAAATGTCAAAAACATATATAGCGGTACAGCAGTCAACATTATGTAATTAATCATTATAAGGCATAAAATAAGTTACAAAGAAACAAGTATACATTTCAATTCAATTTTGTAATTTGTTTAAATAAAGTTTTCTTTTAAATATATCGCTATTAGAAGAAATACTTGGAGGACTTTGTCATTAGAGTTCCAATATGTAATACGATATATATCGGAAGATGTGATGTGAGTGCCAATGAGACAACTCTCCATCCAAATAACAATTTAAAAAGTAAACCATTATAGGTTAAAGTACGGCCTTCAACACGGAGCCTTGGCTCACACCGAACAACAAGCTATAAAGGGCCCCAAAATTACTAGTGTAAAACCATTCAAACGGGAAAACCAACGGTCTAATCTATATAAACAAAACGAGAAACGAGAAACATGTAAGTATATATATATACGAGTCTAAATTGAAAACTACGTTCAAACCTATGATTGCGTTGGATAAAAACCGCAATTTTTATACGTGTGCATGTCAAACAAATTTCGTTGTAGAAGGGTCTAAAAACAGCACAAACAACATTTTCCAAAAGACCAAAAAAAGTGAAAAAGTATATTTAAACAAAACGCATTTGACTAACAGGTCGAACAACTGATGTTCTTTAACCCTGCTGACTGCCATTGACGATTGCTAAATAAAATTGATCACCAGATGTAAAAAAAATGGATCTTAATATGAATTTAATACGTCACAGAAAAAAAAAATATTTGTTAACTTGTGGCTACGATGTTGTGCCACAAACATTCGGTGTCAATATTTCTTTAGTACACCAGATCTAGATTTCGACAATATATGTCTCTTCAGTGATGTTAGGGATCGAAACGGTATTTGGAAGGCCATATAATTTACTCTCAATTTAAGATTGACTCTTGAATTTTAGAGACAATATAGGATGAACGGATCATATAAACCGGAGGGGAAATATGATACATGCCCAAACAAAAAATATAAACGAGTCTAAATTGAAAACTACGTTCAAACCTATGATTGCGTTGGATAAAAACCGCAATTTTTATACGTGTGCATGTCAAACAAATTTCGTTGTAGAAGGGTCTAAAAACAGCACAAACAACATTTTCCAAAAGACCAAAAAAAGTGAAAAAGTATATTTAAACAAAACGCATTTGACTAACAGGTCGAACAACTGATGTTCTTTAACCCTGCTGACTGTCATTGACGATTGCCAAATAAAATTGATCACAAGATGTAAAAAAATGGATCTTAATATGAATTTAATACGTCACAGAAAAAAAAAATATTTGTTAACTTGTGGCTACGATGTTGTGCCACAAACATTCGGTGTCAATATTTCTTTAGTACACCAGATCTAGATTTCGACAATATATGTCTCTTCAGTGATGTTAGGGATCGAAACGGTATTTGGAAGGCCATATAATTTACTCTCAATTTAAGATTGACTCTTGAATTTTAAGAGACAATATAGGATGCACGGATCATATAAACCGGAGTGGAAATATGATACATGCCCAAACAAAAAATATAAACAAGTCTAAATTGAAAACTACGTTCAAACCTATGATTGCGTTGGATAAAAACCGCAATTTTTATACGTGTGCATGTCAAACAAATTTTGTTGTAGAAGGGTCTAAAAACAGCACAAACAACATTTTCCAAAAGACCAAAAAAAGTGAAAAAGTATATTTAAACAAAACGCATTTGACTAACAGGTCGAACAACTGATGTTCTTTAACCCTGCTGACTGCCATTGACGATTGCCAAATAAAATTGATCACAAGATGTAAAAAAATGGATCTTAATATGAATTTAATACGTCACAGAAAAAAAAATTTGTTAACTTGTGGCTACAATGTTGTGCCACAAACATTCGGTGTCATTATATATAAACAAACGACAACTACTGTACATCAGATTCCTTTGTTCCTTTCTTTCAAACTTTAGATGGGAATTTCCAAACTTATTTGCAAACTTGTCACTTTAACTTTTTTAGATAAATTCTCCCTGACGTCATGTTTTGTAGGAGGAACAATCTATAATAAATTACACGCACTGTTATAAATGGCTCCACAAGAGAAAATCAATTACTTCAAATTAGTGGCTCTCATTGCTGATATCGCATGTCTTGTTATCTGGCAGTATATAAGGGAAAATATTCTAGGAAAAGATTCTTTTGAAACATTTCTCAATAAGAAGAAACATACATTGGTGCACTTGTATGAAACCTTACCATGTTGTGAATGTATAGTTAGTAAGAAGATAAATGGAGAAAGACTAGTCTCAAGGAAACAGTTCCTCGTATTATATAAATCTATTGACCGGAACAAGGTTTATTACCACAACAAGTATGCTTGCAGAAAGTTGACACAAATTTGCACATGTAATTATTCTGCGAATGACAATGTAGATGTCAAAGTTGTTGATATCACACTTGCAAACTATATCATTAAAAGGTGTGGGAAACGCGAACAAGGGGTAGACAATTGGATTGAACAGATAAAAGACGTCCGAAACAAAATATTCCATCTATCTGATATACAAAAGATAACAGATCACAAATTTAACAGGATATGGACACAATTAGAAGGATCCATATTGGGAATAGCAAATCTAATGGGCAGTGTATACGTAGATGAAATTGAGAAAAAGATTTTACAAACAAAGGAACATATATTTATTTCTTCATATATGTTGAAGTATGAGAAACTTTGCTGTGACTACTGGAGAAATAAATGCGCTGAATTTGAGGTATGATTAACCATGTTCTGTATTCGTTGAATAAAACGATTAAATTTCAAGCCTCAGTTAAAAGTCAAATTTTCCAAATTAATCTTTTTATAAATTTTAATAAACTTATCATAGAAACCATAATTGAACTTTTGTTTTTATGCCAGACGCGCGTTTCGTCTCCAAAATACACATCAGTGACTCATGAATAAAAAAAGGTTTAAAAGACCACATGCTAATAAAGTACGAAGTCGGAGAGCATTGAGAACCAACAATTCCTAAAGATTTTGCCAAATACAGCTATGGTAATCACAACATTCAACTTGAAATCGATTGCCACGTTGTCCATAAACAAACATGGGATTATCTACACGCTTTTCCTTATATTTTTGTCTTGTGTTATAAAACGTTAAAAGTCTCTGGTTGATATACAAGCACACCCAAATTGATAGCAATTGATTTGTATTATATTTGAATATGATATTCAATTTTTCAAAAAATTATTAAATTTTTGTATTTTTTTTTAATTAATTTTTTTATGAAGAGAGCTCAGATACAGGTTTTCGAAAAGAAAACAGAGGCTCTACACATGAAAGATCCTAAAGTGTTCAGTAAATCCATGGAAAAGGATTGTCAGAAAACCATGGAAGAAATTCGTAAATATGTTGATTTATGTACTTAAGATTTCGACAATGTCCAGGTTACAAAGGTGGGGTATTCTTGCCGATGGTACAGAAACCAAATGAAATGGTTGTATGTAATGATAAATAACCTGTGACGTTGAACAATACAAAACACACATAAACATATTATCATGAAGATACAAGTGACCCTGAAAGGATAAATGTAAATCAAGTCAACCGGTGAAAAGAATAAAACATACACATACAAGGGAGCAAACCCAACATTTCAGTAAAACCATCGTGCTGTTATCCATCACATTTGTTGTAAACACTAGTAATGATATTATCATCATTTATTTTGACCAGTTCCCACAAATGAAATAACAACAACGAAACATGTATTTCTAGGTAAACTGTTAACCAACTTCTTTTCGCGGATACTTAATTTCGCGTTTACCCGTCCTAGATCACTTTGCGGCTATTTGATTTCTCGATTTTCTGAAGTTCAATAAATAAACTCATCATAGATACCAGGACTAAATTTTGTATATACGCCAGACGCGCGTTTCGTCTAAAAAAGACTCATCAGTGACGCTCAAATCCAGGAATGATCCAAGTATAACATATTCGCGACGATGAATATTGGCATTATTTTTCTACGCGCGAAAGTCGCGAAAATAAATCGCTCGCGAAAATAAGTTGGTTTACAGTATACGACTGTTTTATGAAAGAATATATGTATGTCTTGCAAAACATTAATTGTTACATCATTCATTACTTTTATTTGGACAGGAAAGTTTAGAACTTATGTTAACAACATTAATATACTGATCAAGGTATTTGGAAAGACCGAAGATGTGAACACATTATTAGTGAACGAAGGTATGATGATTCAGGAGTGATTAATCCTTTGCATCTTTTCCCGTTTCAACAAATTTGATCTATTTCGGTAATATCCGCATCCGTGTTACTTAGTCTTCGTCGTGTTTTTGTTGTTATTATTTCTTTTAGAAGTATGAGTTTGGATACCTTTTTTGATAAAGTATTAATAAAGAAGTGGCTAACATTCTTTTCTTGATTCATGGTAAGAAAAACAATAAGGAGATGTGATACGATTGCCTATCGGAAAACTACCCACTAAAGTTCATATGAATTGGATGTAAGCAAGTATAGTCAACCGTACTGTCTTCAAAAATGAGAAAAAAAATATCCCAGCATAGTCGTTTTTATTTCCCCGACATGCAGCAAAATTATGAAACAATCCTATTGAGAAAACTGACGGCTTAATAATTAGCAAAACAATTTGAGAAAAACAAATATGCCAGATATAAACAAATGACAAACCCTGAATTACTAAACTAACAGCTCCCAGTTTCGGAAAGCATATTAAGAATATAGACATTTGTGCGAGCGCTCAACCCGGCCTATCATGGAACAGTTTTGTAACAGCACAACTTACATGTAAGAACAAACTATAGGACGTGGCAGAGAATATATCGATCCCTCATCCCTTACACCAAAAAAGACACAAGTAAAGATCTCAGAGTACTCAAAATTACTTACATCTAGTTAAAAGTCAATAACAACATAAAAAAAGAACTTGTGTTTAAGACCAGTGCACACCCAACGTCAACTGTATTTAGTGTAAAGACGCCAATAACAATCAGAGAAGAACATGACCTTCTGCATTGCCAAAATATAGGCATCGACAGTGGTACCGCAAAGGTACATGAAACAGTATGTGTAATATTTACTTTGTTTTTAATATACTGATACATATTTTAGACATCCAGAGAGTACCCGTTTTCCTACAACTTGAGTTACCAGCTTCATGGTCCAGAACGAAAGTTTTGGAATATCTGGAGGAAATGAGAATAAATGAAACGTCTGAAATGAATTTGAGAATTATTGCAGTTTCTCCAGATGATCTTAACTTGTATTCAGAGATAGCAAAGACTGTTCTAAGTAAAGTTGATCTACTAAAAGATGAAGTCCAAAAACTATTGTCTGGAATGCTTTTAGAGGCGGTGATTAACTCAAAAGAAAGTGCTGAAGTTGGTTTTAATGTAACAATACCAACAATTACAGGTAATTCTTTTTCCAATGCAGGGGTTACTATATTAAATCACATGGCATGGTTTCAGATGTAGCACTTTTTTCAAAACGTTTCAATATTTGCACAGGACTTAACATATTTAGGTCTGATAAACAAAAATGTGTATGGTATTATAATTGCACTATATGTATATATGTTTAAAGAAACAAATTATCGAACAGCATAATATGTATTTTTGAAAGAAGCATACTTCTGTTGTAAGAACTCCCTGGTAATGAAGCCAACAAACAACAAAACGTTCGATAAAACGTTACAAATATATGTACACAGGGTGAACAGTTTTCTGCAGTTTTCACTAGTCAAAATACAATAATATTCGACGATGTTTGTGCTCTATGTAAGTAGAGTCAATCCAGTACGACATATAGTCACATATTGAGAAATCTGGCGAAAAATTATGATGACATTAAATGGCTTTAGTTCTATTCATGTAATAACATGTTGCAACATGTGTGATAAAAATTATCATTTTAACCTGCTAGAAGAGCTGCGAAACTCCTCAAGAATTATGTTTTTGATAGATTGCTTTAAAGTTACTGATTATTTGAATTTTTGCCTGTTAACCATACATAAGAACCCTAGTTGATATATTTTAGAAGAGACTAGTCAGATAAATAGTGACGATGAACATGGTCAAGCTGAACAGCCCGACCATCCCTCGGCTATTCATGATTGCAAAACAAGAACAGAATTTAATGGTATGTAAACTAGTAAACCAGTATAGAAAACTGGAATATCTCAATAATTTGCTAGATCATATATACAATTTGTAGTTGGCCCGTCATTTAAACTTACACGGCTAAAAAGTCACCCAGCGTATTTTATTTTTGGTAGATTGTACTTACAGGGACACTAGCAGTCAAATTCATATTAACCGATTTGACTCAAATTCTCATATTTGTTTTATAGCAATTAAAAAACACTATAATAAATTATTTACAATGCATAAGCTGTATAATATGTATTGTCTTTTCGGTCGTATTTTAGTTTAGACGCCATCTAATTTAACCATTGAGATGACCCCTCAAAAAAACCAAACGGTCACATAACGCAATATAAACATAAACAGAAATATAAATAAATATGTGGACCTCAAATTATTTTTCTATATCAGTTTGATTTCCAAATTAAGGTTAAAAAAAAAAATTTTCGATTTAACCCATAGAAAAATGATGTTTTGTCGACGATTCAGTCAAACAAATGATTTACCTTTGATTCACTTTTAATTTGCCATTCTTTTCTTTAATTAGCATAACACGCATCAAACATGCATAACCATCCCGAGCTAAGGGGTTAAATTGAAGTTCACATGAATACGGGTTCAATGAGGTCAAATTATTAACGTGCAAGTGAAAAATTTATTATCGATGTTTCTTAGCTTTTTTAGACAAAATTTAACCATACTGGCTGATAATAGCGAATTATTATTTCACTCTTTTACTTTCAATAATGATTGAACAAAACATCATATTTTGTTTTGGATGTATCTCAGTAAGTGCCCCTGTAATAGTTTATGTTACTTTAAAATGCCACAGTACGTGTAAAGAGACATGGTGACAAATATGAAACATTATAAATTTTTGCCTTGTAAACCATACATTAGAACCCTAGTTAATATATTTTAGAAGAGACTTGTCAGATAAATGGTGACGATAAGCATGATAAAGCTGAAAAGGCAGACCATCCGGCTATTCATGACTGTAAAACAAGAACAGATTTTGATGGTATGTTAAACTAGTATACTTGTAAAGAAAACTAGAATAACTCTATCATTTGTTAGATCAGATATAGTATTTGTAGTTGGTCCTTCATTTAAACTTACACGGTTAAAAAGTAATCGAGCGTAAATTGTTTTGAAATATTTTACATACAGGGGCACTAGCTGTCAAATTCATGTTCAAAGATTTTACTCAAATTCTCATATTTGTTTTAAAACAATTCAAATTATCTATCCAAATTATAATAAACACTATTATAATAAATAATTTACAGTGCATAAGATATATAATATGTAACTTCGTTTCGGGTGTTTTTTTAGTTTAGACGCCATCTAATTTAACTAGTGAGATGACAAAAAAAAATATCACATAATGCAATATAAACATAAACAGAAAATTAATATAAATAGAGATGTGGACCTCAAATTGTTTTTTCTATATCAGTTTGATTTCTAAATTAAGGTTAAAAAAACACTAATTTTCGATTTTACCTATAGAAAATGATATTTTGTCGACGATTCAGTCAAACAAATGATTTACCTTTGATTTACTTTCAATTTTAACATTCTTTTCTTTAAATAGCATAACACGCATCAAACATGCATAACCATCCCGAGCTAAGGGGTTAAATTGAAGTTCACATGAATAGGGATTTAATTAGATAAAATTATTCACGGGCAAGTGAATAATTTATAATCGATTTTTCTTAGCTTATAAAGACAAAATTTAACCATACTGGCTGATAAAAGCTAATTATTATTTCACTCTTTTACTTTCAATAATGATTGAACACAAAACATCATAATTTTTTTTTGATGTATCTCGTTGCTAGTGTTCCTTTTATAGTTTATGCTACTAAATGCCACAGTACGTGGGAAGAGACATGGTGACAAATATGAAATATTATGAATTTTTGCCTTGTTAACCATACATTAGAACCCTAGTTTTAATATTTTAGAAGGAACTAGTCAGATAAATAGTGACGATGAACATGATCAAGCTGAAAAGGCAGACCATCCATCGGCTATTCATGACTGTAAAACAAGAACAGAATTTGATGGTATGTAAACTAGTATACTTGTAAAGAAAACTGGAATAACTCTATCATTTGTTAGATCAGATATAGCATTTGCAATTGGTCCTTCATTTAAACTTTCACGGTCAAAAAGTATTCGAGCGTATTTTGTTTTGATATATTGAATTTACAGGGGCACTAGCTGTCAAATTTATGTTCATTGATTTTACTCAAATTCTCATATATTTTTTATAATAATTCAAAATATGTATCCAAATTATGGAAAAACACAATAATAAAAAATCTGCAATGCATAAGCTATATGACTGTCCCTTTGGTATCTTTCGTCCCTCTTCTATATAATATGTAACTTCGTTTCGGGTGTATTTTAGTTTAGACGCCATCTAATTTAACTATTGAGATGACCCCCCAAAAAACTAACGGTCACATAACGCAATATAAACATAAACAGAAATATAAATAGAGATGTGGACCTCAAATTATTTTTTCTATATCAGTTTGATTTCCAAATTAAGGTGAAAAAAAATAATTTTCGATTTAACCCATAGAAAAATGATGTTTTGTCGACGAAACAAATGATTTACCTTTGATTCACTTTTAATTTGCCATTCTTTTCTTTAATTAGCACAACACGCATCAAACATGCATAACCATCCCGAGCTAAGGGGTTAAATTGAAGTTCACATGAATACGGATTCAATGAGGTCAAATTATTCACGTGCAAGTGAATAATTTATTATCGATGTTTCTTAGCTTTTTTAGACAAAATTTAACCATACTGGCTGATAATAGCGAATTATTATTTCACTCTTTTACTTTCAATAATGATTGAACAAAAAACATCATAACATAATTTTTTGATGTATCTCGTAGCTTGTGCCCTTTAATAGTTTATGCTACTAAATGCCACAGTACGTGTGAAGAGACATGGTGACAAATATGAGATATTATAAAGTTTTGCCTTGTAAAACATACATAAGAACCCTAGTTAATATATTTTAGAAGAGACTTGTCAGAAAAATAGTGACGATCTACATGAAAAAGCTGACTTGTTTGTTATGATTGTCACAACACTGAAAGCGAATGAATACTAGAATTTTAATAATCAAAGCGACACGAGTGACGTCAGTTTTACAACAGGAATAAACTAACCCTTGTGTAACACTTGTTTTTATCTCTATTTTTGTGATGGGTTCGTGTGTCTCATTTCTATCTCGCATGTTTTATTATTGATGTTTGTTCGTATGTTACTTTTATTCCTATTATGAGCCGGATTTTCATTTGATCCCTTGTTATAGCTCATTGTTAAATTGAATGTAAAAGTGTATGTGCCTATATGTGTGTGTACTTACTTACTGGTAATCGTGAACGAATCCATGTTGTGAACTGGGTCAAGTTTAGCTGAACTATATCTTTATTTAATTATCCTAGATCCAACTTGACGGTTATTGTTTATTGTGTTGTTAAATTCAAGATTTATAGAATTGTAAATCAAATGAACTGAAAGTGTTTCAGGTTTTTTTTTATTTTTTTAAATTGTGTCTACTCAACATGCTCAATATATAATTGGCATGGGTATCACCATTTTGAATTAACGCAACAACTTGAATTCGACGAGTTGCTATCTCTTATACAACAGCATCGATTGATCAGATATTTATTGTGTAACTATATTTTCTAAATGCGTCAGAATTGAAAAAAAACATGATAGTATTCCAACTCCGGCTTTATTTGGATAATATCTATGATGAACTACATTCACTCCATTGAGAACGTATTGCTTAAATGAAATTGATCTTTTGAATATAAAACACCAAAAGAGTGAAAAAATATATTTTAAACAAAACGCATATATCTGTTTTGTTCACGCATCGTTGTAAATATAACGGAATTTGATGAGACTGTCATATAAGTGACAGGTTTAGCGCTATAAAACATGGTTTAATCAACCATTTTCTACATTTGAAAAAGCCTGTGTCAAGTCAGGGATATGACAGTTTTTGTCAATGCGATTGATGTGTTTTGTCATTTGATTTTGTCATGTGATTAGGGACTTTCAGTTTTGAATTTTTCTCCTAAGTTCAGTATTTTTGTGGTCTAACAGATCGAATACCTGATGTTCTTAAACCTTGCTGACTGTCATTGACGATTGTCAAATAAATTGATCACAATGTGTAAAAAAATGAATCTCTATATGAATTTGATACCTAGTAAAAGGCAATAAATCTGCGGCATTCTTTTGGTCTTTTGGAAAATATTGTTTGTGCTCTACAACGAAATTTAATACGTTCACGCTTATAAAGATTGCGGTTTTGATCAAACACAATCATAGGTTTGAACATTGTTTTCAATTAAGACTTGTACAGTATATATATTAATATATATAACTCGTCTAAACATCAACCCAACAATGTTAGATCTGTAAATTTGCTTTCGCAAATTTTTGGTTCTTCCCTCGCCGGGATTCGAACCCATGCTACTGTGATATCGTGACACCAAATCGCCTGCACTGCAGCCGTCCCGCTAGACCACACGACCACCTGGGCTCTCAAAAAAAGAGCTTTCGTTGCTATGTGTTACCTTTCCACGTCAGTTTTAATCTAGCGGCGTACTACAGTACATGATATATAAGGCATGAAGATGTTATTGTTACAGATCAGCTAAATTATCTATAGTAAAGGATCCTACAAATTAATGTAAGATACAGTCACAGAAAATAATTATATTCATAAGTACGTCTGAGTCAGTGACAACCCTACAACTGATGTATCCATCGGATCGCCATCAATGATGGTGATACATGGCTGTGTACATAATGTATATACAACTCGTCTAAAGATCAACCCAACAGTGTTAGATCTGTAAATTTGCTTTCGCAAACTTTTGGTTCTTCCCTCGCCGGGATTCGAACCCATGCTACTGTGATATCGTGACACCAAATCGCCTGCACTGCAGCCGTCCCGCTAGACCACACGACCACCTGGGCTATATATATATATATATATACATACGAGTCTAAATTGAAAACTACGTTCAAACCTATGATTGCGTTGGATAAAAACCGCAATTTTTATACGTGTGCATGTAAAACAAATTTCGTTGTAGAAGGGTCTTAAAGCAGCACAAACAACATGTTACAAAAGACCAAAAAAGGGAAAAAGTATATCTAAACAAAACGCATTTGACTAACAGGTCGAACAACTGATGTTCTTTAACCCTGCTGACTGCCATTGGCGATTGCCAAAAAAACTGATCACAAGATGTAACAAAATGGATCGTAAACTAAATTTAATACTAAACCGAAAAAAATTAACTTGTGGCCACGATGTTATGCCACAAACATACGGTGTCCATATTTTATTAGTACACCAGATCCGGATTTCGACAATAAATGTCTCTTCAGTGACGTTAGGGATCGAAACAGTATTTGGAAGGCCACATAAACAGTACCCTCATTTTTAGAAAAAGTACCCTCACTTTAGATAGACCCTTGAATTTTAAGAGTCAATATAGGATGAACGGATTATATAAACCGGAGGGAAAATATGATACAAGCCCAAACGAAAAAGTATAAACGAGTCTAAATTGAAAACTACGTTCAAACCTATGATTGCGTTGGATAAAAATTGCAATTTTTATACGTGTGCATGTAAAACGAATTTCAATGTAGGAGGGTCTAAAACAGCACAAACAACATATATATATACTCAATAACCTGTTAGTTAAAAATAGCTATAGCAATGTTTTAACATAAGGAAAGTAAGCATACTGGTAAATAGAAAAAACTGCAAAAAGAAGCCTATTGTCAATTTATAGAATTTCGTAAGCAATTCGTCTATGTGTATGTCACTCTTTGTCCACACCTTTTATACTGGTATCAAAACTTTAGCTTACACAGGTGCATTTTCTCCTCAATTCTGATACTTAATATTAGTTATATATATTAATTATTTATTTCATAAAATACTGGTCTGTTTTTATTTTTCCAGAATCTGTACGATTTAAGTCATATTTCCAGTTTGATATTAGTCGGCGACTGAGGTTACAAATAGAACCAATTCAAAATAGTCTCATAAGTGATTGTGTTATCAAAAATGATCATTTGGTGTTTACTGATTATTTCAACAACATATTACATATCTACAATATAAATGGGAGTCATTATCGAACTATCAGATTGTCAAATCATCCGAAATGTATTGCAGTAATAAAAGAAAACGACGTCGCTGTCTCGTTCAATCGAGATATAGAAATTATCGATATCAACACTGAACAAGTAAAGAATACAATTGTTACGCGTGGTGTTACTAGTGGTATATCTTATCAAAACAAACTGATGTATGTTGTAATTGGTCACCGGACAATAGATGTAATGAAAATAACGGGAGAAATATTTCGATCCATTCATTGCCCTTTTCAATCACTGCACATAGGTTTATCAACTGATACCGACAGTTTGTTTCTTACCGATCCCTTAACTCTTACCGTATACTGTTGTGACTTGTATGGATCGGTCAGATGGAAGTTTTCCAATGTAAAGATGCCAATGCCGACGGGAGTTACGACGGATGATAATGGTAATGTTTATATTGTTTGTAATAAATCGAACAATGTTGTAGTGGTATCACCTGATGGTAAACATCATAAAGAATTACTTACTGAGAAAGATGGACTGCAAAAGCCAACAGGAATATATTATGACAAATCGAACGACTGTCTGTTGGTGTGCAATGGAGGGACTTGTGATGCATTTCTATTTAATGTTAAACATTCAGTTAAAAATTAATGAATGTCATTTTAGTGAATGGGTAAATTTAACATTGCAATTTAATCAGTCTTACATTATTGTTATACTGCGCTGTATGTGACATGCTTTTAGTTAGGTACATGTTTTGTTTTTTTAACCCATTCACATTAAGGAGATAATACGTGTAAAGGAGCTGAGTTTCTATGAGATTTGTGTATCAGTTAATTAGTAGTAATTAGTTCTTATAGCATTGTAATTATACAAAGACTTCAGACAATAAACTTTATCAGTTACTGTCTGATATGGCATTTTCATAACATATGTTCAAAGATGCTTCAATATTTTCTTTTTCTAAATTTAAAAAATGTAACATTTGTGAAAAGTCACGATGCGTGACAATTATTTGTATCGCTTTGACTTGGATTTATTTGTTGTTGATTTGTTCGATTTATGATTTTTTAAAGAATATCTAAATGCAATTGCTTCTTTTTGATTATTAGGGGAAAGTTTAAATTACATTGCTGTTTTAAATGACTGTGTACAAGACTGTAAATGTTTTAATTACTGTTTATCGTCCAGTTTTAAAATCAAAAGCAATATAAATATATTCATATGTGAATGGTTTTTTTTAAAATAAAACCTGCTTTGAACTATTACCACACTATACAAAACCAGTTTTTAAATGTTTATGTGTGCAGACGGTGTCATCTTTAGCGGACATATTATTATAATTTCGAGCTAAACAGAGGCGAGACATTTTTTGGGGGTTTCGAGACTATAAATCCGGTACACAAGGCAAACATGTTGAATGACAATTCTACTGAAAAACGGTTGTAATTGGGATGTTGTTGTTTCGATGTTGAAAATATAAAACAAAAATGAATTTTGTATGTACTATATGTTCATTATATAAATCAATCTTAATCCGATTTGAGAAATAATTAGTATCGAAAATTGTAATTTTAAAGGACGATGTATGACAAGTGCAGTATTTGGCCCCTTTGTATGCAAAAAAATGAATAACAATATCTGGGGCAAAAATGACCACAAACAGTTACTGAAGTTTTTTATTTTGTTGAAATAAACTTATTTTTCAAGTTTTTGTAGGAAATCGATTATAAATGATACTATGAATAAATTATAAACGGGGGTCTATACGGAAAATCGTACTTTTCTGACTCTACTTTGAGTGATTAAAATATGAGCGCAAGTGAGAACATGTAAAATATTTTACATATGGTTTGTATGTTATAGTTTTGGCATTATATACAAATTTCATAGATGTTCTCAACTGCGCTCATATTTAAATCCTTAAAAAATATCATGTACAGTCGTTGATTTTTGCGTGCGGTTTATTTATGTCTGACAACTTCCGGTATCAGTTGCCAGGGAAGCTGGATAGCATCAAAGTCAACAAACAACGCTGCTGTGATAGTATATGATTATAGTTCAATGGTAAATGTAATACTTATTCATGCAAAAACAGAGATATATCATAAATCTCATGTGGCAAAATGCACGGGTTCCATAAAAAGTTCCAAGAAGAAACGAAAGAAATCAAAAAATAAATTCACGAAAAAGAGCAGACGTCACATGTTAGCTCACTATATTACAAAGCAGAAATTATAAAAAGAGTGGTAAATGTAATAGTTGTATGTCAAAAACAGATATATATTACAAACATTACTTGGGATAATGCATAGGTTCCATAAATACTTCCAAACCAAAGAAGTATAAATTCACAAAAACTCGGGGTCACCGCCGTTTCTGCTCAGAGGCTGAAGCCATTGAAGGAACATACATCATACTTGTTTGCAAGCAAAAATTGAATTGCTTTAGCAGATCAATCGTTTTCCGAATGTAACCGTGGTCAATTCAATTTGACATCCAGATGGTCAACCATCGGGTTTAAAAAAAAACAATTTGCATTTTTGTACGGAATTCCTAAACTGATTATCTCCCCTCGCATTCATAATAAAAGTAGTTTTTAAAAAAATTACCTTTCATATATTTGTTAGAAATAAAATAACACAACCATAAATCATTTCTTAGTGTATTATATAATACATAATAGCAGATTTTATGAAGAAAATTCAAATTCAATAAAATGTTGCAGCAACAAATAACAAATTATGCAAATATTGTAAACCTATTGACCTGAAAGAGGGTAGATGTATGACTATATAAACCTAAAACAAGTTATTTTTAGCCCTGTAGCATTGCATTTATAGTAGAAAAATGTCCAGAAAAACAACAAATATTTTTTATAACTGCTTCAATTCTTGATATAAATATGTCAATGTAAATTGTGCTAATATTTCTAAACAGACATAGATCAAATGCAAAATACATTTACACTAAAAAAAAATAATAAGTTAAACAGAATTTGATGGATTAAAATAAAATTAAAAAAGTTCATCCAGGTTGACAATTCCTTCCCAGTTGTATGTTGCAAATTAAAAGGACTTATTATTGTTCCTCAAAACAAAACAGATGGTAGTTGGCCTCCAAATTACAATTAAGAAGAGACTCAAAATCAAACATTTAATAATAGGTCAGGGTGAAAAGGAAGTGAAACATGTGTTAATTGTTCTTAAATATGAAAAAAACATTATTTTTTTTTTATTTAGGTTCACTTCCTTTCATTGGTTTCCTAAAAAAACTGTTTGAAATATATACCTTGTTGTTTTTTAATTTCATAAATATTTAATTTATTTTGTAGATTGTCTCAAAAGTTTTGAATGAGAATTTATATGCCATGTACACCATAAATGAGCCATGAAATGAATTACAGATGAATTCTAACTGTAAGTTTTTGTTATTCCAAACTTTTGTTAAGTTTGATACTATATTAAAACTTGCAAATATAAATTAAATGGTTCTTAGAGATGAAAAATAAAGTTCTTTTATTTAGTATAAAAAAGAAGATGTGGTATGATTGCCAATGTCCAATGAGACAACTATCCACAAGAGACCAAAATGACACACACATTAACAACTAAAGGTCACCGTACGGCCTTCAACAATGAGCAAGCTCATACTGCATAGTCAGCTATAAAAGGCCCTGATTACACAATATAAAGCAATTCAAAAGAGAAAACTAACAGCCTTATTTCAATCAAACAAATGAACGAAAAAAAATTATGTAACACATAAAGAAACAACCAGTCTGAATTACAGGCTCCTGACTTGGGACAGACACATACATGAATAATGTAGCTGGGTTAAACATGTTAGTGGGATCCCAACTCTCCCCTAACCTGGAACAGTAGTATAACAGTACAACATAAGAATGAACTATAAAAATCAGTTGAAAAGGACTCTACTCATCAGATGGACAAACATACCAGTGGGCGTGGCTGGGCACTTATACATCCCGAAAAAAAGACACAATGAACAGAACTGAGAGTACTTGCAGTAATCTGACAGCTAGTTAAGGTTAATTTTCATTCATTGCTTTCTAGTTCACCATGTTAAAAAAATTCAAATGTTAAAATCATTTAAGATTATTTTAATAAATAAATCCCTTGCTGCTTTGATTTTCATCAATTCTTTTTTTATTTTGTAGATTATCTGAAAAAAGTTTTTAGTGTGGATAAAAAGACAACAAAATAATTAAGTCAGGAAATGAATTAAGAAATGCATGAAAGATGAATTGTAGCCGTAAGTATTTGCTATTTTTATTTTCAGTAGAAGACTATAATATTAAAACTTGCAAAACTAATTCATTCACAGCAATCGAAAGAACCTTGAACATGTATGTTTGTACATACATTGGACAGGGGCAGTGGGGTCATCATTTGAAAGTGGTGAGTCTGTTGTTGAAGGTATTAGACATGATATCTTCTTCAGATCTTTATTGAATTGAGAACAAACTTTAAAAATTTTCATAATAAAAAAAATCCAACTAGTACATGTACAACAAAATTATAAGCAAAAGTAATTATTAAAGATAAGTAATTTGAAACTCCAACTCTTCTTGAACCCCCCTATAAAGCCCCTCAAAATTAAAAAATAAGTGCTGATCTGTCAGAACCCTCGTTACACTTTGTGTTTCATTAAAATATTCTCATCCCAATAAGCATGATATATTTGCTGCTGAAGTAAAACACTATGCACAAGTTTATCAGCAGCATAATATCATTAAATATAAAATATTCTGTATAATCATAATAAAATCACTGCGATATAGCATTTTTGAACTTAAATGCAGCATAAAGCAAATAACAATTAATCAATACATAATAAAAAGTTTGAAAATATATTAAAACCACTTATGTATTTAATTTATATAGATTGTATTTTAAGTCAAACATCATGCACATATTTATGTCAATTATAACATTTATTTATTTTTTAATTCATTACATTTGCACTCTTTCATTTTCTACCCTTGTTGTAAAATCTTTGGTTTTTTTTAAATTGCAAAATATTTATTTTTCCTTTTCAGATTTTCGCCACAGATGCATTGTACCATGAATGTTGATTTTGCTATAATGTTTACAGAACACCTATATATATATATGTCTGATGTTGAACAGTATATAAACAAATTAATGCATATCTCACAGTAAGTATTTGTTAAATGTTTTTTACTAGAAAATTCAGAATTCGGATAATAAATATTTGAAGTTGTCGTATGAGTGCCAATGAAACAACAAGTGGCTGATCCAGAAATTTTCATAAGTGGGGGCCCACTAACTGACCAAAGAGGGGCCCGCTCCAGTCATGCTTCAGTGATTCCCTATATAAGCAACCAAATTGGGGTCCAAAATTTAACTTGGGTTGATTTCAACAAAATTTGAATATAAGGGGTTCTTTGGTATACTTAATCTTACCATGTATTTAGATTTTTGATTTTTTTTTGCCCAGTTAAATATCAAACAGGTCCACATTGAGGTCAAAAGGGTCCAATATTAAACTTTGTTTGATTTCATCAAAAATGTTATTCTTGTTATTCTTTAATATTCTGAATCAATCCATGGCCATGTATTTAGATTCTGGATGATGGACCATAATATGTAAAACAAATATTTTGTAGTTCATCAGACCACATTATCAGACTATATTTATTCTGTGTCAGAAACCTTTACTGTGTCAACTGTTTGATCACAATCCATATTCAGAGCTGTATCAAGCTTGAATGTTGTGTTCATACTTGCCCAAACTGTTCAGAATTTGACCTCTGCTGTCGTATAAAGCTGTGCCCTTTGAAGCATCTGGTTTAATTAGTTTGTTATTTTTTTCAAATTGTTGTACATTAAGATTCAAAGGCTCCAAAATAACACTAAGCTTGATTTTTTGGTTCTTTTTTAAATTGGTCTACATTAAGGTCCAAAGGGTCCAAAATTTCACTATAGTTTGATTTTTGTTCTTTAGGTCCAATTTCACAGTGTTAATTTTTTTTTTATTTTTCATTCCAGTATTTTTACAAGATGACAAAGTCTATCAATTGCTGTCTTTGTAAGAAAAGATGCCAGCTAAATAACAGAAGACGCTGCTTCAGTGGTGTATTGAAGACATTCCTTACAGAAAAATTGCAGAGATGTGTCAAAGATACAGACAGGTTATGTGCATCTTGTACCGCAAAACTTTATAAACAAGTAAAAAACTGCAATAAAACAATTAGATCTCGCTCCATTGAGACAAACAATTCTTTGGAAAACAATGTGGAACATATTCTTGGAGCATGTGCAGCTAATGTTTTCACATCACCAAAGTCAATAAGGCTAGAAATTAAATCTGCACCAAAAACACACAGGTACTGCATTGTATGTAAGAAAGAAGGAAACACTAGGCATCGTCTGGTAACAATAACATCAGAAGCCAGAACTCAATCATTTATTGAAAAAGGAATTTTCATTAACCAAAAAAGTCGATGTTGTAAAATACATATGGAAAGCAGGTTTTTTAAAATACAAGCATTAGATGTTCTACAGTCATCAAAACAACATGAGTACTTCTCTCGTACTGACATAACAGGTCTCTTAAATGATTTAAGAACAATAATGAAAATGACATCTTCACGTTTAAATTTTGATATACCTGCACTTATGACGGAAGAAAATTATAATGACTTAACAGGACTGAGTAAGGAGCAGTTTTGTGATTTACTCGGATACATGTCAACTGTTAGGAGTTCTGGAGTAAGGTCAGTAAGGACTTGTCTGGGAGTATTTCTTACCAAACTCCGTGTCGGGTTGTCAAACAAAATTCTGGGAACAGTTTTTGGGTTGAAAACATCTCAGGTACAGAGAATTATACATGCAGCAAGAAGAACATTAATGGAAACCTTTGTTCCACATACACTAGGCTTTCAACATATAAGTCACGAAGATTTTGTAAAAAAGCATACAACACCAGTAGCTAAGCAACTATTCACGACAGATCCAAGACAAGCTGTGATCGTCCTGGACGGCACATACATTTTCATTCAAAAAAGTAGCGATTACCATTTTCAAAGAATGTCTTACAGTATGCACAAACACCGCCCATTGGTCAAACCCATGATTATTGTAGGGACAGATGGCTATATTCTGTCAATCTTGGGGCCTTACTTTGCAGATGGTCACAATAACGATGCGTCCATAACTAAACATGCAATAACAAACAACTTAGAGAACATAACAGCATGGTTAAAAGATGATGATATCTGCATTGTAGATAGGGGTTTCAGGGATGCAGTTCAATACTTAGAGGATCAGGGGTATATGGTTAAGATGCCTGTTTGTATGGTAAAAGGAAAAAAACAGTTGACCACGAATGAAGCTAATCTAACGCGCTTGGTAACCAAATGTCGCTGGGTTGTTGAAAGCACGAATGCCAGATTAAAACAATTTCATTTTTTTGAAAAGGTGGTTCCAAATACAATGATATCCAGTATTGGTGATTTAGTAAAAATTACTGGTGGTATACTAAATAAATACAAACGACCCCTTGTCTCCAACCCTGAAAATGAAGAGGTAGCAAAGAAGATGCTTGACCGCTCAGTCTTAGAGAACAGTCTGCAAACTTATGTAGAAGAGAACAACCTGATAAGACGGAGAACAGTATACCTACCAATTAATGCTTCTGGCACAGTACTTGAAAATTTCCCAAAGCTGACAGAGGAAATGTTAAGGGATATCACATTAGGTATCTACCAGCTAAAACAGGCACCAGGATACACAAGGGAACATCTCTCTGAATCCGGAAATTATGAACTTTTACTTTGCAAAGATTCTGAAACTCTTCTGCAAGTAAAAATACAATCAAGACATTCCAAATCCACAATCCATACATTATGGATTGACTATAATGATCGATCAAGTGAGGTCACACAGAAGCCTGTAAATGGATGGTACTGCACATGCAAAGTTGGGGCTCGGATGGTGGGATGCTGTGCACATGTGGCAAGTGTGCTGTGGTATTTGGGACTAGAGCGGCACATGAAAAGTCTCAAGCCATCACGTTTATCAGGAAATACCTCCATTTCATATGCACATACTGGTACACTGTCAGATAATCACTCAACATCAGCTGCTGGTATTGAAGAGTAGACAATAGTTTCCTTATCAGTATAACCTCATTAACATTAATTAGTAAATAGATGAATTTTATTTGTTTTTATATATTTAATTGCTTGAAGTTCATATTGTCTGATAATTATCTGTTTATATATATTTATGATTTAGGACATCATAAAATCAATTAATTGCCTTTAAATTGTGAAATCCTTATATATAACAATCTAGTTAATATTACAAATGGTGAACAATTTAACCTGAATAATTAAATAGTAAATGCTATTTCTTATAAAATCAATTTGTAACAGGCGATTTGAATAGTAGATACAGGCAGCTAATGTTTTTTATTTAGTATATTTTCTTGAAAAACCAAAATACTTTTTTTAAATATGTCAAATGTAGGATTTATAAGAGCTTTAATATGGTTCAAAATTTTGAACTCATTCAGAATAGACATTTTTTTTTCATCTAATAACTGCATCTATTCATTGCCTTGTATATTTTTCCATAAATCGTCCTGAGACAAATAGTTATAATATTTTTCTTTGGATTTGCACATATTTAGACAATATCTCTAGTCGCTACAAAAATTCAAAAAAAATCATTGGCTGGATTTATGACATTCCATTCAAAACAAAGTCTTTGTCACATAAGATTAAGTTTGATTTTGCTTGTTTACCATTAAGTAATTTTGTTAAAATTATCATATATTGCATTTAATAATTTTGTTTGTTTATATTTGTGTGTAAGTGTGTATGTGTGTATGTTAATGATGTTCATTTACTTAGGAGAGGTAGTATTTTTTAATGCTTGAGTATGATTCAGTTGATCTTGTTTATTTTTTCATTCTGCAATGAAATACTATATATACAAAAAAAATCGACTTGAAATACATATTTTACATTGATGAAATTCTATTTGAAAGAGAGAAGGAAACAGAGAGAGTGAGAGCAAAAGATAAAAAGAGAGAAAATGTGTGTGTGTGTGTGTGTGAGCATGTTTATCTGCACTTATTTGATTAAATACATCTTTTTCAATGGTAATATTGGAAATAGAGATATTTACAAAAAAAGAAAGCAAAAAGAGATGTGTCATGTGTGTGTTTGTGCATGTAGTTCAAATCCCTTTAACTTACTAGTGAGATGTATAGACAGGAAGACAGACAGACAAACTCATTTCCCTGGTACTTATAATATTTTATTTTATTGCATTTCAATAATAGTATGTATGAATAAAAGGATATTTGTTTTTTTAAAGATTTGGTTGTTTTCTTTAGTACCAAATTATAACTGCATGGTAAACAGATTTCATAGGATGACACAAAAAAATCTTCTTCTAAAAAAATGTGTAATGGAAGAGAGGTAAAATACTACATTTTTAAATCAACAGAGTACGTGTTGTCAACTGGATACACAGAAAATGTGACCTTTTATTTATTCTAAAGAATTTGTGTATAAACAAAAATGATCCCTTGAAGAATGAACAGAAAAAAAATCTTATTGACACAGTGATATTGTTTGCCTTAAATTAGTGGAGAATAAAGGCTTTTTCCCCTAGAGAAGATTCCCAATTTGAAAAAAAAATGGCTTAAAATTATTCCCAAAAAGACAACTTTTCCCCCCAACAGTGCAGTCTCAGTAGTAATTGTGCATTATTTCAAACTGAAAAAACACTCATTTATACATTTTTCATGCCTAAAATGACTATATGTGCAAATTTGAGGGTCTATTTATGTATCATCACTGACAAAAAGGGGTCTTATTTCAAAGCAGGGTTTGACCCTTGAATGGGGGTCTGTAAATTGAAGTTTCAGTCAAATTCATGGTTTATTCTAAATTTCCCAATTTGATGAAAATAACGCATATCTTCCCAATAAAAAAGGGTAGAGGTAGTTTTGAAAAAAGCCAACAATATCACTGTGACATTCAGCAAAAACAGTTGACTGAAGGTTTGAAGTTTCATATTGTGAGTTTGATTAACAAAGTAGAAACAATGAACACCTGTCAATTTTCAAACAAAAATAATGCAGAAATGTAAAAAAGACAGCCATGTTACCCAACTCATCTGAAAAGAAACCCATAACACACAGAAGAAATGCAATTCTGGAACTATGCATACAATTAAGCTCCATTTGCAACCAATGCACTTAATGTTTAACCTGTTGTGATTGTTAAAAAAGAGTATATACTGAAGAAATCATAAGATACACATATTGTTATGCAGCTACATTAAGAAAAATACTGCAGCTTATATATATATATATATGAAAAAAACATTGATTTGTCAAAATCAATCATATAATTTTTATACACAAATGTAACATTTTTTCAAAAAAAAATGGTTACCATGCAAAATTGACATTGCAAGGTAGTTTTAGGTCAAAGAACTTAAATAATATTTAAAACTGATGCATAGGAAACCGAAGCTTGAAAGAAGAAACATTTTGTTGTTGTCATGCCATGAAAAGTGTATGTGCAAATACATATCTTATTTATTGAAATAGTATGGTTGCTATGTAAAATACATGTTGCTAGGTAGTTTTTGAGCAAAATACCAGTCTGAAACTTATGAAAGGAACAAACTAGCTTGTCTATATGAATAATATGTTGTCAAGCACCAAATGAATGTTATGTATACAACAACATACGTTAAATGCCTGAAATAGTATGGTTGCTATGGAAAATACACGTTGCTAGGTAGATTTTTTTGGAAATACCTTTGTTAATACAAATGCATTTGAAAATCTAGCCAGTAGGTATTAACTATTTATTTGTGGTTTTGTGGTATGTGCAACTACATACGTGAAATGCCAAAAATAGTTCGGTTGCTATGCAAAATCCTTGTTGCTAGGTAGTTTCTAAGCAAATTTCAAGTCTGAAAGTGATGCATGGAACAAACTAGCTTGTTTGTATTAGTACTATGCTGTTGTCATACACCTAATGTAACTTGTTTGTGCAAATACAGACATTACATGCCCGTAATAGTGTGGTTGCTAAGCAAAATTATCTGTGTTCTGTAGTTGCTATGCATAATACATTTATTTTCTTTGTTGAAAGAATAAAAAAACTTTAAACAGATTATCAATATAATATAGTTTAACTTAATAAACCATCAAAAATCATTAAAAAAGAGATTTTTTGACGAAAAACAGACAATGCAAGTTTTAATTCAGAAATTGGTTGCTAGGCAACCAATCAGTCACAGGAACAACTAAAAGTTAGTATTTTTTTCAGTACCTGCCCAAGGGCTATTGATGGTATAAATATGAACAGGTTCTGAGAGGGGGCCAAAAATGACTCTTATCATACATCGTCCTTTGATGGAATCAACATCAGAATAATAGGTTCCCTTCAGTCTTCATTATAAGAAGCCAATGGAATACGAGCTAGTAGAATAATAGGTTGCCTTCAGTCATCATTATAAGTAGCCAATGGAATACGAGCAAGTAGAATAATAGGTTCCCGTCAGTCATCATTATAAGTAGCCAATGGAAGACGAGCTAATAGAATAATAGGTTGCCTTCAGTCATCATTATAAGCAGCAAATGGAAGACGAGCTAGTAGAATAATAGATTTTGTTGCCTTCAGTCATCAATATAAGCAGCCAATGGAAGAGACGAGCTAGTAGAATAATAGGTTGCCTTCAGTCATCATTATACGTAGCCAATGGAAGACGAGCTAGTAGAATAATAGGTTGCCTTCAGTCATCATTTTAAGTAGCCAATGGAAGACAAGCTATACGAATAATAATTTGCCTTCAGTCATCATTATAATCAGCCAATGGAAGACGAGCTAGTAGAATGATAGGTTGCCTTCATTCATCATTATAAGTAGCCAAGGGAAGACGAGCTAGTAGAATAATAGGCCTAGGTTCCCTTCAGTCATTATTATAAGCAGCCAATGGAAGACAAGCTAGTAGATGTGGTTGCCTTCAGTCATCATTATAAGCATCAATGGAAAACGAGCTAGTAGAATAATAGGTTCCCTTCAGTCATCATTATAAGCAGCCAATGGAAGACAAGCTAGTAGAATAATAGTCTTTGATGAAGGAAATGTAACGCTAATGCGCAAATCACATTATTGTTTTTCTTCCAATTATTGGAAATGCAATTTTTAAACCGTTATGCGCACGGGAATTTTTTCTGTTTTCTATGCGTTTCGCGGACATTGATGTATTCTGTTCGTCTTTCCAGTTTTTAAACCCGTAGAAATGTTCATGACATATGAAAGAAATTAAATTATCAATCAGATTTCTCATATTTTCTATTTAGAGGGTGGTGCTAGGCCCAAAATCGTAAAAATACAAAAATTAAGTCATAGTGAATTCGAAAATAGAAGAAGTTTGGCAAACCAACATAACACTAGAGAGATAACGACTAGAATCCTTCGGTTAATTTGGAACCGACATATATCGTTACAGCAGAAGCATACAAAAAAAAACCCAGAAGGGTTGACTTGTTTGAAAACTACAACCTGAAACCTAAACAAAATTTAAAAAAATTACATATGTATTGTGCTAAAATCGGCATTTGAAGAGTATAATAAGATTTGATTGTTCTATGTCATCTTTTAACAGAAGTTGTTACTGGAGCTGACAATATGTATGTGTCCGGGTAGAACGACCTTTAATAAGAAGTTTGAAAGCTGTAAAGTTTCATTGGTTTTCTGCAGTTTAAGCTCAAAGATAAAAAAAATTTCGATATGTAGACCAGTGACTTTTGAAGATTACACCAGTGTGGTGCTAATGTTTTTCGGTCTCATACCAGTCTTTTTTTTACCTGTTATACTTTGATAAGTAAGATAAAGATTTTCCCACCAATTATAGATTTCATTTAACTCCTTTATTCGTTTTGTACTTTTTATTGATTTTTTTACTTTTTTATGTAAATGTTTTTTTGTAAATGTGCAAATTTATTTTTTACAAGATAAACATTCAGATTGAAATATAAGTTTCCCCTGAAATCGATTTAAATACAAATTTTGTCTAACCAGCTAACTGTATTCATTTTGATATATAATGATGTGGCTCTTTGTGTTATAGACAAGCGACATGAAGGACAAGGTTAACATCCAATTTTACATTCTGTAGAGATATACCTAAAATAACTTCGTACTTCATATGGCCTTATTTTTTTGGGATTCGAGCGTCACTGATTAGTCCTTTATAGACGAAACGCGCGTTTTGCGTAAATAAAAAAAAACCTGCCAGTGGTATCTACGATGAGCTTATTTATAAGCTATATTCTCTTCATACTTTGAACGACAAAATAATTTTATATCTCTACATGAGTAACGTTTACATGTTGGCGTCAAACGCACAATTCTATGTCAGATTTAATGTTTATTAACAACCTCATTAATTACTTTCTTATTTTTGTATTTTATTGTTTGTGTCAAATCCACCCATTTGGTCCCAGTACTTATAATATTTCAATAAATTAAAAATAGAAGCAATTAATGTGGTTGTTAAATTTGATATACATGTATTTTTTTCTGTTTGCTTCTTTGTTAGATAGGTATTTGTTTTTATTGTGATTTAAAAGATTAGAACACACTAGGGACTGCTGCATCACTAATTATGACTGTTTTACCCGTCTGCATCACGTATCGTTATCGATATAATGTATTATGATGCGACTGTCGTGCACGTGTGAGGTTCAGTGCTAAACAACCAGGTTCAATCCATAATTTTCTACATCATAAAATGCATGTACCAAATTAGGAATATGACAGTTGCTATCCATTCATTTGATGTGTTTGAGCGTTTGGCTTTTCTATTTGATAAAGAAATTGGTACTTGTTATTTAAAAGATAATATAATAGGGTTGTGTGGTATATATATTCAACATTTATAAACTCTAAACTTCTGAACTTTAATTCTGTTCTTTAATCTTCATTCTATGTCTTTAACATAATTCAATTTGGCCGCTTTCAAAGTGTATGTATACTGATATTGGTTCAAGGTAATGTATCTAGAGTTGTAAAATAAAGGTAATCCCTAGGAACAAGTACGAAAAGAAAACAAAATAGCAATGGGTATGATATATCTGCATAAAAGAGGCGTGATTTGTGAAGCAGCAGTTTTTTACAAAGTGCAACTTTAAACAAATACCTAAATATAAAGTTTTATGTATATCTTTTTAAATGATACAAATTGTATTAAGTGTTTATTATGTCAAAACATAGTGTGGGCAAATGTTGGATTAGATTCAAAATGCAAGAAAAGAAGACAAATTACCCAAGCTGTTCCATGAAAATATTTTTAGAATACAAACAATGATAAAATTCTGTTAGAGAGAGGATTTAATCAACTATATAAAAGTTTAAGAAAATATATAATATTAAATTTGAATTTGTTTACAGATATGCAACCCACAAAAAGAGCAAACGACTTTAGATTAGTTGCATTGATAGTTGATATTGCATCCCATATTATTTGGACATATATAAGAGAAAAATATTTTTTGCAACTAGGTTTTGAGTCCATTCTGAAGATAAAAAAGGAAAAACACAAATTGCATCACTTTTATGAAACAAGTGGATGTTGTGAATGTTTGTCAGATATAATAAAGGGAGAAAAAATAATATCAAGAAAGCAGTTATATTTACATATGACAAATATAGAACATGCAACTAATCGACTAATTAAATGATAGAAAGGCCACGATTTCATATTTGGAGGATAGAAGGAGGATACTGTTGATGCATGATTATGAAAAAAGAAGATGTGGTATGATTGCCAATGAGACAACTATCCACAAAAGGCCAAAATGACACAAACATTAAAATTTATAGGTCATCGTACGGCCTTCAACAATGAACAAAGCCCATACCGCATAGTCAGCTATAAAAGGCCCCGATAAGACAATGTAAAACCATTCAAACGATTTTCCTCACTTTAGATGGATATAGGTTATAGAAGACTTGTCTGTGTTTACCAACTATACTTTCTAGCAGTGAGGCTACAGATATGAGAGGGACATTCAAACTCAAAATTCAAAATTACTGACAACGCCATGGTTACTAAAAGCAAAAAACAAACAGGCAAACAATAGTACACAAAACACAACATAAAAAATAAAAACTTGTGTACATTCTTTCTTACACCAACATACATTATTTTAGTTGTCGTAGTATCTGTAATCTGAATTAGTTAATCGTAAAACTTAAGTTAGTTGATTTTGAGAAAACTATTTACAATACCAGGATTATAATTTAGTACGCCAGACGCGCGTTTCGTCTACATAAGACTCATCAGTGACGCTCAGTTTACAAAACACAGCTATATTCAATTGGTTCATTCATAAACCATTATCTATGAATTAACCAATTTTGTATCAGAAATTTCACCTCAGGCGTATATAATAAAACAATCGTTAAAACGACAAAATGTGGGATAAACCAAATGTGACAAAGTTATGAGTAATATCTAACAACTTTTTCAACGTGAATGAACGAGCATATCAGTTAAAGACAAATAAATGTAAGTAGAAGATAAGCTCATATATATATATATATATATATATATATATATATATATATATATAAAATGAATATCGAAACCCAAGGAAAATTCAAAATGGAAGTTCCTTATCAAATTTAATATTAACATGATTAAGTTATATATTAATGTAAGATCAATTTGTAACTAAAACTTGTGTGTAAATCGTCAATGCACTTGAAGCATAACGCGTGACAGGAGACTTGTATTATGTGTTATACCGAATAATCGCGTTGTATACTTGTGTTTTAGATAAACTTCAATAACTACCTTTCTGATCTAACATTAAAAAAATGAAAACCTGTCATCCTTTACTTGTCTGTTTTATACAAGACTGAAGGTTGTATGTTCGTAATTAATAATTCGGAAGTTCTAGGAGCATATATTTTGAATGTCACATAATCTGGACACGTAAACACTTATCAGCTCCACCAACACGTACACGTAACAAGAATGACACAGACAACACATCATATTAAAGTGTTGAATGCACTAAAAGTTGCAGTTCTCGTTATTATTTTAACATTGATTTTTGGATTGTAACTTGAGTTAAACGAGGCAAAAGTATGTTTTATATTGTTGGACAAACATTTTGTCTTTTCAGTTTTGATATTAAAGAAAACAAAATAATGGCTACATTAAACCTTAATAATAAAGGACTTGGATATTGTAACATAATCATACAGTCAACAATTTTATTTCGCTGTTCAACAGTCATACATATCTCAAGCGAAAACAAATCCGGATCACAATCCAAACCGAAAGAAACACATCAACTGAAACATGTGAAAGAGGGAAACAACAGAACAACAGAAACAGAGAACTGCAACAAAAAAAACGGACTAATTGATACAACTGTCATATTCCTGACTTGATACAGTCATTTAAGGAAATACTGTAGGTTGTACCTGGTGTTATTGCTATCAAAACCTCCCGCTTATATGATAATGTTAAAAATATCGTTCAAATGACAACATTACATGACAAGAATAAAGTACAATTAAACGCAAAACACTCAGAACAGATAACTACATACATAGATAAGGTAATAGTACATCACTTCATTTAAATCACAGAACTAAAAATTAAAGAAACAACAGACACGTCATCCTCTGCATTATATTTAGACTTATACTGTAACGTTTATGGGTCATCGTAATTTCCCCTTTTTCTAGTTTTAGGTACTATATAAAACTATAGTTGTCCGGTCACTTTTTCGCGGGGATCGTTTTTCTCGTGCTTGGAACTCAATGTCCAGACTTGGATATTTAAACCTCGTCAAAGCAGTTGTCTTTAGATTGGGGAAAAATTTTGTCCTGGTAAGTTGTACTTTAAATTTCAGTTCATTTTGTATTTTGATGTTTGACTTAAATACTTATTTCTTTACATTTGATATATTTCTTTTCGGTCTTGTAGTCAAACAGTTCAAAAATATTAAATTACGTTTCCCTTCCAGAATAAATAGAGGGAATTGTACACTTGCTAGATATTTTATGATTTCGGGTTTATAAAGAAATGGAGTTCATTTTGATAGCGATATTTAGACAGATGGTTAATCCGAGGGGTATTTTGGAGTAACGATCGTCAATCTACGGAATTGTTCATGCCTTACTCTGAAATAGAATTTTGTATTATCGCATGTTTTGGTTTTGGGTCTTGAACTGGTCAATGATATTGAAAAACGTTTTCAGACAGTGCTCTGGTTGGACTGAAAATTAAACGGGTATAGATAAATGCGATGTTTTTTTACTGGATCGATTTTTGTTTCCTAGTCATAGAATAATGAGGTTCATGATCTAGTCTAACAAAGTGGGTATATTTATTTTGTCTTGGAAGGTTGACGTCACAACTTGATTGATCGGATACTAATTTAGTTAGAGACGACTAGTGTACAGCTCTCAATATTTTAAGTAAACGGACACCGCAAAATTCTAGTATCATATTATTGTATTCAATTAGATAGCACTAAGGCCAAACGCTTCTTTGAGTTGGTTAACTTGTCATGGGTATTTTTCACCGCATCGTTTGTCCAAAAAGAGGAAGTTCGAAAATGTATTGAAATTCTGTGATTGATATTTTCACATGGAGATACCGCGATATTTATGTATTCATATTGTCTTTGTCTATTAAATATGAAACTGTTTTATGAATCTTGGTTATTTGTTATCTGAGCAAATACATTGCTTGGCAAATCGTCATCACTGGTCATTTTTAGGTTTCTTATACCTGTCATTTATTGAATTTACTGGTTCGTAGTATTGTCAGTATGCTGTCAGAAGAACGTTGTGTTTTAAAACAAAAAGATTCATCGGAATATAACAAGACCTTGTTGACAAATATTCCGTTTCAACTTCACAAATACAACATAATGGTTGTCAAGTCTACATGCTAGGTACTTACGTTGTTTATCATCTTTATTAGGTTGATGCATGTGGTATTTTTTTATTTGTATTTGTAAATTAGTACTTTCACTGTTAATTCTAGTTTTGGTAATATCTATTTGACGTATCTTCGTACCTATACAATGGTATACATACCATCACTATGTTTTATGTAAAGTTTTGTATTGTTGTCTTTCTTTTTAATTAAGACCTTTGTATAGTTGCCTTTTTGTTTTTCTTTGTTGACATGTTTGTTTGTTTTTATAGTTGTTAAGAGTATAACTTAATGTTGACTGCTGTACCGCTATTTCTGACTTTTTTTACTAATTAAGAGAATAGAGTAAGGACTGGTAGACTCGGAAACAATATTATGTGTACAGCGAGGATGACACAATCTGTTACCATGGTTAGGTTGTGAAATAGCATAATGAAAATATGGATCTGCTTAAAGGTCTCGTTCGCAGCAAGGTTTATATTCATTCGTACTATGATTCTCTTGTCCCTTATATACTTTTAATGTGTCACTGGATGTTCAAAAACAATCTACCCAGCTATCCCAAAATTTCAGAAAAGGTCATCCGGTTTTACATTTATTATTTCATACAATTTTGAGGGTTTAAACATTTATAAGTATAACATATATATGAAAAATAGTTACATTACAGAATATGAATCAATTGAGAAAAGAAGTCATTAATCAAATGTAAAACAATATGCACTTAACAAATATAGTTGTTATCACAAAATTACCGTGCGTTCACTTTAAGTTGAATATGTCACGTCAAATAAAAACGCATCACAAGTCCCACTATCATACACCAACAAACAGTCGTTTGATTTTTCATAATAAATTATTGTCGGAATTTGCATTCCATCTTTCTCAGTAAATAGTTCCTTATAATGTTTACCATCAGATGATACCACAATCACATTGTTGGATTCATAACATAAAATATAAACATTACCTTTCCCATCAGTTGTAACATGCCGCGGCTTTATTTTCGTACCAAAAGTACAATTCCATCTGTTTGATCCATACAAGTTACAGCAGTATAAGGCAAAGTTGAAGGGATAAGTTAGGCACATGCTGTCCGTATCAGGAGATAGGCATTGTACCGATGATTTTAAAGGACAATGAAAAGATCTGATTATTTCCCCTGTCATAGTCATTACATCTATTGTGTGGTAATCAATAACAACATACATTAGGCCGTTTTGATAAGATAGTTTACATGAATAACCACGCGTTACAATTTTATTCTTCACTTGATCTGTACTGATATTGATTATTTCTACAAATTTTTGATCATATGATATGGAACGCCATGACTGCCTTATGTTAATGATCAGCATTATATGCAGTGCTCACACCATTATATTAAGTGCTCACAACATTATAGTAAGTGCTCACAACATTATATGCAGTGCTCACACCATTATATTAAGGGCTCACAACATTATATTAAGTGCTCACAACATTATATGCAGTGCTCACACCATTATATTAAGTGCTCACAACATTATATTAAGGGCTCACAACATTATATTAAGTGCTCACACCATTATATGCAGTGCTCACATCATTATATTAAGTGCTCACAACATTATATTAAGTGCTCACAACATTATATTATGTGCTCACAACATTATATTAAGTGCTCCCAACATTATATGCAGTGGTCAAAGCATTATATGAAGTGTTCAAAACATTATATGCAGTGGTCACAACATTATATGAAGTGATCACAACATTATATGAAGTGCTCACAATATTATATGAAGTGCTCACAACATTATACGTTTTTTGTTGTATGATGAGATTGTTGTATGATGAGATTGATGTATGATGAGATCATTCGGTAAACATCGTTTTTTAGCGGAAATTACCGAATCCATAATTTGTAAAATACGGTAATGCCCAGCAAACAAACAGTTATTAAAGTCATGTGATCATAAGGCAGTATACAATATTTAAAACTGATTGAAATAAGTAAGGAAAAGATGAAACTAAGAAGTGAATGATTAAAGTAGTTCTGTTCGTCGTAAGAAATACGAATGGCAAAATGTAAGTGAAATAATAAAAAGTTTATTTAATGAAATATATCGAAGGGAAATTTGTATGACATATTCCTCGAGTTCATTTCCTACTGAAGAACTTTAGCAAGGTGCCACTTTATAGTCCGTACTCAGTTTAAAAAAACTTAATTACCTTTTAAATAAAACAGTCAGCTTTCTATAACACATAAGCGTCATATTACGCTAGCTTATATATGTCATGATTGAGTCATTTTTGGCATCCATTTTCAGAATTTGTCATTTCACATGAATAAGTATCTAACAGATATGGAAAATGCAGTTTAAAGCATTTCATTGTAGGTGTTTTACATAACTTTAGGCAGCAACCTTTTAATTTTTTTTGGGGGGAGGGGGGGGGGGGGGGTGGGTATTGATTTTTATTTTTTTCGCGACAAGTCGAAAATATTTTTTTTAATTCAATTTTAGCATTACATATATTGGTAGCTAGGGGTGAATCAACCAAAATTTTTTTCTCAGAATCAAAAACAAATTATTTTTTTCTCCAAAAACTGGAAACACACTTTTTTTTCAAAAAAATCCATAAATTTTACCCTTTCAAGACCCGGTTTAACATTATTTTCATTTAAAGTTATCATCTCTTATGAAAACTGAGTTTGCGGGGATGAAAAACGTTTACTACGTTTGTTCGTCATTTTGCACGGTTAATATATATAAAAAAAGTGGTACGCTTGATAATGAAACAACTTTCCACAAGAGACAAAATGACATCACAGAAATTAACAACTAAACGGCCACAGTACGGCCTTCAACAATGAGCAAAGCCCATACTGCATAGTCATGCAGCTATAGAAGGCCCCGAAATGATAAACGTAAAACATTCCTAATTTATGTACAAACAAACGATCGAAAAACTAACATGTATATAACACATTAACAAACGACAACCACTGAAATAAATGCACCTCCTGACTTGGGACAGCCACATATACAGAATGTGCGACGGGTTTTAACATGTTAGCGGGATACCAACCCTCCCTCTAACCTGGGATAGTGGCGTAACAGAACAACATAAGAACGAACTATGAAAATCAGTTGTAAAAGGCTTAACTCATCAGATGGGTACAAATATAAATCCATCAACCAGAAAATAGAGTAGACGTGGGCGGGTACTTCTATATCCCAACAACAAAAAGACACTATAAGTACTGATCTGAGAGTATTCGCAATTACTGACAGCTAGTTCAAAGCCACTAACAACTAATAAAAAAAACATGCATCTAAGTTTTGCATTTAGGTAAAGATTGAAACAAACTGTGAGTAAAATAGAATGATTTACTATTATTGGATAGTAACGATTGTCCACGAAAAAGGATTCATTTCCAATGCTCTTCAACTTTGTACTTGTTTGGATGTATAAATATTTTGATATGAGCGTCACTGATGAGTCTTATGTAGACGAAACAAGCATTTGGCGTACTAAATTGTAATCCTGGTACCTTTGATAACTACTTGACCTAAATTAATTCTGGTTAAGGTACATTAAGATACAAAATATAATCAACTACAAGTCATAGAAGAATAATATCTTTTAGATCGCACTTCTTTGATAACAATGGACCTCGAAAAAAGATTCAAATTTGTGTTTAGGTCCAGATGATAGCAACAACACAAAAAAGAGGATTGCTATTTGTTGCTGAGCACTTCTTTGATTTTATTTAAAGTCCACACAATTTATTTTGTAACGGAAGCACACAAAAAAAGATACTCATTATTATGTCAATATATAATTGTAATATAATTATATTAATGGAGAACTTCTAGTATAATAATAATTGTTTTACTGTGAATTCTTCTCGTTGTTGTGATTGACGTTCTAATTCTTCTCACATACAAGCTTGTCTATAGTCTGAGGATTTCTGTTATTTTTGCTACCAATTTTTTTCCATATCCCATGTTAGGATCAATCTAAAAGGTTGAAAATTTCATATCTGAATATTTTTTTCGTTATCTGGAAAGTTACTTTTGACGGCGGATCTTGATTGTTTCTGTGGGGCTTCTTTCTCATGGATAGGGATCACTCACGGGGAAAAAATGGAAAATTGTCGAAACTAATTTGACTTTTATGTATAGCATAAAATCGAGAATGGAATTGGGGAATGTATCAAAGAGACAACAACCCGACTCCATAGAAAAAACAACGACAGAAGGTCACCAACAGTTCTTCAATGTAACGAGAAATTCCCGAACCCGGAGGCGTCCTTCAGCTGGCCCATAAACGAATATATATTAGTTCAGTGATAATGAACGCCATACTAATTTCCAAATTGTACACAAGAAACTAAAATTAAAATAATATAAGAAAAACAAAGACCAGAGGCTCCTGACTTGGGACAGGCGCAAAAATGCGGCGTAGTCCGAATTATATTCTTAAAAGAATCTAAATTCACAAACTAGTTATTTTGCACCAAACATTAATAACTGTTTAAATTTGTTTGCTGGGCATTACCGTAATTTACAAATTATGGATTCGGTAATTTCCGCTAAAAAACGATGTTTACCGAATGATCTCATCATACATCAATCTCATCATACAACAATCTCATCATACAACAAAAAACGTATAATGTTGTGAGCACTTCATATAATGGTGTGAGCACTTAATATAATGTTGTGAGCCCTTAATATAATGTTGTGAGCACTTAATATAATGGTGTGAGCACTGCATATAATGTTGTGAGCACTTAATATAATGTTGTGAGCCCTTAATATAATGTTGTGAGCACTTAATATAATGGTGTGAGCACTGCATATAATGTTGTGAGCACTTAATATAATGTTATGAGCACTTAATATAATGGTGTGAGCACTGCATATAATGCTGATCATTAACATAAGGCAGTCATGGCGTTCCATAATATGAGACTGCCACATCGTCGTCGTTTATTACAGTAATACATTGTGGTCTATTAAACAATTTAAGTTCTCGATTGTAACTTCCGTAAATATTGTAGATATGTAATATTTCGCTGAAATAACCAGTAAACACCAACTGCTCATTGGTAATAACACAATCACTTATTACCAGATCTGGAGTTGATTGTAATTGAAATATCTTTCGCAGTTTAACATCAAAATGAAAAGATGACTTGAATGGTACTAATTCTGTAAACATAGACCAATATTTTAGATAACATAACACAAAAATATTAATGGATAATTTCTATGACGTGAAACATATTTTGACTGATAAGTTAAGGTAAATTTAGGTAAATTTGGTTAAAATCTATGTACAACATATACTAATTGTAGTGTCTAGTAATAATGTCTAAACAGAAATAAGATAAACATATAGTATTGAACCAGTATGAAGTTATAAATGCTATTCGAGTAGTTAAAATATATTGTAGACTTATATACAAATCAAGCTAAAGGTAACATAACTGTTTTGATATTTGTTTGTTTGTATAGCGATTAAGATTATAACACAATACTGACTGCTATACTACTATTTTTGACATTTTTCCTATTATGTCTGTTTGATTTGTTCACACTTTGTTGTAAGAATAATGCGATTTTAAGCGACTGTCTCACAAGTGAACAGTTTAGCTAGCTACAAACCCAGGTTTTATTAAGTATTTTCTACATAAGGAACTGCCTGTACCGAGTGAGGAATATGACAGTTGTATTCTATTCGTTTGCTGTGTTTTAAATTTAAATTTTGATTTTGTTATTAAATTTGGAACTTCCCGTTTTTAATTTGATTTGGTATTTTTGTTAGCTTACTTTTTTATAGAGAGTTATTTAACTAAAAATGAAGAGTGAAAGCTACAATGCATAGTGTCAAATGTGTACACATTTGTATCTCATCAACATATCAATCTTGATGTGTTTTATTTGAAATATATTCTGCTATCGTTCAATTTTTACAAATGCAATAAAATTGAGAATGGAAATGGGTAATGTGTCAAAGAGACAACAACCCGACCAAACAAAAAACAACAGCAGTTTATATAAAATGGATAAATTTGTTCGGCTAAAAATGTCAAATGCTGAATTTAATATCCCATTAACAAAATACTTATCTGCAAGACTCACAATGCATCTGATTTTAAGGAAATTGTTTGAGACCTTCATCAATGTTTATTACATTTTCAGTTATATTGCCGATGTAATCTTTCTTATCATTTCTACTGACAACAAAATGAAAAAAAAATCTAGTCGTGAAGTATTAATGGACTGTCCCAAAAATGCATGTCAACTACTTATCAAAGTAAGATGTAGATATAAATAAAATGCCCATGAAACAAAATAAATAAATGTGCAAACTGTAAATTTACGGTCAATAGTTTATAATGATATTTATTTGAACCATGGACTGAGTGAAATGTATATTTCTTTCAAACTACTAGTTTATTGTGATAAAAAGAAAATATGAAATTCATGTCGCGAAGAGAAGTTTCACCAGACCCAACATGAGGTGAAATAAAGCGACCTTCTACAATGAGCAAAACGCATACCCTAAAGTATGCCATAAATGGCAATAAATAGCTCTGACATACCTCCCTCTGAAAGTGTCGAATCACTGTAATTATGCTGTTTTGTGCTAGGGAGCAATATACCAGTTCTTTCTAACTCTTCTACAACAGACTAGAGTATTTTAGTACGGAAGGAACAGTTACATATGCTACTTTTAACAAAGTGATTGAGTTTTCAAAATAACAGCGAATGTCTTTCTAAAAAAGAATTAAACATAATAGTATTGATGTAATGTAAAAGTCATGTGTTTGAATACGATGCAATATTGTGACTGCTGATTTAGCAAGATAGCACGCGTTCGGAATTCGATGTTTTGAACTCCAAACGTAAGGGTATGACAAATAAAATAAATAATCACAGGTTTCAACTCAGCACTAAAAAGAAACTTACTTCATATTCATGGTTATCTGCGATATATATATATATTCGTCAAAGGTCAGCCAAATAATTATTGCGTTCGCAAAACATTCAAATAGTGTACTCAAACAAATCTCTGAATCAACCTTCACTACTAAGTCTTATTACATATTACAGATTATGTTTATACTATGCACCAAAATAAGAAACATAAAAATTCGAAGAAAAAAAACCCAGCTTGTTATGAAAGAAAGCGTTCAACAATCAACATTGAGCGTTGTAACTATTCAATTTATTTTAGATTACTAGTACATTGAAATACGTTTAACAGAATGAACTATACTAGTAAATATGTTCTTTTAGTTGTGTTCACTGGAAGTTATCAAAGAAAAAACAATAGTTTCATTTTTTATCTACCATAAATGTAGCCACAGCATTCATATATTTTTTATTTATTACTCAATCCTTCCTATCCTTCCAAAATATGTCCATAGGAGTTATAATACATGTTCGTTACAAAACATATTTTTCTAACGGGGCTCATATTACAGGTTATCAAAACGAAATAGCTTGACATATATGAAGTATTTGTGAAAACTATTTCTTTACCCTGGGATGCTGATGGGTCCATTTTTAACTTTACATATTCTTGTGTCTCTTTGATCGCTTCTAAAAGAAGTAATGCCCAATTATCTTTCCTACGTTTCACAGCCAGAAACATTTCTCGACACGCAGCAGTTCTTCCTTTTGAGTACTGCATTGCTTCAATTGCTTCTTTGTCACCTTGATCAATACATCTATATTTATATAAATATGCACAAAGCTGCAAGGGTTCTAATACATCAACTAAATCTCCTGATAGGTAATTAATTATAAATTCAAAGTATTCTTGACAAAACGTTCTCCCTCTGTCTGGATAAATGTTGCTAATAGGATCAACAAATCTTTGATAACCTGAAAAACATTAACATCTTTTCATTGAGAACAATAAATAGCCTGTTTCTCTTACTCAACTATCTAAATTAGGATAAAGTATTCATTATAAGTAAGCAATATCAATATATGTACATATTATTTTAAATTTGTTCATTAAAGAGTATAAAGAGTTGACATGAAAATAAACTTTCATCATGGTATGTTTGATTTTATATTCATTTTTGGACACTTATTTTTATCATTGATGTATAGTTTGATTTCTTTACACAATGCTTTAATTTCGAATGTTGTAAAATAATCTACCAAATACGCCTCACCTCTATCGGATAATGCCAATATGAACTTTGAGAGAAGGTCAGTTCTGTCAGCTATTTTCTTAAGCAATTTATCGCAAGCTTCTTTCCTGTTAATTTTATCAAGCTCAAATATTTCATTGATAAAGTCATCTATAAACGAACGACAAAACTTTTATAAGACAGCATCATAACAGATGGCACAATGGAAGAAACATATATGGCGTACATCTTGATATATTTATAAGATAATATTCACTTACTATTTACTAGGGTAACAAATAACACATATGGTGGCACAGGTAGAATCTTTTGAAATTTCATTGAAAATTAAAATATTAATAATTACGATAATAGCACATTGTTTTGGAAAACAGAATACAATAGACCAGCTGTACAACATATATATTATATACAAATTAAAAGGTACATTTTAGAATATAAGTAGGAACTTATTAAGACTTTGTTTAAAAGTATTTTTTTGGCATTTTACGAATTTTTACGGACGCCATCACGAGTTGGTTGACCATTATGGAATAACCGTTTCACAGATTATATCGGATATGTTCCTTATGTCGTAACTACAATCCACTTCCCTTTTCACCAACAATGTAACCTACCGAATTAGACTATTTACCGGGTTTGTAATAACATGAGCAACACGACGGGTGCCTCATATTGAGCAGGATCTGCTTAATACCCTTCCGGAGCACCTGAGATCACCCCCAGTTTTGGTGGGGTTCGTGTTGCTTAGTCTTTAGTCTTTCTATTTTTTAGCCATGGCGTTGTCAGTTTGTTTCGATTTATGGGTTTGACTGTTCCTCTGGTATTTTTCGCCCCTCTTTTGTATGGTAGTCTATTCCAAGAAACTGATAAAAACACAGTTTTATTTAACAACTTATGTTATTAGGTTAGGATCTTCAGATAACATAGAAGGGGCACTAGATCAGATTTTAAAGATGTATATTTAAAAGTACCTTCCAGTCCTTGTATGTTAAATATAACATCTGATGGTTTCAAGAACTTTAAAAATTCCGACTTCAATAAACAAACTCGGTCCAACAGTTCTATCTGTGAATCTGACATACTCTGACAATCTTGTAAACAATAAAAACACCTTTAAATATTATTTTTTTAAATGACAGGAAACTCTGCTCAATATTGAATTTCTTGTTCTGTGAATTTTACAAAATCACAACGCATCACTTTGAAAATTAACTCTTAAATAACAAAGAACTCTGTAACAATTACACTAGATCACAGGAAATACGAGAAGAGACTGAACTAGAAACTCTTTCAGAATTGGTAAAATAAATTAACTCGTTGAAACACCATAAAATCCACCAGTTGGTAAACTTTGTAAATATTCGTTTTCAGAGACAAATAAGCTGTAAAATGTCTATATTGTCTTCATGACAAATATGTTCATGTCCCTTCTGTGCAAAGCTTTAAGATATGTTTTTCTGTAAATCCTTTAGCTACTAGCGTCTTATCAAAGAATTGGGAAACAAATTACATTTGTATTAATAGTTATCAAAAGTACCAGGACTATAATTTAGTACGCCAGACGCGCGCCTCGTCCACACAAGACACACCAGTGACGCCCATATCAAAATAGCTATAAAGCCAAACAATACAAAGCCGAAGAGCATAGAGGATCCAAAACTCCAAAAAGATGTGCCAAATACGGCTATGGTAATCTATTCCTGGGACAGGAAAATCCTTAGTTTTTTTCGAAAAATTCAAAGTTTTGTATCAGGAAAGGAATAGGTTCAGTAAGACCCCTTTTTTGCAAAATTGTGAAATGTAATCTTTTAGCTATTTTTTGGAAAGTAGAATGCTTCTGCTACATAAATATGTGCTGTTTTTGACAATACAATGCACATATATCGTGTACTAGCATCATAAAACCATGCTAAATTACTGAAATATTCACAATTATAGCATTTTAGTTAAATTATAGACGGTTTCCGTCTTAAATGAAAGTGGCCGCATTCGTGTCCATTCATAATATTGAAATGTAAGTTGTATTTGATGATAAAACATAACATATATAAAGGTTGAGGATGAACACGGATGCGGCCACTTTCATTTTTGACGAAAACCATCTGAAAAGTGACGTTTTTGGGCATATTTGATAGATTTTTCATATTTAAGCTTCAATCGGAGCGTTTTTAATGACTGAATCAGTTAAAATCTTTTACATACACTAATCGAATCAATTGAAATAGACACTTAAGTGTTTAAAAAGTGTCCTAAATATCTCGTTAGATGAAACTGAAATTTGGGGCCAAAAACGGCCCTTACCGGACCTACTCCTTTATAAAAATGATCACATTATTGATATTCATGTCAACACCGAAGTGCTGACTACTGGGCTGGTGATACCCTCGGGGACGAAACGTCCACCAGCAGTGGCATCGACCCAGTGGTGTAAATAGTTATCAACTTAGTTATCAACAATAGTTATTAACACTTACAAAAACGTAAATTTTAATTAGGAAGCCAAATATTTGACATTTTCCTGTCCAATTATACCACAAAACGATTTCCTTTAATTGAATGTGTCGAGAAATGAAAGAAAATTGTGCATGTAATATATTTTACTACTACAACACATACTTTTGTAACGCTTTTTGCAATGCCTTGTTAATCTTCCATGAAGCATGATCTGAGTAGTTATTTGTAGTTCCTGTTTCGTCATACAGCTCATAACGTTTCAATGCACTGATTTATTCATGTAATTAACAATTTCAATTTGAACGTTCTGATGACGGTAAATACAGAAAAAAGTTAAGACTCACTTAAAATATTAAGTGTTATTTTCATTAAGGTCTTAAAAAATTATATGTTCTGCTAATTCAAAACTAAAAAATTGGGAATCAAAATACTTAATCAAAAAGAGTATATACATTCATTCATTAAACATAATATTCATAACAATATACAAAAATCTAAAAACCTTCATTGCTTGTCAAGTAGAGTCAACTATGAAATAACACTTTCTGTACGGGGATATTGACATACTTAATGGTATTTTAAACGTTAAAGGTATTTAAAGATAAATGAAGTTGACTACTATTTATTACCATGCATTTACTGTACTATAATTGTATTTTTCAGCTCTTTACGTATTTATTCAGTGATGAAACAGTTTAGTTGTCCCATTGATAGTCATACATGTACCACATTTCATTATTTTTATGTAGATTGTTACCTGATGATCTGTTAAAATTCGTCTCAAAATGGCGACCGGGAAATGATTGTAGATCTAAATATAGTTATAGTTTACCTTTAAATAGTATTATACCGAATTGTTTGAATATATTAAATTTGCAAGAAAAAAAATATAAAAAAAATAAGGTAGATAATCACAATTAGTATGTCTGAGTTAAATTTCGAAGAATGAGCTAGATAAAAAAAAAATGATGGGATAGATGGTCTGCTCTACTTGTTTCAAGAATTTTTTAAATTTGGACTCTATATAAAGCTCTTAACAGGCAAAAATTAAATAACGAATTAAAACCCAACTGTCCAGAAATCAATTGATGTCTTTCTACCGCGCAAGTTGATGATCAAGGTTTAAAAGAAGAAATAAAAAAAGGATTTGATTACAAGAAAGAGGTTTTGATTTTAATAAAGTCAGAAAATAACATTTCTCTCATTGATTGTAAAATGTAAAATGAATGATAGTTCTTTCTCTGGCATTTGGTATTTGATCAGCTGTTTCTGGTTTAAAAAAAAAAGGAAACTGATATGGTCAAATAATAACTTACTTTTTTTTTATTCAAAATATATATTGTTTCTATATATTTACACTTCAAATAAGGAAGATAAGCTACTACTGCACATGTGTAAATACAATTTCCGATGTCGTTTAATAGCTCAGTAAACTGACTAAAAATATATGGTTTCTATATTTTGTTTGAAATAAGAAAGATATTTGCCTACTTCAAGACTGTACAAAATGCAACTGCCACTGTCAATGTGAAAGCTACCATAACACTGATTCGAGAGAAAAACAATGGTTTCTATATATGTTTGCTTGAAATGAGGAAAATCATTTCGACTTACGGTTTACAAATTAATTCTTCCGGTTCATATGATAGATAACTAAGGATCATTATGACTTTAAAGCACTGGCCCTTTTTGCTTTAAAATAAGGACGACAAGAGGAACAGTTGGACATTAAATATGGCTTGGACGTGCACTGTACTGGTACTGAATAATCAAAATCAGATACCACATTTAATTATATTAAATTTGTATCCTTCAATGTATGTTGGTTAAGCCCAAAATTGAAATCTGTTGAGTTGAGAAGTATTGTCAGGCATTTGATGTAATATTACTTGGAGCGGTATTTTTGTATTTTATTTTTTGCTTGTCAAGAATAAAGCATGTTTATTAAAATGTCATCAATTTTACAAATTTTCCAGCTTTGGTCCCTTTGAACATAATGTCAAATGACATCGGGTGTTGTTGCAGTTTTATTTAAGAAAGAGATGTTTGATCTTTTTGATTTCTATTGTAGTCGAAGGGCAGTTATGATAAAGTACTGTTGTTTAAATTTTTAGACATTTTTATTTCTATTGGCTCGCACCCTGTTATTCTTGGTACAGTTAAAGACAAGACGGGGGTATAAATAGAATCCAATGAGAAATATTATGGCTTCTTGCAGTTTTTAAGTGTAAGGAACATTTTTTCAGATATCTCAAATAATTATTAACAAAATATATTACATATATATTAATAAATTTGACTTGAGTATTTATATACCCCTTCTTAAATTAAATAGATTGATTCATATGTCAGACAAAATTACCTCCTCAGCCTTTCTTATAGTATTTCTTATAGTAACTTTTGAAAATGATCTTTGTTGAAAATGTCAGAAAGTGAGAAAAAGCTAGAAAAAGAACTCCGTGTTTTCGGATTGAAGTGTCATGTGCTGTGGAAAAGAAGGATGATTTTTTTGGAAAATTTGCTTCAATTAGACAAGAATTGAAAAAAAACAAAAAAACAAACTACAGATGGGTGCGGTCCTAACCTTGACAAAAGTTAACTTAGAGTTAACTTGTTGACTGCTTTCTAAGTTAACTTGAGAATTTTTAGGCAGTCAAGCAAGTTAACTTCGTCGTTGGTGGACCAGACCTACGGTCTGCTTTTTTAGGACTGCTGCAGACCTATCGGCAAGTCTGCTCCAAACCAGACCTGTGGACAAGTCTGCTTTTGACCAGTCCTGAGGACAGGTCTGCCCCAGACCAGACCTGTGGACAAGTCTGCTTTTGACCAGTCCTGAGGACAGGTCTGCCTCAGACCAGACCTGTGGACAGGTCTGCTCCTGACCAGACCTGAGGACAGGTCTGCTTTTGACCAGACCTGTGGACAAGTCTGCTATTGACCAGACCTGAGGACAGGTCTGCTTATGACAGACTATCGTTATAAGAGTTTTCATATCAGACTTGAGCTTTCATTAAAATATGTAAACAACATTCGCATTGTTTTTTCACAGATATCCTTTATTATTTACTCGCTAGACTCTACTAGATATTATACAAATGCTCTCTTTTAATTATTTGATATACATGTATTCTTATATAAATACAAAATGGCTATACGATCACACAGAGTTTTTTTTATTAGAAGGCGGATAGAAAGGTTATCCAACGCATCGGAACAATATTCTTATATCACGGGATATCGGCAACATTGTCTACGTTACTTCGTTCCCCGTTGTTTACCTGTCCCTTCCTAAATTTTACTTTATGCATAAATTTATACTTGCATGGATATTTCATTGATATTCAACTTGTTTGCATTGGATTTACTATTCTATTTCCCGCAGAATATTCTAACAGAAATTGTACAGTGTCCGTAAGCATACGATGTGGTAAAACTATCAACAATCTCGTCAAATTCGTCATATTTATCGAGAGATTTGTCATTGCCGATATTTATATGGGACGTCCTAAAATTATACTCAATGCGCACTTTAATGAAATAGTTGCAACTTGACGTTTAACTTTAAACAAAATCAATCAACCGACATAATAGATTCCAAGAAGAGAACCTCGTATACTTTTTTTATTTAATCATTGTAAATAGTACAAATGAATTCAGACATGTCAGTGTTGGTACTTTGATGATGTGGCATCATTGTTTTGATATAGATTTACAAATTAAAGTGCACATATGGTCAGTTTTGGTGGATGCGGTCGAATAATTTTGTTGTACCAGTCAGCTGGAGGTATCAAAACTACTGAAATTTTGTTACATATCAATATTTTGAATAAAATGAGGACATGCTGGTATCCTAAATTAATGCGAACCAAAATTTGTTGTTATTATATTGCAGTATTGCTGTCCATTGTCATGATTGTATTATACATTAAATCCTGACATAAAAAATATGGCTGATTTACTATGCGGGTATATAGATTTTCAAATTATAGTGAACATATGGTCAGTTTTGGTGGATGTGGTCAAATAATTTTGTTGTACCAGTCAGCTGGAGGTATCAAAACTACTGAAATTTTGTTACATATCAATATTTTGAATAAAATGAGGACATGCTGGAATTCTAAATTTATGTGAACAAAAATTTGTTGTTATTAAATTGCAATATTGCTGTCCATTGTCATGATTGTATTATACATTGAATCCTGACATTAAAAATAAGGCTGATTTACTATGCTGGTATATAGATTTACAATTTAAAGTTCACATATGGTCAGTTTTGGTAATGCGGTCAAATAATTTTGTTGTACAAGTCAGCTGGAGGTATCAAAACTACTGATATTTTGTAACGTATCAATATTTTTAATGAAATGAGGACATCCTGGTATCCTTAATTTATGCGAACAAAATTTTTTGATATTATTTTGCAATTTTGCTGTCCATTGTCATGATTGTATTATACATTGATTCCTGACATAAAAAATATGGCTGATTAATACTATGCGGGTACGTCATGGTGTATATAGATTTACAAATTAAAGTGCACATATGGTCAGTTTTGGTAATGCGGTCAAATAATTTTGTTGTACAAGTCAGCTGGAGGTATCAAAACTACTGAAATTTTGTTACATATCAATATTTTGAATAAAATGAGGACATGCTGGAATTCTAAATTTATGTGAACAAAAATTTGTTGTTATTAAATTGCAATATTGCTGTCCATTGTCATGATTGTATTATACATTGAATCCTGACATTAAAAATAAGGCTGATTTACTATGCTGGTATATAGATTTACAATTTAAAGTTCACATATGGTCAGTTTTGGTAATGCGGTCAAATGATTTTGTTGTACAAGTCAGCTGGAGGTATCAAAACTACTGAAATTTTGTTACGTATCAATATTTTTAATAAAATGAGGACATCCTGGTATCCTTAATTTATGCGAACCAAAATTTTTTGATATTATATTGCAATTTTGCTGTCCATTGTCATGATTGTATTATACATTGATTCCTGATATAAAAAATATGGCTGATTAATACTATGCGGGTACGTCATGGTGTATATAGATTTACAAATTAAAGTGCACATATGGTCAGTTTTGGTAATGCGGTCAAATAATTTTGTTGTACAAGTCAACTGGAGGCATCAAAACTACTGAAATTTTGTTACGTATCAGTATTTTAAGTAAAAAGAGGACATGCTGGCACCCTTAATTTAGGCGAACAAAAATTTGTTGTTATTATATTGCAATATTGCTGTCCATTGTCATGATTGTATTATACATTAAATCCTGACATTAAAAATTAGGCTGATTTACTATGCTGGTATATAGATTTACAATTTAAAGTTCACATATGGTCAGTTTTGGTAATGCGGTCAAATAATTTTGTTGTACAAGTCAGCTGGAGGTATCAAAACTACTGAAATTTTGTTACGTATCAATATTTTGAATAAAATGAGGACATGCTGGTATCCTAAATTTATGCGAACAAAAATTTGTTGTTATTATATTGCAATATTGCTGTCCATTGTCATGATTGTATTATACATTGAATCCTGACATAAAAAATAAGGCTGATTTACTATGCGGGTATATAGATTTACAATTTAAAGTTCACATATGGTCAGTTTTGGTAATGCGGTCAAATAATTTTGTTGTACAAATCAGCTGGAGGTATCAAAACTACTGAAATTTTGTTACGTATCAATATTTTGAATAAAATGAGGACATACTTGTATCCTAAATTTATGCGAACCAAAATTTTTTGTTATTATATATTGCAATGTTGCTGTCCATTGTCATGATTGTATTATACATTAAATCCTGACATAAAAAAATGGCTGATTTACTATTTTGGTATACAGATTTTCAAATTAAAGTGAACATATGGTCAGTTTTGGTGGATGCGGTCAAATAATTTTGTTGTACAAGTCAGCTGGAGGTATCAAAACTACTGAAATTTTGTTACGTATCAATATTTTGAATAAAATGAGGACATGCTGGTATCCTTAATTTATGCGAACAAAAATTTGTTGTTAATATTATATTGCAATATTGCTGTCCATTGTCATGATTGTATTATACATTGAATCCTGACATAAAAAATATGGCTGATTTACTATGTGGGTATATAGATTTACAAATTAAAGTGCATATATGGTCAGTTTTGGTGGATGCGGTCAAATAATTTTGTTGTACAAGTCAACTGGAGGCATCAAAACTACTGAAATTTTGTTACGTATCAGTATTTTAAGTAAAAAGAGGACATGCTGGCACCCTTAATTTAGGCGAACAAAAATTTGTTGTTATTATATTGCAATATTGCTGTCCATTGTCATGATTGTATTATACATTAAATCCTGACATTAAAAATTAGGCTGATTTACTATGCTGGTATATAGATTTACAATTTAAATTTCACATATGGTCAGTTTTGGTAATGCAGTCAAATAATTTTGTTGTACAAGTCAGCTGGAGGTATCAAAACTACTGAAATTTTGTTACGTATCAATATTTTGAATAAAATGAGGACATGCTGGTATCCTTAATTTATGCGAACCAAAATTTTTTGTTATTATATCGCAATTTTGCTGTCCATTGTCATGATTGTATTATACATTGAATCCTGACATAAAAAATATGGCTGATTTACTATGTGGGTATATAGATTTATAAATTAAAGTGCATATATGGTCAGTTATGGTGGATGCGGTCAAATAATTTTGTTGTACAAGTCAACTGGAGGCATCAAAACTACTGAAATTTTATTACGTATCAGTATTTTGAGTAAAAAGAGGACATGCTGGCACCCTTAATTTAGGCGAACAAAAAATTGTAGTCATTATTTAAATGAATTAAACTATTGCTGAATGTGGCTGCATTCCCGTATGAGAATATTAGGAGGATTCCGCTTAAAAATAGCAGGAACCCAGGCGGAATCCACCTAAAAATTAAGACTTATAGACGGAATTAAGGCGGACATGGAATATTGAAAAAAATCCGCCTGAAGTAGCAAAGACCTTAGGCGAAATATTTACTACTTTCCTGTTGAGTTAACAGGATTTCTTTAGTAAAAGAAATATCATAGACGGAATGCTGGACTTAGTATATTTGTTCAAGTTTGTTAGGAGGAAATTGGACTTAAAAGATTTTGTTCAAATTTATCAGGCGGGAATTGTACTTAGAAATTTTTTCTAACTTTTGAGGCAGAATTGTTCTTTTAATTTTTTTTTCAAATGAAAATGTATCATTACTGATGAGAGAGTGCATGCATGGTGATTATTTGGGCCATAAAGCCAGTATTTGTACCCCCCTGAAATCCAACATATTTAATATTTTTATATTTAAAGAGTCTTAAAGATGGCATATTAAATTCAATTAAATTCAAATTGTGATAGCATTGTTAGGTAATTTATAACTTTATGTTATGTGTTGCTATTTATATACATTTAAACATATAAAAAGTGACTAGAATATATATACTTATTTCACTAACAGTGATAACAATAACTTGTTTTTGAATTTTCCAACATAGGAATTGCAGGTTAAATTAATTTATTTTCAAGTACAATTAATTATTAAGTGTATCTCTATTTAATTAAGTAATAATCATGATAATACACAAATAGTATTCCCATGCAGTCTCTTTCTTATCAGTTAGTGATAGAAATGTTATGTAGGTCCCCCATCTGTTTTCCATTTGCCTCTGTGAAATGGACAGGAAATGATATGTACACACTCAAGAGTTGGGGCCTTATGAAGGAGACCACATTGCTTTGTACATTTCTCTTAAATTGCTACAGTCCAAAATATAAAAATAATAGATAAAAATTGGTGAATATTATTTATTTATTATTATAAATCAAATATTTAAGATTTAGGTAATTAATAGTATAATGATTAGGGAAACATTTCAAGGAATCAAACAACTCCCAAAATAACCCCAACACTCAGGTCAGATTCAAAATTTGAACTTGCAGACATTACAAGAAAAGATGTCTTAAATATTTATCTTGACCAAAATATGAATTTTACCATGGATGTAGAGTTGTGGACTAAAAAGAGCCAAAGTAGTCTATTAACATTAAAAAGTGCAGATGTATATATTCTTCTGATGACATGACTATTGGATTTGTGAAGATTGATGTTTTCATATATTTTGGATTGAATCTTCTGGTAAGTTGAAATTATGAATATAAGTATTTCAACCTTTTTGAATATTATGAAACTGCTATTTCCTTCAAATAACTTGTGACATATATATATATAAGTACCATGTAGGATCAAGAAAATAACTATATAAGACCATTCAATTTTTGCATAATTACATCATGTTCATAATTACTGTGGTATTTGTGTATGACACAAGACTTATATCTTTAAGACAATCTCTTTTATATGATATTATTTGATAGCAAAATTGGAGATCTGTTGTATGACTGTAATAATTAAATATATATAATAGACATCTATTCCGAAAAATCATAAATTGTTATCTTTTAAAATTTAGTACATATGTACTCAATTATCATGATTATGGATCAAATTTAAGATTTTTAAAATGGCAAGACAAACATTTTGTACATGTAAATGCGGGCCTATGATGTTAATGTAAAATAAAAGACCAATACTACATGTACTAATCAAAGTAAAGAATAACCTATACACTTCATGCACAGTATATGTAATAATTATTTTGTTTAATTGTAATAAGACATTTTTTTTTATATTTCAGAACTGGTGAAACAAAAGAAAATTGTTTTCTGATAGGACTGAAGAATGGACACATTCAATCAGACTTGGAGTAAGTAGTTTTATATGAAAGAAATCCTTATGAATGCTTTTTAAGTAACTTTTGCACATATTGGACTTTTAACAAATTTGAAAAAAATCAAAAGTTGTAAACCATCTGTAATATTTTTTTGATATAAACATGATATATATCTTTAAAATTAGCAAATTGAAAACAGGGGTTACAGCCCACAGGTCTTATTTTATTGAGAAAATCCCCAAAACAGGTCATAGTAAATTCATTATAATTATCTGCCCTTGATTTTACAAGGATTTTTTTTCTTAAAATATAATTACTCTTTAAAACATGCTTAACATCTTATTTTTCATAGTTTAATCTTATAATTTCAAGTTTTAGATGTTTCTGTTGTAATATGTATATTGAATGATATATGGTAAAAATAGTAAATTCAGGTCAATATGTCAAAATGAAGGAAAACCCCACCTACTTAGGCAGCTCACAATTTACCTGTATAACATAGAGAAATTTGTCAAATTCCTTTTAGTTAAACCAATAATGCATGGTAATTTTAATTTATGTCCTCTTTTTTTCAGGTTATGTTACTGCTTGGTGCACAAAACACAACAGATCCATGCAAGATGGTCATATCAATGATGCTGTTACAGAGCAAATCAGTTATGCACGAAATAAATTCAGGAACTTGTGATAATAATTTATATTCAAAGAACACTGAAAAACCCTTAAAAATATGACTAATAACTGAAAATGAAGAAATTGTGAAGAACTAAAAATGTCAAAATTATACATACATGTATAGTAATTTGTAGTTGCTTAAATAAATTCGATCAAGTTTGATAACATTTTTTGCATTTTATTGTATGAAGGCCTAGTTTTTCTTCGCAAGAAGGCATGGCAGTGGTAAAAACCTGAATCTTTGGAATGAAAAAATTCTTTCATTGAAGACAGAATTTTTTCATATTCTTAAGGCGGATTTTTTTTTCATATTCTAAGGCGGATTTTTTTTCGAAGGCGGATATATTTTCAGTTTCATTAGGCGGATATATTTTCCGTCTCTTTAGGCGGATATATTTTCCATCTCTTTAGGCGGATATATTTTTGAGAAAAACATTTTTCCTTTTAATTAGACGGAAATTTTTCCTCCTAAGACAAGCGGATAAATTTGCATATTTCGGCTCTATTCCGCCCGTAACCCGCCTGGAATCCATGTAAGAAAGATTCTTCGTGTAAAAGTGGACTTTAAACGGATTCCCTCTAAAATATCCGCCTGGAATCCGTGTAAAAGACGCCTGGATTTTTTCGTACAGGTAGTTCAAGGATGTATAACTAACAAGGACGTATACACCTAACATCAAATATACTTCTTTTCAAAAATATACATAATATGATTTAATTTGATCTCGGAATATATATATATTCAGTGCCTGTTATCATTGTAACCGAGATCGTTTTTATAATGGATAGATTGTCAGATCACAGATAAATTTGTGTTACGTTCTGTGCGTACTTATTTTCAAATATTTGTATTTAATCCTGTGCATAAAACGGAAGTATTAATTTTCAAATTACTTTATTTTCGATGTTTATACTACGAAACAAAGATATTAATTATTTTTTTAAATCAACGAAGAGCGGTCCTGGTTACAAGTTAACTTAGTGTTGAGCAGACCATTCACAAGTTAACTTGGGAACAGGTCTGGTTTTGATCGGATTTGTCCAAGCAGAAGTTAACTTTGTGGCAGGACCGGTTTCCAAGTTAACTTATGTTAACTTTATGACAGGACTGGTTCCGAAGTTAACTTATGTTAACTTATGACAGGACTGGTTCGAAGTTAACTTATATCAATAGCGGACCTGTTTCCAAGTTAACTTTTTGACAGACTTACAAACAGTCCTAGGACCAAGTTCGCTTTTCAAGTTAACTAGATTTTGGTCCTAGGACTGGTCAGAGCAGTCCTATTTTCGGTCACAGGTTAACTTTGACCAGTCCAAATGACTGGTTATCAAGTTAACTTGCTGTACAGGTTAGGAGTGCACCCATCTGTATGGGAAACCTGCAGGTTATTGAAGCTTTACTGCAAAAATGGAATGAAGAGAATGATACTAGTAACACCCAGTCAAAAGAGTTTCAAGAAGAACCCTGTCCATCCACATCATCAGAGCTAAGAAAGGAGACACAAACCAACATATGTTTCTTACTGCAGAAGATTCATTTAAGAGGCTTATTTTGGTTATTGCTTGGCAGGCAAGATGTTGAAACGAAATACTTTAGCCTACAAAAATGTAAAAAAAGGACATGTTTGCAAAACAAGCCTAAAATGTAACCATAAAGAGACACCTCGTGTATTTTCTTGGTCCTCCTCTTTTTATTTACCCACAGAGGATTACTGTGTGAACAGTAGAGTAAAACATGGGATTACATGTAGTGGATCAGGAATAGGGGTTATTGGTGATGAAAATCGTGCATCATTTTTCAACGTCCACAGTCAGCACATACAAAAGGAGTATAAATATTCAACTGACATAGCACTTTTACAAGAGATAGCATCTTAAGAAGAACTTGATAGCAAGATAGACATTATGTCAAATTATATCACACTAAAAGAAATTTAATACTGTGTACTTTTTTCTGTAAATTTTTGTTTTTCTATTTCTGTAATTATAATTTAGGTATTTACTGTAAATAATTCATACTTATTAATTTTAATCACTTATTGCAATTTTAATTATACTTACAAATGTACATTTTTGTTACCATGCTTACAAAGATACATAAAATTTATCATTCAGATACAGCCATGTGTTATTATTGTAAACAAATGATGTGTATATTTATAAATAGGATGTTGATAACAACAAGTTCCTCCCATCCCATATAGGTTTTATTGCTTTCCACATGGTAAATTTTATAGGTCAAGTCAGGCCTTTAATATTCAATCAGAGTGTAGAAATTATAGTTCTATTGAACGTGTTGATAAAAATAAAAATGATATTATTGATTTTATGTCCAAGACTCATGAATTTTTTTAAATGTGTTTGTTAGGGAATTTTTATGCACACACTTATGTTGTATCAGATTTTACTGGTTTAGATGACCATATATGTAATTATTTTCATTTGGACAAGATAACTAGAAATGGTTTTTTAGTACGAACTTTTCAAAACAATTTAATATTTCAATTACAAGATTTAATAAAGACAAAAAACTTATTTTCATTTGGACAAGATAAATAGAAATGGTTGTAGTACGAACTTTTCAAAACAATTTAATATTTCAATTACAAGATTTAATAAAGACAAAAAACTTATTTTCATTTGGACAAGATAACTAGAAATGGTTGTAGTATGAACTTTTCAAAACAATTTAATATTTCAATTACAAGATTTAATAAAGACAAAAAACAAAGTTAGACAAGTTCGGTAAAGGGTTATTTTTACTATGTGTAAACCTTTGTACTATCAATGGTAGAATTGTCAATGATAAATCTATTGGTCACGCTACATGTAAAGAGACAACATGTTATATTATTGTATATTGTCACCAACATTTTTAAGTTGTGTCAGTAACTTCCGATTTTTCCTTGTTATCCCAATGCTTAAAATTTTTTGCTAGCGTTTTTTTTTTCTTTTATGTTTTTATACATGTTATAGAAAGAAAAACAGTACGGTATTATGAGCTGTAGTCATAATTATGTACATCACTGCCTCTATTCGCTTTTTTTATGGTTCTCCGTAGTGTTAGATAATACAACATTGTTAGTAACAGAGTTACACTGACACGCATAACTGTGATTGGGCAATGAAACGGACTGAAAGAAAGTCGATGTGAACTGTTTATCAATTGTTGCATTTCTTACTTTTTTACTATTTTCACTGCTCATGTGAATCAAATTTTTGATTGATATATTAGCTTAACAATTACTACAAGGGCATATCGACAAGGATGATGGGATGAAAACATAATCTTTACTTTACAAATGTGTTAACTTATGTACTGTCAATGGTAGAATTGGTAATGATAAATCTATTTGTCATTTTAGTGTGATGAAAAGTAAAAAATCAAAACAAAAACCGTAAGTAGCAGAAAAGTTATGAAACAATGTATGTATTCTCTTAAACGGAGGTCGGTTGACATTAATTAAACATTTAAATTTGTGTTAAAAAATAAAACAGAATACCGCCGTATTCCATTTTGCTCTTGCTAATCGTGAGACAGTTATATAAAGTATTTAGTTTGGTTTAAAGTATATACCGACACGTTTAGATATGACCCCTATGGTCATATTATAATAGTAAACCTGAATTTCGTTCACGACCTAGCGATGAATTCTGCAAACACAGTTTGTTGAATAGCAACCAATTAATTTGTCTTATCATTAAATGATGCAACTTCATTATATTGTAAACATCTGTTTTAACGGGAAGAATCACATGTTTTTGATTTATATTGAATAAAAGTATAAATAGTGTTGATATTTACATAAATGTTTTAAACAGCTTACTATAAGGTTTTTGTTCTCTGACTGCAAAATAAACTTAACGTACTCGGCCGATTATAGAACGGACGATTTGTTGATGAAATAAAAATAACTACTACACGGATGATCTTCACTAAGAACTCAGTAATGGTTTAATTCCGGTTAAAAGAGAAAATTGTCAAATCTTTTGGCACATCTTAGCGTAAGACCACTGCTATGTATTATCAAATATAGGCTTTTGATAAGTTTTTTTTTAACCAACATCTCCATCCTTTTAACCACCTTTTTCATGTTCTTGGCTGGAAAATCAGTCAAACAACAGGTTATTGTAGTCAGGTGTCTATTAAATAAGTACTTGTTATTAAGTCAACAAATCTATAAAAATGATGAAACTAATATTTATGTAGTGTGAAAATGATTTCAATTTTTGTATATAAATTATATTCTGTTTACTTATGAAATCTCTGACTCTAAGATCACATTTTTTGACACTTTTACGCATGTAGGATGGAATCGTATTAACAGATCTGTGATGCAAACCCACAGACAAACATCAATATCGTTTTCCTTTGAATTTTCATCCTAAAAATTACATCAAGATCATTCCGTTCAGCCATGCCATACGAATAAAACGGATTTGCTCTACCAATAACACTGCAAAAACGGCGATTACTTCGCTGTCACCTTAAAAATCGGAGCTATAAAGTAAAAAAGACATTGATAAAGATTTCCCTCGTGCTAACAACATCAGCGGAGATGAACTTTTACAATATAAAGATAAAAAGGCCAACAAATAAATAATATTAATTTGATAATAACATTAACGGTACCAATTTTCCTGCACCAGATGCGCATTTCGACAATACACGTCTCTTTAGTGTTGCTCGTGACCAAAATATTTGAAATCCAAAGCTTGTATAAAAGATGAAGAGCTTTAATCCAAAAGGTCCAAAAAGTATAGCCAAATCCGCGAAAATGAATCAGAGCTATGCAAGAGAGAGATACATTCCTTAATTTATAATAATTTCTAACATTTTGTAACAGCAAATTCTAATAACACAAAAAATCCGTATTTTCAGGCCAGTACCGAAGTACTGGTAACTGGGCTGGTGATACCCTCGGGGACTCAAAAGATATCACACCTAATCCGCAAAAATTGAAAAGAAATTGAAAACATCCAATCCTTCCTAGACCTCCCAAAGCCAAATATACTGGCTTTTCATAGGCCCAAAAGCGCTGAAGACTCAATGGTGAGAGCTGATTTATCATCTAAAGCAAGTGGACTCCTGAAATGTATGCAGAAACAAACGATGTCTGACTTGCAAACACATCCTGAATGCCCAGAATTTTAACAGACACTTAACTGGTACTGGCCATACTAAGGCAGATCTCAATCGACTGACCATTTAAATCACATACCACAGCAAAGTTATTGATTCCTTTTCAATGATAGGTTAGATATTCGACAAACAACTAATAGCATATTAAACATTTTACTAAGATCCGCAAACCTGTCTGACAATGTAAAAACAGATTAAAAGAAAATAATATGCACCAATTTCCATTGTAATATTGCTAGAAAACCGACTAATGTATCATTGTTTCAGTAAACATTGACCTATAATGGTTTACTTTTATAAATTGTTATTTGGATGGAGAGCTGTCTCATTGGCACTCATACCACATCTACCTATATCTATGTCGTTTAAACCGAATCTGTAATAGTTGGGTAAATAAAGAAAAATAACTATGCAGTATGATTGCAAATTACATTTTGTACATCCTAGCTCCTTTGTTCTAACAGGGGTAATCTGAGCCGGATCACCCCTACCAGATCACCCCACTTTGAGTTTCTTTGTTATGTATGCTTTCCTTTGTTCTGTAACATTTTGGCGGGAATGTCAAATCCACTATAAAACTTATACTTATTATACGGAAAAGACTATCTATCAAAATTCTCGTAGAAAAAATCCAGTGTATATGCTGGGATTCGAACTCAAGACCTTTAGCATATCAAGCCACGACACATACCACTTCACCAGAATGACTGGATACAAACAAATCGTAATTTGACATACTTAAAGGAAGCAAGTGGGGCTAGTTGTCAGACCTTTATTCAGTGGGGTTAAAACTATTTTCGTTAATAAGTGAGTTGTTAGACTGATTGTTCAATTTGATTTTTTCTCTTTTTCAAAAGTGGGACGAGTCAGTAAACAAGAGTGGGGCGATTTTTTCTATAAAGTGGCGATATAGTGTGGGTCGATTGGCAAGTGGGGCGAGTCGACATTGTTTGATATCTACTCATCGTGTTCGGGGGTCATAAAGGGTATACATCATATAGTAATATATCAAGTATATTATAATGGTTGTGTGGCGTTCTTATGATTTTATGAATTGTAAATGTTTTTTCGTCTAATCTAAAACAGCTAGGATGTAAAATACTTATCCCACTTGGACTTGGTGTGTCAGTGTTAGATCACCCTCAGGCCTCTGGTTATCGGGGTGATCTTACACTGACACACTACGTCCTTGTGCGATAACTATTAAATAAAGTATCAATCTATATATCTAACAATTATCAAAGCCCATACCGCATAGTCAGCTATAAAAGGCCCCAAAATCACAAATATCCAACAGATCAAACGAGAAAATTAAGGGCCTTATTGATGTAAAAAAAAATATGTAACACAGCATAAACCAAAAACCACTGAATCACAGGCTCTTGACTTGGGACAGACACATATACAGAATGGCAGCGGGATCCTAACCCTCCTCTAACATTCGACAGTGATGTAACATTACAACATAAGAACAAACTATTAAATCAGTTGTAAAAGGCTTTACTCATTAGATGGATACAAATAAAAATTCAAAAACACAGAGTAGACGTGGCTGGGTACTTGTACATCCCAACATGTTTGTGAGCGCTCAACTCTGCGCAAATTGGTTCAGTGAAGTAACATCATATCCAATGATGCATTCGTACATTTGTTTTTATTGTAGTTATATCGTGTTTGATATCTGATATCGAACGGAGAAGTAAACAAAGCCGTGGATGCGTTCAATAAAGATAAATATAATTTGTGTTTTAAGGGCTGTCAGAACATAAACGGTACCATTTTTTCTGCACCAGATGCACTTATTCTTATATGCACAACTTCATAAACTTTTTATCATTGCAGGGCAATTTGCAGCTGATATATATTTGTATGACTATAATATGTGCAATAAGTAATATAAATATAGGTAAATAATTAGTCTTGCCTTGGTGTAACTTCTTTACATTACTAAGATGCATCCTTTTTAAACCAACCAATAAGTTCTGAACTGGTTGGGAAACTGAATTTAATGAAGTTTAAGGCAGAGATGGAAGTAAACTTCTAACCGAAAACTGCTCTAATCCAATGTATGCATTTATCATGACATTGTATACAGGTGACAAAATCCTTGTATAAAACCGAATAAGTTCGCAAAACACTGGTGTTTGGAAGAAACTTCAATAGGCACTCATCCGATCATCATATTGAAAAGCTTTGATCTTTTAGCCTGAATAAATTGTCGAAATTAGATCAAATTGAGAATGAAAATGGAGAATGTGTCAAGGCGACAACAACTCGACCATAGAGCAGACAACAACATCGGAGTTCATGTAAGGAAAATGTAAAAGTTCAAGGGTTTATGTTTGTAATGTCCCACCTAGACACAGACATTATTCGACTCTAGTAACGACTACCTTACAATAATGACATAAGACAACTAAATACTACTGTAATATTCAAATGTCGAGTTGATTAAACTGTTATGCGTTTTCATTATCCATGATACCAACATTTAACTATCATTTTTGTTTTATTGGTTTGTCAGCAAGTCCAAACGTTTGCTTTATTCCGACTTCTTTAACCGTAACGATATGTGTCGATTCTAATTTTCTGTCCAATATTTAATCTTTTAAGTATAATTGATAAATTATATGTGGTTTTAAAGCTAGAAAAAAAAACTATTTGCACATGCCGATTTTAAAAAGCGCAATACCAAGAATAAGAAACACTTAGTTTGATTTGCGTACATTTTGACGTTACAATTATCGTTACCAATAACAAGTACTCTACCCAACAGGCTTCCTTTGACTGCTATCATAATGACTAAAGAGAACCATATATACTTTTCGATTGTAGATTTCATTAAAAATAAAAGTTACAATTCTCGTAACTAATTCTTCCTAAATCTGATTCATATATATTATGCACTTATTTGACATGCATGATGATTTAAGAAGCGAATAACCAAGAAAGAGAAACACTGAATTTGATGTCATAACGTGTTGACGTCACAATTGGTGTTACCAATAACAATTATTCGACACAACCGGCTTCCAATGACTGCTCTCATAATGACTGTAGGCAACACAACCACATCTACTTTTCAATTGTCGATTGAAATAAATTTTAAGTTACAATTCTCATTATTTCGGCAATCTGATTTAGATAGATTACTATAATGAACTTATTTTACCAGCCAAAAAAATAGTATTCGAAAATTTTCAACAACGAGACAAGGAAATCCCAATTTAAACACAACTGTCTTAGTCATTAGAATTTATGTAAACAACTGATTGCCTTCAGAACCGAAGATCAGGCACTCGGAAAAAAATTCTTTCTTTGGCTAGACTAAGAGTCATAATAATGTGTCCTGTTAAGTTGAAATGTCGGCCTATATTGTGTAACATCATGTTTAAAAATGGCTTTAAATTTAAAACAATTACATAATGTCTTTATGTTGCCTTTAATTTGCCCATGGATAATAAACAGCGACCCATTTGCCATCCCAGTTGAAATACCATAAAAGTCAGGACAGTTTCCTTTAAAATAGCAAATCATTTCAAACTTTTAGCTTACTAGAATCAAGGAAGTTGTTAATGAACTTTTAAACTATTGGTGATCTGCCCTTTTCATCAACTAATCAAAAAGAATCAAAAACATTCAGATGTATCTTAGTCTTAGAACAGAAACAGAAGAAACCAAAGGAAGATCAAAAGTTATACATCGAACAAACAAACAAACATCTCCTTATATCCAAATAAAAACAACGAAAAAAAAAGTCATTCAAAAAATCATTACACTAATGAATTAGAAAGAATGAAGACACTAAAAAAAAAGCAATACAATGTTGAGTTCGGCTCCCCTAGTATTAATCACCATTGTGCCATTGTTTTTTTATAAAATTTATTCAAAAAAGCATATTGAAGCATCTACTTACATATGTTATAAAAAAGTACCATATCAGACAGTAACTGATAAAGTTTATTTTCTAATGTGTTTTGTACTTTAAAAAAAACATATATATTCTATCACTTAAATGTCATTTATTCATTTTTAGCTGAATGCTTTACATCAAACAAAAATGCATTACAATTCCCTTCATTGCACACCAACAGACAGTCATTTGATTTGTTGTAATATATCCCCGTTGGGTTATGCAATCTATCTTTCTTATTAAGTAATTCTTTGTGATGTTTGCCTTCCGATGATACCACTATAACATTGTTTGATTTATAACAAGACACATACACATTACCATTCTGATCTGTTGTAATCCCACTCGGCTGAATCATCTTATCATCAGTAAATGTCCATCTGTCTGATCCATTCAAGTCACAACAGCATAAAGTATTATTTAAGGGATATGTCAGGAACAAGCTGTCTGTATCAGTTGATAAACAGCCAACCGTTGATTCAAGCATGTTATCAGGGCGATATAAAGATAAAGATAAAGATCGGATTATTTTTCCGGTCAGATCTATTACATCTACCGTCTGGTAATTTATAACAACATACATCAATCCGTTTTGATAAGATATCCCGCCAATAATACCACTGGTTTTAATAATATTCTTTACTTTTCCAGTTTTGATACTGATAATGTCTATAAACTCTTGATTATATGAAACAGCAACATCATTTTGGTTTGTTACCAATATACTCACAGGTGTACCAAACAATCGGATGGTTCGAATATAACTTCCATTAAAATTGTAAATGAGTAATCGGTTGCGGACATGATCAGTAAACACCAAAAGATCATTGGTGATTATACAATCACGATTTCCAAAATCTCGAATTGATTGTAGTTCAAACTTTTTTCTTAGTTGAACATCAAGCTGGAAAGATAACTGTAATGGTATCGAATCTGCAAAATTGAAATCGGCCTCATATTTAATATGATATAATCCAAAAGAAATAGATGTATATGACTTGAAACAAATTTTAAATTAGTTAGAATAAGTTTATGTAAATTTAGGTAGAATTAAACAAATCCAAATACAATAAATTCATCATGTAGAATAATTGACTATTCTTAAGTTTTCTACGTTGTGTCATTTGTTCTATTGTTTGTCTGTTTGTCTTCTTTCATTTTAATCCAGGCGTTGTCATGGTTTTTTTTTCGATTTATGAGCTTGACTGTCCCTTTGGTATCTTTTGTCCCTCTTTTACAAATGCCGCTGTTGCATCAATGTTTTAAAGGAGGGTTTTATATAAATTTTGAGAGAGAAAACTACCTTATTATATACAAGTATTTTCAAATATGTACCATTTTGTATAATGTTGACTGTGTTGGTTTTTTTTTTTTTGGAAGGTTAGGAGTTTATGAGGGGGATTTGTTCTGCTATTGAAGAGAATATTGTTCGCCAATCTGGTTTTTAACTTTTTACCTTCGTATATTCCTAGTGCAGGTATATCCTGTGGTGCGATTGGGTCAACAAAAGTTTTACAGTATTGTTTCTATTTTGGTTGATATTGTATCTATATTTACTTTATTTTTACTTTATCGTGAAGTGTATATACTATATGCAGTGTGTATTTTCAACGATGAAAAAAAAAACGTCATCGTCAAATGTAATATCTATCAACTCTTTTTTTGTTGACCCCTTTGCTAAAATAATTTTCATGGTTTTATTGGTTGTTTTTTTTGTTTTTTTTTTTTATTGTTTAGTCATTGTAACAACACCTAAGCGTATTACATAGTGCTACTTCTGAGACCATGCCATGGAAAATGATATGATTCCTAAGCAAAAAGATAACAACCACATTTATTTTTGTACCTGTAAACTCTGGTATTGTTAGACTAACAACAACGTCATCAATGTGTTTCGTGTCACTTGCTACATCTACAAGCATTCCAGAAATAATCCTGTTGACTTCTTGTTTAAGTAAATCTACTTTTCCAAGAACGTTCTTTGCGATCTCTGAAAAAACTTTAAGGTCATCAGGTGAAACTGCCATAATTCGTATATTCATATCAGATGTTCTGTTCAACCTTAATTCGTCGAGATACTCCAAAACTGTGGTTCTGTTCCATGAAGCTGGTAAGTCAAGTTGCATGAAAACAGGGACATGAACTCTCTGGTAGTCTTGAAAATCAAGGTACAACTAGTTTGTAATGATTAATAAAACGTTTCCCAATGTTATTCTCGTGGGATTTTGTCTATGTGTGTTACATTTTAGTGTTATGTCGTTGTTCTCCTCTTATATTTAATGCGTTTCCCTCGGTTTTAGTTTGTTATACCGATTTTGTTTTTTGTCCATGGATTTATGAGTTTTGAACAGCGGTATACTACTGTTGCCTTTATTTCCCAAAACCTAGATTTACATTATTACATGATTTAAATATTATACACAAATAAGACAGCAACACATATAGATGAAGCTGACAATTTTGTAATTTTCTAATTATGATATCATATCTTCTCGCTCTCCATTTATTGCATTAAAATAGTTAAGAATCGAAATACTGTACAAAATAATAGAATATTATGTATCAAATATTTTAATGTCGTCGCAATACATAATCTTATATTTTCTAATTTGTCTGATTATGGAACTTCAAAACTACATGTCTTGTCATGCCAATTTTCATTCTACGATGAGACCTACCTTTACATAATGTGTACTTAATATTATATTATGTGTAAACACCTGTATGTGGTGTCAAGTTGACAGTATGTGCAAATATCCTTATATGGTGTTCAAATATACTGATATGATGTGCAATTATACTTATATGATGTGCAAATATCCTTATATAATATGAATAATGTGCCTTTTCCCGTATGTTATATGTGCAAACAAATTTATATGATGTTGGTTTTGTAATTATATAATTATGTCAAAACGGCCGAATAGTGGATGAATCAAGATATCAGACTTTATACAATCAGGTATTACAAATATGACTATGTTTAAACAATTCCAGATAAAATATTAGCCATAATGATAGATATATGGCAAAATATGTTATAATTGTGACAAGATGCAGGATAAAATACTTTATATAATCCTGAATGTTGGATTGATTACCAACTAAACTTTATATTTATAATACTCTGAGAATCTTTTAAATAAGTTCTACACAGGTTCCTTGCAATTCTTGTCAGAAAAAAATGCACAAAGGGTAAGCTGAAAAATAACCAAAGTATTATCTTCAATTTAAAAAAAATAAAAACAAAGGTCGGGATAAAGATGTACTGTAAATTAAAGTTAGATTACATGCAGTGATATCTTTTAGACGTTGATTTTGATAGATAATAGATATAGGAAGATGTGGTGTGAGTGCTAATGAGACAACTCTCCATCCAAATAACAATTTAAAAAAGTAAACCATTGTAGGTCAATGTACGGCTTTCAACACGGAGACTTGGCTCACACCGAACAACAAGCTATAGAGGGCCCAAAAATTACTAGACTAGTATTTTTTGGGCCCTTTATAGCTTGTTGTTCGGTGTGAAAACCATTCAAACGGGAATGTATAGAAAAGGATGTGGTATGATTGCCATTGAGACAATTCTTCACAAAAGACACAATGACTCAGACATAACAAATATAGGTCACCGTACGGCCTCCAAGAATCAGCAGTAGTTTTTTTTCTCAATATTTTTCAATTTAAATAAATGTCAGTTAATGTTACAGCAGTTTCACAAACCACGCCTCTTTTTGGGAGATATATAATATTCAAAGATATTTTGTTTTGTTTACGTACTAGTTCCAAAGTATTAAATTTATCGGTATACATTTACAAGTAAAGGAGGGAGAACGGAATTTTGACAACAATTTGAATTATTGGAAATGAGGAAAAATTCAAACATTGATAAAATTAAAATTAATCGTGTAATTGTAAAAAAGTCAACGTTTTATTGAAGTTGAAACATTTGTTTTTCCTTATACAAACAATTTATCATGTCCACAAAAGTTTAATAACCGATCTGCTTAAGATACATATCCTGTTTTTATGCATTCGTTACTGCGATCCCAATTCATTTTTCTTTCTGTTCTGAAAATTATTAAATGAGCAAATTAAATTTTAGCCTTCAAATTGTTTATGGTACGTAGGTGTAATACCACCAAATCATGGTACGTCACATCCGGATGTATACGAAAGTAGGTCTAAAAAAATATTCCCTTAAATTTGACAGTTGTAGGTATTTAATCCTACATTTTATTGCAGTAAAAACATTTCTGTGTCCTAAACATATGTCTTGGATATTTTAAAACACCATTATTTTTTATTTGGGATTTCTATAGAAAATTTTGTAATCTTGAGGTTACATGGTGACTACCCTTGTACACAGATAAAATAAGGGGAGACATTTGATTGGTTAACTTCCAGTGATGGTTATTTTCTTATATGCAACGAATGTTATGTGAATTTTTTTCTATAGTACTGGACAGGATAAAACTTTACTCATGCCAAGTGTTTCTTTATTTGAAACAAAGATAAATTCTGCACATTTTTTTGAAAGTGCAAATTTAACAAAGACTAATAGGGGAAAATCAATGGTGGTATTACACCTAATATGGGAAGCTGTACATGCACTTTTGACCTTGTGAGTAATCTCATGTGTTAAAATTTCTTGCTATTTAAGTGAAATATTACTAAAAATGAAATTTCTGAGTGGATCGAGTCTCCAAAACACATTTTATGAGAAAATTGTCTTGAAATAGGACTCTACCATGAATATTCAGTTAATAGTCTTTTTTTTGGGGGGGAGGCTTTTTCTCCTTATTTCTTATATTCTGCTATGATAGAACATTATCCTAGGAAATACTTAAATAAATATATATAGTTATAAGTACATGAAATTATTTTTAATGCTGTAACAACAAATTATTCACTAAAAGAGAAGCCTTTTATGTCGCTGTCTGGAACGCGGCATAAATTTAATTTTTACGTAAGGACTTATTGAAACCTCCTTGGAGACAGTAAACTTTTATATGGATTGTTCATTCTGCGGCTAAAATGCTTCAATTACTCATTTCTTATAACATTTCTACCATAAATGAGTGAAAGTTACCCCATTATTTTTATTTATTGGCCTGAAAAGTTGAAATTTGAGGAAATAAGAGGTATAAATAGACCAAAAGAGACCTTATAAGGAAGACAAAGAGGTCCATTAGTGGTATTTATTTTCCTAAAATCATCTTGTGTTTGTAGGCAGATAAGATATATATTTGATCATTTATTGGTCCACACTTTATTCTATCTTGATGCGGCTTGGTTTGGATTTGTCGAAGAAATTTTGCTCGAATCCCTGTAGATGTCGTCTTTCATTATACTAGATTTTTCTCAAACTATTGAACTGATTATGTCAAAACTTGACAGAAATGCTTGAAATAACCAGTATAGCAACGGAAAAAAGTTACATTCAGTTTATTGAACAATAACGTCTTCTTTAGGTGTAATACCACCAAATCATGGTACGTCACATCCGGTTGTATACGAACGTAGGTCTAAAAAAATATTCCCTTGAATTTGACAGTTGTAGGTAATTAATCCTACATTTTGTAAAAACATTTCTGTGTCATAAACATATGTCTTGGGTATTTTAAAACACCATTATTTTTTATTTGGGATTTCTATAGAAAATTTTGTAAGCTTGAGGTTACATGGTGACTACACCTTGTACACAGATAAAATAAGGGGAGACATTTGATTGGTTAACTTCCAATGATGGTTATTTTCTTATATGCAATGACATGTTATGTGAATTTTTTTCTATAGTACTGGACAGGATAAAACTTTACTCAAGTATTTTTTTATTTGAAAGAAAGATAAATTCTGCACATTTTTTTGAAAGTGCAAATTTAACAAAGACTAATAAGGGAAAATCAATGGTGGTATTACACCTGTATCAATCCGACAAAATCAGAGAATCCCAAATGATCTTTAATAAAGAAATAAGAATGGAGAGTTTTCATATCCTTTTAAGCAAAGCTTGGACACCCACGATCTGCATTTTAATAAGATTGTACTACAAAATTATCAGAGTCTGAAAAGACTATATGTTGTGCTCAGATTTTACTCGACTAGACTCGACAGTACTGTACTGTACTGAACTGTACTCGACTTTGGTCTCAACTTTACTTAATAATTCTGATTCAGTACTTGATGATCTTGGTTCAGTCTGAAATGGTCTTGACCTAGGTTCGACCAGACTTGACTTGACTCGACCAGTCTCGACTCAGTCTCGACTGGTCTTGACCTTCATATTTAGTCTCAACTGGTCTGAATTAATCAATCTAACTCAATTTAGTATTGATCTTACAAAATTCCAGGTTATTTGGTTGTTTGGTTTATTGCTGTCAAATTTAAGAATTTAATTAATAGGTAAAAAAGGAGGAATTTTCAGTTTTGACTAAATTCAGATAGTCAGCTTTAAAAATTGCTATCAACGGAGATATTGAATAGATACCATCAAAACAGAGACAATATATATAAAAATCGATATTGAAACAAAAGGATGAAGTCTATTTTCAAGTCAAATATAATCTTAAATCCATCCTAATTCTGTCTTATTCATTCAAATGTGACGTCATTTTTCATTTTTTGATGATCTGTTTTACAGATTCAAATGTGACAAAAGGTAAATACGCGTTTAGATTCGGCATACCACAGAACCTAAAAAGCGGGGCCCAAACTTAAAAATCTAAATAAACGGTTAAATTCAGAATATTAAAGAATCCTAAGAATTCAAGACTTCAAGGTAAACCTCATTTTGGCTCCTAATTCATAAACAGTTAAGACATAATCCCCAAAAATCAATCCCAAACTTCATAAACATCATATTGTATTAAGACACCTTGAGGTTCAGTTTAATAGAGATCCATATACCTATGCTCAAGTAATTGTCCGGAAACCAAATGTCTCGGTCGATGACAACGACGACATTCGCCATATCCTTATACGTCCGCAAATTATCAATATGAAAATTGAATACAATTTTTCCACTTACAAGAAAATCTCCGCTTCATTTTATTACTTTTTACCCCTTAATTTTTGTTACAAATAACTGATCCATAATAGGAGTTATTATCCTTTATTTTTTCAGTCTTTTTTCTACTAATATCTTGAGAAAAGTACTACATAAAGAGAAATTTGAACAGCTGATTTAATCACCAAGGCAAAATTTACCAAAAATGAAAATGCTTGAATTTTTTGTTTAAATTTCTTATAGAAGAAACTTTAAAGAATATTCATGGTATACCGCCATCTTGGATTGTACTATCCCAGTAAAAAACAAATGTGTAATTATATTGGTTAAACTGTTTATTTATATGACGAAAACTTGCTGATTTATTGCATTAATCAAAATATTTAAACGAATACCAAACATTTGTTTTTCATGATCAATTTTTTCAACTAAGCCATTTCAGGGGAGATAAATATTTTATTTAAAAAAAATATACTGGTCTACTTGTAGAAAAAAAAACAAGTTCGGTGACACAATTTTTTATTTTTATTTCCTAAAAACTTTTTATAAAACCTATCTTCTCACAATTTATTTCAAAATTCTATCCCATAGATTTCTCTTTGTGAACAAAAATGTGTTTTTTTCATGATCATTATCATCAGACTTAGGCAATTTTCAACGACTCATAGCTTCAAATACATCAAAGTGACCCATTTGTTTTATTATGTTTTTGAAAAAAAGCATTGTTAAGTCTGCATTATGGCAAAGTATAATAAAATTCCATTTCGGGAAATATATACCTATCATCTACCTTAAATAGGAAAGGCATTTTCAATGGAAACAAACTACCCTTTTGTGACAAATAATGATTTTTTCAAGAAATTTAAAAGAATTAGCCCTTGAAGTTCATCTATTTTCTCTTTTCCTTCTTACCGGGGATGGGGGACGGACTCGTTGGACAAGTGGTCTAAGAAGAAGAACAACTGTATCACTAGCCTGTCAACACTAAGGTTGTGACATCGAATCGCACAACTGGCTGGTAAGCTCGACTACAATCTTAATTGACTAGAAGTGTTAGTTTTCCGACCGAAGGTCATTGGTTCTCCCCATGTACTACGTGCACATCACATAAGGGAAAATGAACATCATATAAGTATACATGTATTTGCCCCTAATATAATGTCAACAGGACACTATATAAGGTTTTTGCATGTTACAAAACGTCATATGCATTCCATATAAAGATAAATGCACATCATATACTAGTAGTGAAAATTTGCATTATAAGATAATTTTGGCGTCCAAAGCATATTATGTTATTTCTATTGCTGAAGGTGGCGCTAAACACCTATCAAGCAATCAATTTATCACTCTACGAATCAATATTAATATCAACTCATATCGGTATAAATATGCATGACTGGGTAAAATGTGTTCAGACTTCTCTTGAACTGAATTTTACTGTGCGTATTGTTATACTTTTACTTTTCTACATTGTCTAAAGATATAGGGAGAGGGATGAGATGTTAAAACATGTTTCACCCCGCCGCATTTTTGCGCTTATCCCAAGTCAGGAGCCTCATGTCGTTTTAAGTCTTGTATGATTTTAATTTTAGTTTCTTGTGCATAATTCAAAGTTTAGTATGCCGTCCATTAACACTTAACTAGAATAGATATTTGTTTAGGGGTAAACTGAAGGTGTAATACTACCAATGGTTTCCCCTGTTAGTCTTTATTAAATTTGCACTTTTTTAAAAATTTTGCAGAATTTATCTTTGTTTCAAATCAAGAAAAACTTGGCATTAGTAAAATTTAATCCTGACCAGTACTATAGAAAAAATTTCACATAACATTTCCTTGCATATAAGAAGATAACCATCACTGGAAGTGATCAAATTTCCCCCCTTATGTAACCTGTGTACTAGATTTAGGCGCCATGTAAGATCAAGTTTCCAAAATATTGTATAAAAAAACAGATAAACAAATAATGGTGCTCTGAAATTCCCAAAGACATATTTTTGTGACACATAAAACTTGTTTCTGCAATACAATGTAGGATTAATTACCTACAACTATCAAATTCACGGGAATATTTGTTTTCGACCTATTTTCGTATACAACCGGATTTGTTGTACCATGATTTGGGTGCGGGAGTTTCTCGCTGCATTGAGGACCTTTTGGTGACCTTCTGCTTTATCTGTTCTATGGTCGGGTTGTTGTCTCTTTGACATATTCCCCATTTCCAAGTTTTATAGTAGAAATAATAAAGATATTGTTATGAAATACTTTTAGAAATGACTGGGATTGAATTGGTATATGAAATGATCAAGTGGTAATTCACAATATAATTTTCTTTTGTCATACAAAATTGTTTTATCACATTTTCGCCGTAGCAGGGAAACAATTTCAACTAGCTGCAGTATGGATCTAAATTTTCCTCCGAAATGCAATTTATATTTTTACAATTTTCCACAATATAAGATGTGATTTTCTTATCTTTAAAACAAGTTACATGTATCAACGTGCCAATGTTTATACCTTGTAAAATCACAACAATATTCCAAACGATATCTACGCATTTTACCCAGATTTATAGTAAATTCGAAGAAGCAGGTCGGAACCGTTTCTGACAGTTATCTTTCTTATCATTGTCATGTTTACTGACCATATCAACAATGAAAACACATCATGTAAGGACGTTTTAGAAGCTTACAATGAACCTAATCACTTATTAATACAGAGATGTTTGCACATTATTTAAGGGTCAATAACATCATATTAGTATATTTTTGCACAGAATATCAAAATGCATGTAATTGTACATCAAATTATGTCATCGGGATACCATATACAGGTGTTTGCATAAAATGAAAATAGAAATATCAAAAGAGCTTTGTCGTTCCAAATCTGATACTGAAAAAACTATTAGTCATGATAAATCCTTCATACATAAACCAAGTGAAAATAAAGGTTACATGATCCTTTATAAAATAATCTTTAGAGCAGTGGACATGAGACTCTTGTGTAGTTGTTTGTGCTAGTATATACATATATATTGGTTTGTCTTTTAAGCTTCATTATCGCTGTAAAATGTATTGGTGTAGACAAATGTAATATAAAATACTGAAACGAGTATATAAAAGAGGGACGAAAGATACCAAAGGGACAGTCAAACTCATAAATCTAAAACAAACTGACAACGTCACGGCTAAAAATGAAAAAGACAAACAGAAAAACAATAGTACACATGACACAACATAGAAAACTAAAGAATAAACAACACGAACCCCACCAAAAACTAGGGGTGATCTCAGGTGCTCCACATTTGGCACCCGTCGTGTTGCTTATGTGATTACAAATCCGGTAAATAGTCTAATTCGGTAGGTCACATTCATGAAAGGGAAGGGGATTGTAGTTACGACGTAAGGAACATATCCGATATCATTTGTGAAACGGTTATTCCATAACGGTCAACCAACTCGTGATGGCGTCCGTAAAATTTACGACGGGATGATTTCAACTTCACCATTTGGAACTCTTGGTTTAATAGCTTCCTTGTGAGCAGTAACCCTCTATCAAGAAAATCATGATAGGAAATTCAAGCACGGGAATATCGTATCAATTGGGAGGTATATATATATAACAATCATGAACAATTGTCTAAAATATATATAAATGTATTCAAATCAGCTATTTTGTTTGTTGTTGATAATTGTATTTGTCACAAGTATCATACCTATATGACAATAAGGAACTTCTTTGAAAAAACATACCTTGTTTCCTTGATTCTGTATCCTTTAACGTATTCATGTCTTGTTCATTCCCAAAAACTTTGATCAGTATATTGATGTTGTCAACACTAGTATTAAGATTTTCTGTTTAAAACAAAAGCAAGAATTAAGCAAAACTATAAATAAAGCTTACAATAATATATGTGGTTTGTTAATTAATGAAATCCGCACGGTTATGCTTAGCTATTTACATCAACATCAATTGTTCTTAATGAATAGTTGCCTCTTTAGTAAGAATACCACATCTTCTTATCTCAACATTCAAAAATCATTCTGGTTATGTCAGATAGTCTACAAATGACAGGCAAAAACCATAAGATCAGTACCAAATCGCGGAAAGTACTGAAACTAAAGATAACCTGCAACCCTGTTAAAACTTGTTATTTATTACTACTGTTAATACCATGTTGTCACTTTAGAATTGAGGTATCCATACCATATGAAAAATTGCATTGACCTCACAGAATAACTTAAATAGGATCTTTCACGTGGTTGTTTTTTGTACAAACACTTTAACTTGATATATGTTAACTATTAACATAGGTGTATACATATATAGATATGTATGCATGTTAAGTAAATACTGGCAAATATCATGGTGTGTGTATAATCCATGCACTACGCATTGCCAAGTATTTGTATTTTCGTTGTTATTGTTGATAATAAACAAGACTTTATATTTTGAGTATGTGTTTTTTTACTTTTTGATGTTATCTTAAACTTGTGTACGTTTTTTAAAATTTCCTTTTACTTTGATCTAAAGTCCAAAAGTTTTAATATATAGGTGTTTGTGTATGATGTCGAATCCTGTAATGTTACAAATTTCTGTAAGGTTGTTCAATGTTCGCTGATTGGGTCAATTATATACTCGATAAAAACGTAGGTTTATAATTCTGGATATTTACGTATTTTCTCCATGGTTTTCTGGGAATCTCTTCCAATGGATGTACTGCAGACCTTTGGAGAGTGTATGTGAAGAGCCTCTTCTTTATTTAGGAAATTTTCAATCTGAGTTCTCTTCAAAAAAAGAATTAGTAATATTACATATTTCATTTCAGTTTGATATCATTTTCAAACAGAATTCAAAATATTTCGACAACTTGGCTTCAAATTTCATTCAAAATCATTTTATCCATCCATAGAATCTCAACAAAACGTAACTTACATGTATTCTGTCAGCAAAAAAGTTATATGTGAATTGAAAGCAGACTTGTTTTGCAAATAATATGTTTCCACTAAATATTTTTTTCTGAACATAATGAAGGAGGGAGCTTTAAAGTAAAAATGTGTTGCACATGTTAAAGGAAAATTTCAGCTTGAACGTGTAACAAAATAACGCCATAAGAATTATAGTTTTAACCATTTTCCCAGATTAATCGTCGTATTAAACGAACACATTACAAATATCCTCTTACCTCAAATTCGGCACATTTGTTTCTCCAGTAATCACGACAAAGAATCTCATACTTCAGCATATAATCAGGAATACAAGTAATCGTTTTAGTTTGCTGAATCTTTTTCGTGGTTATTTCAGCAAATTCACTGTTAATGAGTTGAGCTATTCCCAATATAGATCCTTTAACTTTTTCCCATTTCCTGTTAAATTTGTTATCTGAAACTGTTTGCATATCTGATATATGGAATATCTCATTGCGCACTTCTTTTATTTGCGTTATCCAATTATCTAGCCCTAATTCTTGTTTTCCACATTTTAAAATAATATGGCTTGCAAGTGTTATATCAATTTTTTTCACATCTATGTCTTTTATTGCAACATATTTACAGGTACAGACTCGGACAACTTTCCCGTCGATATATTTTGCGTGATTTTTGATCTGTTTAGATACATCTGATTTATACAATAGAAGTAATTGCTTTCTAGATATTAATTTTGAACCCTTTATCAATTCAAACACACATTCACAACATGCATTTGTTTCGTACACGTGAATCAATTTGTGCTTTTCCTCGATTATGTTCAGAAATGACTCAAAACTAGTGGAACCAAGTATTTGTTTTCTTATATATGTCCAGATAACATGACTTGCAGTGTCAACTAGCAATGCCACTAGCTTGCAGTAGTTTGTTTTTTCCGTTGAAACCATGTCTACAAAGAGATTCAGATTGTATCAAGATATATCTGTTTATATTTGATTAAGGAATCGTTTATTGGTTAAGATCATTCTTACAGAATATTGTCGAAAAAATACATTCAATCATTTATGACACATGTATGGGACAACTATATTCTGCACTTTTAAGAGAAAAAAAGCACGTAACTATAACAATGAACACAGGTTGTATGATAAAATAAATTGAGCGTACATATATTTATTAACCAACCCTTTAGAGACACGGATTCGTAGAAGTGTTGAGTATCCGAAACCAACATTCCAGTACTGATCTAATATACTGTTATTATCATATATCATATATAAATAAATCATGTTTTAACAGATTTTGACAGGTGCATTTATTGATATCTATGATGAAGTAATTCTCAACACTTCGGTCAACATTACTGCCGGTGTCATAAGTTTAAATTAACTATTATTATTATTTATAAGAAGAAAAAAAAATAGTTCACCCTGCACTGCATCTTTTTCCAAATGACAGAACACTTTTGTAAATTTATTTTCCAATAGTATCAAAATAAATCTATTACATACTACCTATTTCTGTGTTTTACTTACCAATAAATTCAGCTTGGGTTCTTAAATTTATATTGTGACCAGATGAAGCTTGTTTTGTCTTCTCTACCACATCTTCCCTATTCATCTCACCTATCTCTTTTAAAAAGAATTAAAAAATAAACACGAACCCATATATGTATACGAATCCCTACCATTCCATTGATTGTGAGTTATGTAGCAGAAAGTTAAGCTTTCTAGACATTATAAAATATTAGAAAAAAAAATAATGCGTACGAATAAAAAAATAAGACGATTTACAAATATAAATGTTATATGTGTCTCAAGCTAAGACATGTGTGTGTGTAATTTTGTCAGATGTATTGTCGTCTACAGGCTTAATAGGCAGAAACGGGATGCAAGGGGGTCCGGTCCTCTCTTTCTTGGGAACAAAATGTGGTTGATAATATAGGAAATCACTGAAGCGTGACTAGAGCGGTTCCCCCTTGGGTCAGTCAGCGGCCCCTTCTCCCTTGCAAAAGGTTCTGGATCCACCACTGGGCTTTATAACACAGAGACAATACTTAGAGCCGGAACAGTTATATGTTATATTCATGTGTAATAGTTCAACACTACAGTGCATTTAATAAATGACCGAATAACTGCTACATTTTGAAAATTTTAATTTTAATAGATTCAAAATTATTCTGTCACACACTACCCGTTTCTGTGTTTTACTTACCAACAACGTCAGCCGTTGTTCTTGCTTTGCCATCTTGAACATCTGAACAATTTTCTTGCCTTTCTACTACATCTTCCCTATTCATCTCAATATTCTTTTCTAAATATATTTAAAGTAATAGCGTACTAATGTATTGTATCAGGGGCAAATATCGTTAATTACACAAACACAAATGTGTTGTTCGGTGTGAGCTAAGGCTCTGTGTTGAAGACCGTACTTTGACCTATAAAGGTTTACTATTAGAAATGTTTACTTGGATGGAGAGTTGTCTCCTAACCGCTTATACCACATCTTATTTAATCTATGTGAATTCCGTTTATTCAATTGATAATAAGTTTGTTAGCATCATTTAAAACTGTCATTTCAAACATAATCAAATATCAACAACAAAAATTGTCTAATGTGTGCGAATAAAAGATGTTTTTTTTTAAATAGTAATTGAATATTTAAAACACAAATAACTTTTGTATTTAAAAGAATACAAATTTAACAAAGACTAATGGGGGAAAACAACGGTCATCGTGGTATTACACAAATTTACTCCATTTCTATCCTCAAATCTTGAATTCTGATTGCAATATTTGTATCTATATCACAAATAAATATTATGTTTTTTTTTATTTATTATGTGTTGTCAATCTTTGTTCGGCTTTTGAGTTTGAATGTCCCTTTGGCGGATCAGAGGGGGCTGGGACCCGGCCGCCCCCCTTAAGTGGGAAAAATGTGGTTGATTATATAAAGAATAACAGAAGCATGACTGGAGCGGTCACCCTTCCCTCTTGTAAAACGTTCTGGATCCGCCGATGGGCTTTATAACACAGAGACAGTACTAACAGCAGGAACAGTTATATCTTATATTCGTGTGTAATAGTGTAACCCTACAGTGCATTTAATAAATGACCGAATAACTGCTACATTTTGAAAATTTTAATTTTAATAGATTCAAAATTATTCTGTCACACACTACCCGTTTCTGTGTTTTACTTACCAACAACGTCAGCCGTTGTTCTTGCTTTGCCATCTTGAACATCTGAACGATTTTCTTGCCTTTCTACTACATCTTCCCTATTTATCTCAATATTCTTTTCTAAATACATTTAAAGTAATAGCGTACTAATGTATGATATGAGGAGCAAATATCGTTAATTACACAAACACAAATGTGTTGTTCGGTGTGAGCCAAGGCCGTACTTTGACCTATAAAGGTTAACTATTACACATTGTGACTTGGATGGAGAGTTGTCTCCTTGGCACTCATATCACATTTATTAAATCAATGTGAATTCCGTTTATCCAAATTGCATTAGAATAAATATTTTGGGTTTTTATTTTTATTATGCGTTGTCAATTTTTGTTCGACTTTTGAGTTTGAATGTCCCCTTAGGCGGATCCAGAAGGCCTGGATAATATGTGCGAATTAAAGATTATTTTTTTTAATAGTAATTGATTATTTGAAACGCAGATAACTTCTGCATTAAAAAACAAGTTTAACAAAGACTGATAGAGGAAAACAACGGTGGTATTACACAAATTTACTCTATTTCTATCCTTGAATCTTGAATTATGATTGCATTATTTGTATATACCACTTATAAATATTTTTGAGTTTTTATTTTTAGTATGCGTTGTCAATCTTTGTTCGTCTTTTAAGTTTGAATGTCCCCTTGGTACAAAATGTACCCCTCTGCCGTTTTATACATGTATAAAAGTTGGTTAACAACAATCTTGTACAGGTCAATTCATCCAATCAGGAAATGGTTTCCTTTAATTCTACAAGGCATTGTTTATATTACAGAGAACACAAACAGTTAAAATGTTCATCTTTACCTACACAGATACAATAAATATTTGGCAAAGTGTGTTGTTATACATAAACGGTTCGAATATCGAATTGCATACGATAATGATGGTATGTTTGAAAGGGGAAATGAGTACACACCAGGTATCTTAAACAAGCAAGAGCGTTACAGTAAGACTAGTCTCACACGAGGCATCGAACTTGATGTCCACTTTCCAACAACACTTAGTTCTCGATTGTAGTTGTGATGAGTTCCCGTTCCAGACAACGAAAAGGACGAACTTTGTCATCTTGTACTAGTTGTGATGAGTAAAGGTGCATGCATAAAATGTATTCCAATTTGAAATTGCTATTCTCCATCATTGTTATAACCATATTATACCCGTTTTGACCTGATATATTATATTTGCTATACATGATGAAAGTAAATCCAGAAAAGCGCTTCGGACGCAATAAATTATTAAACGCGTTGTTTTTCATTTTTTACATCACTGGTTCGATACCTCTGCTGGTAGACTATCAGTCCCCGAGGGTATCATCAGATCAGTAGTCGATACTGACATGATTTAACAAACTTTACTAAATTGTCCGTTTATAAATTTTGAAATTATTATAATACTTAGGTTTCAACTCTCTCAGGCAAAGTTGGCTTTAGATGAATTTGGCTTTTTATTTTAGGTATTTTTGACTATAGCTCTTTTCGGTACTGATCATATTTTGGATTTCAAATGTTTCGCTTTGAGCGTTCCTGGTGAATGTAAATCCAGAAAAGCGCTTCGGACGCAACAAATTATTAATCGTGTTGTTTTCCATTCTTTTTTAAAGAACATAGCAATCCATCGTTAGTACAACATATTAATAAAAACTCATTACAGAGTTTCAAACATTATCCAACAGGTAAATTGTTTTGAAATGAAGAGCATTTACATGTAACTTTACATAAGATATATTCAAAGAAAGATCAAACTTTTACCTTTAGGTTCATATTTTATACTTGACTGTTCTTCAGAAAAATTAGAATGTCTGCTTTTTTCTCTGATTGTCTGTTTCCGATGCAATTCCACTAACACTTCTAAAACAATAAACATTAAATCATTGACAAAATCGGCTACCAAAGTATATAAATATGTTGGTTTTTTTTTTAAATATTATAGACCTATTGACTAGTATGCTGTAAAGTAACAATTATTGTTATTTGGTTTTGCGTTCGACGTTTGAACAATCGTTATGATAACAGGTCCTGTCCTGCGGACAAAGTGTGGACAAAGTCAATGCAGCGCTTACTTGTACATATATAAAGTAACAATAGATCATCACCACATTTAGGGGGGGGGGGGGGTTCGTGTTTCTCAATCTTTAGTTTGCTATAATGAGTTGTATGTACTGTTGTTTTTACTTTCGTCATTTTTTTCATTTTTTCTTATGGCTTTGTCAGTTTTATTTTGACTTGTGATATAAAAAAAGAAGACGTGTTACGATAGCCATTGAGACAACCTCTCACAAGAGACCAATTGACACAGAAAAAAACCAAGTGTAAGTCACAGTATGGCCTTGACCAATGAGCTTATCCCATAACCTGTAGTCAGTTATGAAAAGGCCTCGAAATGACAAATGTAAAACAATTAAAAAAGGATAACTAATTGTCTAATCTATATACAAAAATAACCAAACGACAACCAATGAATTAAAAGCTCCTGACTTGGGACAGGCACATACATACAGAATGTGGCGGGGTAAAAAAACATTAGAGGGATCCTAACCTTTCCCTTACCTGGAACAGTGATGTAACAGTATAACATAAGAACGAAGTATACATATCAGTTGAAAAAGGCTTAACTCATTAGATGTTTAGACATAGACATACAAAAACACAGAGTTGATGTGGTCGAGTACTTGTGCATCCCAACAACAAAAATACACTAAGTAGAGATCTATGAGTACTCGCAGTATCCGGCAGCTAGTTCAAAGTCAACTTTAAAAAAGGGCATCTTTTTCTTTTCATGTATGGTTAAACTTACTATCATAAATAGTTGTTAACGTTTCATCACATAACGTTTCAGCAGTCGAATTTCCTGGAAAAAGCAAAAACACTGCTATGGTCATGTCTCATTTCAACACATCTTAGTATATATGTTGTTATCGTCCCTACAACTAATAGGGAATGGTTTGATACGAATAACATAAAACAAATAAGAAGAGCCGTGGCAATGCATACACTTTTGAAACCAAATACAAGATAGTCAATTTAGTAATTTTTCCAGGCCAAGTTTAAATTTCCTACCAATTATCTAGGTTTATCTTATTTCTCGTAGAACCTACCTTTCATATATATTACTTATTTGTTCTAGTTCTGAACATATAAAAAAATGGTACCATGTAATATTAGTCATATTCCATTGTATATTGAAGGTTAGAGGAGCAAAGTAACTCAGAGCATGTGAACTGGCATGAAATGCAGAAATGATTTGATTGCAATTTTTCTAATGAAAATACTTTTTCTACAGCGCGAAAAGACACTCGATAAAGACCTAATATTGCATTTTATTTTTTGGGAAAAGCAAGAACGATTGAAAGAAAGAACTAGATTGGTTGAAATTTATTCAAACATCATATTAAGAACGATGTATATTCTGCTCTTTGATAAACATAGTCATTTTATTTCTTAAATTTTTATTTTCAATACTTTTTTCACATATTGTTTCAGTAAGATCTTCATCGTCGCCTCATGATTTCAATATGTGTATGTTGCTTAGTATAATAGAACTATAAGTGCATTACTTAAAATCATGAAAACAGAAGTAGAGGCAGATACGTATTTATCCGAATTTATTATACTATTTTCTGTGTTATAAGTTCTTAATCCGTATATTACAGTAATGATATACGTTTTGTTGTACGACGGAAATAACGGCACGACTCTGCAGCAATAAGTATACACTACGACGTAATTAGGGACAAATAGAGTTAAGAAACTATGGGGATTTTTTTTGGTTCACTTAATAAATACACGGACCCCTTTTTTCTGTTATATTCAACAGTGTTTACTTTAAGTATGTGATGTCGAAATTATATTTTGTTAAGTATGCATTTGTATTATCTTTATTACGTAAAGAAAAGAAAACCATATACATAATCTACCTGGTATTGTTACATTGACAGATATATCAGCCCCTTGTGTTGTATCAATTGCCACCTCTGAAAGCATTCCAGACAATAATGTGTTTATTTCCCTTTTAAGTGAATTTACATTTCCAATAACTGCTCTATCCATCGTTGTATATATATTTAGGTCCTCACGGGATACAGCAATTATTTTTATATTTGAATCGGACGTTCCGCTCAATCTCATGTCTTGGAGATATTCCCAAATTTTTGTTTCGTTCCATGAAGTCGGTACATCAAGTTGTAAAAAAGCGGGAACTTGAAAACTCTGCCAGTCTGTAACATTTGATTAAAATTACATTAACTTTTTCAAAATTGTGTTCCGATTCAATTATACTTTGATAATTTGTTATCAAATAAATAGGAACATACTAAATTAAAAAAAAGGACAGTATTAAACCATGGATTTCTTTTATATCAGTAAAAACATGACAAATTGCTTTCTGACTCTCCCATTAGTTCAAATGGATGCAGTCCAAGTCGTCACAAAAGCAAACTTTAAGCAGATCCTTTTACCTCTTGCTAAATTAACTTAAAAAAGAACAATTCAATAACCTTTGTATGGGTCTTCGGAATAAAAAAAAGTCCCTTCTTTATATGATACCTGAGTATGTGTATACGCCAAACGAAATGTGCGAAATATTATTACAATCTTTTTGTTTATAAGAGAATTTGTTATGAATTTGTAAGCACCTGACTAATAATGATAGGAAAAGGAAAAATACATTCAAATAATGGTATGGTAACAACGTAGTTTTAGTTCTACATTTTTCTCATATAAACCATCACGAGAGATCAAAATAACTGATATCGAATAGTTATTGGGTTTTTTTTCAGTTGAAATGTTGGCACTCAAATTTATGCAAGACAACTGTGGTGCTCCAATATTACTGTCTCTTTGTTATCAATATATTATTCATTACCAAATTTATTTGTTAGTCATACCGCCATATACATTAACTCCAAAATATTAGATATTGGCCATGCTGATTGATGTTGGCAAAGAAGTGTATTATACAATTCATCCCGAGACATCATAAAGTTATATTTTAACGACGGTTCGGTATTTAGATTGAAAAAGACTTTATGATTGACTTTTAAACTAAAGGTGAACCAGTTGTGTAACCTCGTTTATCAATTTTGCTGTCCACATGTGATACAGTCCATTCTAAATAACTTATTTACTTATCCATGATGCCTTCATATTAGAATCATTTTGAAGTACAATTCTGGCCAGTTTCTTGATGCAGGAAAATATTTCTTGTTATACAAATGACTGAGATAACACAATAACTGTTTTAAGTGATTGTTGAGTATAATAGTAAAGAAGGTAAGTCCACATTTATATCTTATATAAACCATAATAAGAGAGCAAAATGACTTGTATTGACTGACGAATATTTTTTTCAGTTTGAATTCGAAAATCTAAATTCATGCCGACAAATTGTTTTAGTCATTCCACAAAAATGTTGCTGTCATTTATATTATATAGTTCATAATGAATTGCTTTTACGGATTTATGATATTGGTAAATAATGTTCATTATAAAGTTCGAATTAGGCCAATAAATGATTTATTTGATGTTTGTTAAACAAGCGATCTTTAAATACATGAATCAGCAAAAAAGATTGTGTATTATCCAATTGAAAGTATGTATGGCCACTGTTAATCGGAGTCATCATAACCTAGTTTTGAAGCTTACATATATTCAAGGACTTCAACTTTTATAATGAAAAATAAAGAAGTTTGCAAGAATTTGATTTTGTTAATAAATACTGTTTTTTAGTTTGGGTTTTTAAACAATGTAACAAATATCTTTTACTTACAAATTTGAAAGACCGTAATCAAATGTCAAAATTAAAATCTCATAAACATCAAACGAATGGATAACAACTGGCACATTCATGACAAGGTAAAAGCATTTTTGTATGTTGAAAACGGTAGATTAAACCTGCTTTTATTACCAGCTAAACTACTCACTTGTATGACAGTCGCATAAAATTATAATTGCATTGTTATAGTCAAGAAACAACAACATATTAAAATATTTTTTCCTCAATTGATGCAAAGCATCCTAGCGTACGGATGGAAATATCTCGGTTGGCCCTAATGACAATATAGGCACAAATTTCATACCTTCTCCCAGTGACTCTGCATCCTTGAATACTCCCAAGGTTTCTTGGTTTCCAAAAACCTTAGTCAATATATTTATCTTGTCAACAAACATTTGAAAGTTGTCTGTTAAAAGAAAAAAAACCTAATCAGTAGGAAAAATACTTACCTTAACCAAAGTAAAGAATATATGAAATATGCTTTACAGTCGAATAATGTAATTTAATACATAAATTGTTTTGTGGTCATGTTATCAAAGATTCAATTTTCCTGCTATTATGTTCTTCTTTTTTTTTAAAGAATTTTGAGAAAGCCAAATATTTTACAATGAACAAGGGCTCAACACAAAATGCAAATAATATTCAGATTATCTTTTATTTCTTGCTTGAATTGATTTACATGCAGTCATGTGAGTGTCTTTTGAAATTAATTGTAAACTTTATGTTTTGCTTCTTTATGTAGGTCATACAGCTTCTTCTGCATATCCACGTCATTAGCATGTTATGTAATATGTTTGAAACATTCAAGCTCAAGTGATAGAAAAAGGTTTATCTTTTCCAGTTGAAAAAGGTATATCAAAAACTTTTGAAATAAAGGAATTATATATTTTGCATTTTTTAATTGTGAATATGAATATTTACGTATTTCTTTCATTGTTGTCTGCCACTCCTTTTTCATCGATCCAGTAAAGACTCCTGGCAACTTTGTGTGTAAAGCATTTGCTTTCTGTTCGATTTCGTTACACTGGGTTCTCTTTATAAAATAAATGAAAATTCTATACAGAAATCGACTTTTTCTTTTTGCTTTTTTTTATTCAGTTTAAGATTTCAATCAATACAAAACAACTTTTATATTGAATCCAAATGTAAGTGGAGCTGCAGATTATATCATATCACTATAGAACTAAATCTTTTTCAGGAGACAATTTGTTTTATTTTAAATTTTGGAATTTATTCTTTTTTCGTGTCAATCACAAACGAAAACGTCAATAAGTATAAATTTTGTAATTATATTTAACAATTTAATTAAAATAAATATCTTACCTCAAATTCAGCACATTTCGTTTTCCAGTAATCACGACAAAGAATCTCATAATTAAACATATACGCAGGAATAAATGTGAGTTGATTTGTCCGAATGATCATTAGCTTGGTTTCCTCAGCATATTCTTTATCTATCAGATTAGCTATTCCTAATATAGAACCTTCTATTATTTTCCATTTGTTTTTAAATTCGTCATCTTTTAGTTCTTTTATATCTGATAAATGGAATATTTCATTTCGCAAATCTTTAATTTGTGTCATCCAGGTATTTAGCCCTTTCTCGCCTTTCCCACATCTTTTAATAATGTAGTTTGCGAGTGTTATATCAAGGACTTCGATATCTATATTCTGTTTTGCATGATAATTACAAATGCATACTTTAATCACTTTACCGTGAGAATATTCTTTGTGACTTTGAATTCGTTTCGTTTCGTCAGTTTCATATAGTACGAGTAACTGTTGTTTTGCTATCAATCTTTCTCCTATTATCTTATCTGACCCACATTCACAGCATTCACGTTTTTCATACACATGAACTAATTTGTGTTTAACCTCCTTTAAATTCAAAAATGATTCAAAACTTAAAGAGCCGAGAATGTTTTGTTTCATATAGTTCCAGATTACACTACATGCTGTTTCTACTATAAGAACCACTATCTTGAAGTAATTATCCTTTGTTGTCATATCTAGAAAGAATGAAAATATCCTGATTTAGATTTTCGTTATTGACTTTCCAATTCAAAATCATCAGTTCTTTACTCATATGAAATATACTAACAGTCGAAAACGATTGTCTATTCATAGGATAATGTACTGTATGATTCATTATTATTCTTTTGATATTAAGTTTCGTGGATTTGTTTGGTACACGTGAACCACAAAATTAAATGTTCAAAGAAGGACATATTTTCTATAGTATTGTACGTAGACTTTTGCAAAACCATGACATTAAATATCAACGAAACAGTGTTCCTTAATTCAAATTGTCCTTCTTTAATTGAATATTTAAACCTTACGAACTAACTTATACGCCGTGTTGTGTACGTTGTTTTATTCATGCTCGGTAAAATAATCGCTCGCATGTTTAACATTATGTGAAAATTGCAAAGGCTTCCGGAAATTGGTCAAAATAAGTATTTAATTTACAAGGCGTTTATTTAGAAAGCTTATAGTTAGTTTACATCAAAGGAAACTAAACGTTGAATATTATTTGTAACAAGGACGGATATGTGTAGTTTTCAGTGTTATAGTAAAGTTTGGCCAAGAAAGTTATATTTATCTATACACATTCGTATATAACATTAATCAATGAAAGACATGTAGAAAATTATTGGAAAACAAAGATGTAGACAAATCGTCAAAATGTGAGCAATTATTATACAACAAACACATACATATAAACAAAACCCTATATGAGTGTGGTATTGGGTTATTTTCGAGCAACGTGTTTTGCCATTTTTATTTCACGTCCAGTCGTGAAAAGGGTTCGTTATCCATCGTGTTTCGTGAAATCGGTAAAAAGATGAGTGTACAAGACATTTTTAATTGTTCGTTCATTGTGAAATGTAAATGTAATTTCGCGTTCTTCCGTGCAGCTACAAAAATTCACAGATGTACAAGTGTTTGTAAGATGTGATGACAGGAAACATAGTTCTATAGTTGATTATCAACTTCAATTTCAAAGTTTTATTTACATTTGAATAGAGATATGCCTAAAAAAACTAAACATCTTTTCAAAATCAAAAATATAATAAATTAAACTTACTGAGACATGTGAGACCAAATCTCACAAAAATAATTTAATGTATATTATCTCCTGACAGAAACCGCAAAAAAAAACATATTCAGATGAATGTGGTAGCAAGTGCACTATTGCACTATATGGTGAAGATTCTTAGAAAATGTCATCTGATTATGAGTTTAGGTGAAAAGGGGATAAACATGTGCACTGTTTTTTCATTTGATTTGCTAAAGGTAGGCGCGAACTTGATTTTGATAAAAAAAAAAAAAAAAAGTCCACTCAAGAACTATGTAGTTAGTTAAATTGTTAGAAAGTTTAAAATTGTTAACAAGGGGTTAGGAAAAGATCTGGATATAAAAGGATTACCTCTTGCCCTATATATATCAATTGTAATGTCACCGTCTCTGTATTGACACAATTAATTCAAGAAGTTCAGAAGCATTTGACATTACGAAAATGTGGAGGACGGAAGAACGATCGAATGGACCGACAGGTTACCGAAAACATCACTCTTTATCGTCCGCCTTTGTAAGCTGGGGCAATTATTGGCAATATATATATACAGAAGCTACATATCGTTGCAGACTAAGAACTGACTTCACAAGACATTTGATAAGTCAATATAGACAATAGATACTATTTGATATGTATATATTAGGTAAATGGGTAATTAGTGAAACACAATAGGCATGCGCTGCCCTGGAAAGGTTATTTCAATCCGATACATTTGAGTTAGAAATGTAGGCACCAATTAAAAACTAGCTCTATTAAGCTTTTATATTTGAACATGTAGTGTTCTAAGTTTAACTTTCATAAATACTACACGCATATGAAAATATGAGGTATTTATATGTTTGGCCAATTAGATAAACATATCAATTATTGCTGAAAAAATATGTTTCAATCAAGTTCATACTTTTTTCTTATTCTTCTAAAATTTGTAGTTTCCAGTGACATATTATGGGACTTATTTCCCCTTCACCATTTTGCGGAGTGGTATGTTAGTTTTAATTGTAAACGATAAGCTTTAAAGAGCTAAAAGTTACCTAGTGTCTTTTGATTTCAGATCATTAAGTCATAAATTGGAAACTTAGGACAAAGGTCAATAAAATTGAGAATGGAAATGGGAAATGTGCCAAAGAGACAACAACCCGACCATAGAGCAGACAACAACAGAAGGTCACCAACAGGTCTTCAATGCATTCTTTTTTTTATGTATGCTTTGCATTGTTTTTCCTCTCAACTATAAAACACACTATTCAGCCTCCCTTATCGTTTTGTTTGAAACCAGATGTATACGATCATGCATCTCTGAAAACTTGAAGGGTTCGAAAGAATATCCGTATGTATTTCACTATATTTTCTTCTAATAAAAAAATCTTGAATTGCCAGTTATATTTACATTTTCAGATAAAAAGGACAAATGTGTATTCAAAGAGGGACGAAAGATACCAAAGGGACAGTCAAACTCATAAATCTAAAACAAACTGACAACGCCATGGCCAAAAATAAAAAAGACAAACAGAAAAACAATAGTACACACGACACAACATAGAAAACTAAAGAATAAACAACACGAACCCCACCAAAAACTAGGGGTGATCTCAGGTGCTCCGGAAGGGTAAGCAGATCCTGCTCCACATGTGGCACCCGTCGTGTTGCTTAAGTGATTACAAATCCGGTAAATAGTCTAATTCGGTAGGTCATATTCATGAAAGGGAAGGGGATTGTAGTTACGACGTAAGGAACATATCCGATATCATTTGTGAAACGGTTATTCCATAACGGTCAACCAACTCGTGATGGCGTCCGTAAAATTTACGAAGGGATGATTTCAACTTTACCATTTGGAACTCTTGGTTTAATAGCTTCCTTGTGAGCAGCAAACCTCTATCAAGAAAATCATGATAGGAAATGCAAGCACGGGAATATCGTATCAATTGGGAGATTGAAACTTGATATAATTTCTTCCAGTTTTTACTTTCAAAATTGAAATCATCTTGAGTTAAGAGATTTCTATGTTGTTTATATTGCTACAACCAGTTAAAATATCATCTAATGAGCGTTTTATTTTACATGAAAAAATGGTTGTAATTCGCTGACCGTTATATTTTCATTTAACATGTATAATCGGACTTTGGGTACATGATATACCGTCGGATTCACGGAGGTCCATGATGTAACCTTCACATTAAAGAGTAACTAGTGAAAGCTAAATTCCAATATATAACCTCTTCGTTTTGAGTATGTTAAAATGAAATCCACTGCTTATTAATTTTATGTACATTATCTTTACTGTTATCCGTTTTATATACAAATATATGTATACGTTCATGATAAAAGACGAAATACACGCAAATGTGCTTTAACAGTAATTATCTTGATGTTAATCAATATTGAGTAAAGTAACACAGCTGACATCAAAATTCTTCCAGATATGGTGGATGACAACAGTGCTGCATGACAGTTTTCGCAGGGTTTCAAACAACATGATAAGGTTACACAGGCAAAATTTGCTCACATGAATCTCACATGAAATTATAGGTTGTACATAGTGTAAAAGATAAAATAGATCTAATAGGTATGATTGTTGAAAAATGCTAGGGTTATTGGGATGCAGATTTAGCACATGTAGTTTGAAGTATGTCTATGACTAATAATAGAGGTTATCATCTTGGACATAGTTTCCGAAATATCAAAGGGTCTAATGAATGATAGTAATGTGATTAAAACTACGAATAAATAAACCAGTAGCTTTTGAAAAGGCTGGTTAACCCTGCTGGAAGGAACAAAATGAATTAGTTTTGAGGCTTGCTTATATTATAAAAAGTCTTGTATTTTCAATGTTTATTTTATTATTTATTTACATGAATGTGTGACAAATACCTATTTTCAAACACAGGTGTATGCAATCTAAAATTATAATGCCTTACCTTACTCATTTATTGGCAATGCTTAGTAAAACAATTGCTTAATCACCGCTTACTCTACAACATGTCCATTTACCATGTACAATGTATATATTGTTCGTAATTTATGATGATATAATAAACAAGGTCACTTCATATACCTTGCTATACTATGTGTCCGACCATGCATGTATAGTGTTGGTCTAAATACTATAACTGATGTCATAATCTAAAGGGTAATTAAACAAACACTGTACTCATATATAATTTTTCCGCGAAATATTTAAGACGCTTATTCTACAATGTGTACGTGTCTATCAGCCACTTTAATCATATGTAACAGGAAATAATAGTAAGTAACACAAGGGTTACACTTAATGTCACATATGAGGGTCCGAATGGGGTTTATAAAATAAAGAGCACTATGAAAAAAAAACTTATAGAATATATATAACAGTTGTCCAACAAATTAAGAGTAGGGAATAATTGGGTCCTATTATTTCAAGTATTGTGAAAAATAGGATAAGTGATAAAGGATAGAACTTGAAAATAACATAGAGTCTACAGAATAGAGAAATGAGCATAATCCGACAATAATCTTATTAGGTGCTTGTGTCATTCGTCAATAGAAAGATATGCGTTCAATGTACTTTGAATTTTTTCAACATGCATTAACGTCATTTAAAAATAACTGTTATCTTTACAAAACTTTGCAGTATCACAGCTTTTCATATCAATTGAATTTGTGTAAACAACATAACGTTGCATTTCCGAACCTACGCAGCCGATTAAGAGATACTTAAAGATACATCAAAAAGACAATTTCAAGAGATTAGAATACATTGCAAAGGATAGAACAAAAAACAGAAACAAACTTCAGAATACAGAAATTAAAATTCTCCATTGAGATCCTCATATATTTGCGTCATTCTCGTGAGAAAGATTTGTTTTCAATTTCTCATGAATTAATGCATAAGGGCGTCTAGAAAACTATTATCTTTACAAAATGTTGCAGTATCACAGCTTTATATTTATACACAGCATTACTGAGTATTTCTCAACTTAATTAAGATTTGATCAAGGTTTTCAAAAGCTACGCATATATTAATGTATGTTTTTAATGATGAGTCTGCAGTGTAGTACAAGTTTGTAATAGTATGAATGGACTTGCTTCCCTGGAAAGAACACTGAGTTTAGGTTCTTCAGTACAAAATATATGAGACACAAATCAGACAAACGTTTACTACTACAGGGATCAAAGGTGAGGTCCGACTGACATAAAGTAAATTCAATTAACCTACACACATGTTTTGCATCAATAAGATTTTATAATAAACAAGAAATAATTGTAACATGATGCTGATCTCCAATAATTCGTCATTCCTATGGTCGCCTGATATTAGGCAAAGTCTAATGCACATTGGTTTGGTCTAGTAAAGTGAAATGCATAGGTGACGCATAGGAGACTGACCCTGTATGTCACTCAATTGTTTTTGAAATAACGAACAGGAATAAATATTGTAAAGAAGTGGGAACATCGACCGTTTACAAGTTCTCAAACATGGACTCTACCATATTGCATTTGATCTGTAATATTGTCCCATACATGATTGTATGGTTTAGGGATGGAGATCTCGACCGTTTACAAGTTCTCAAACAGGAGGTGATGGGGTGACCATTATGACTCCCCCTATATTTTTTTTGATTTGTTATATTGTGCCATACATGAATATATAAGGTTAAGGGATAGGGATCTCGACCGTTTACAATTTCTCAAACAGGAGGTGATGGGACGACCATTGTGACTCCCCCTATATTTTATTTGATTTGTTAAGGTATTCGACCCATAATCAAGCAAAATAATTTACATTTTTATCAAGGATTGTAAGTAGGAGGGTCTAAGAGTTCTTACTATGAAATAAAAATCCGCAAAATATTTGAGGTTAACAGCAGAGCTGGGTTACAGTGCCCCCCCCCCCCACTTTTTGTCCTCAAATGCCAAATAAGGGGTTTTAATAGGATGTAAAATTAAGAAATCTATATAGTATTATTTACGAATCTATCTTTTAAAAGGAACCTTACATGTAACCTTGTAAAATTAAACATAAAAAATATATTGTTTTTTTTGCTATTCTATTTTTAGAACTGTGTTATTGTTACTAATAATAGAAAAAGGAGAAAAGTCTAAAATTTGTCAATTTTATATCTTCACTAGTTCAAAAGTGAATATTTTAGCAGAGCATTAAAAGTGACATTTAAATTAACTTTACATATTGTTCCATCCTAAAAAAAAAATTTAGAAAATTTTACCGTACCAATTTCAAGAAATTTTGATTTAGAATGTCAAGGTCACAGTTCGTAAATGGAGACTTGGTATCCCTGTTCTGATGTTTTTTGGTATAATTTATGTAAATCTATAGCAAAACTAACCATACTTCATATAATCTTATAATAAGAATAAACTATGATATTTATGACATGTAAAGTTCAAAAGGTCATAGGTCAAGGTCATTTTTGGAGCTAAAATCAACAAAAATCTCCTTTTTTGCTAAATTGCTAAAAAGTGTATCTACCTATTGGTCCCATAATCTTCACAACCTTTGTAAATAAAGACCATTTGATGATATTCAAAAGATCTTGGTTTGGTTTCAACCTTTAGGGGTCAACAGGTCAAAAAGTCAAGTAATTTTAGGAGCTAAAATTATACAATGACCTCCTTTTTTGCTCAATTTTCTATAGTAAACTTACCTTTATGAACTATAATCTTTCATTACATTTGTTAATTATGATAACTTTATGATATGCATTAGATATAGGATTAGCTTCAACCTTGAGGTCAAAAGGTCAAAGGTCAAGGTAATTTTAGGACCTGAAATATGAGAATTCTCTCCTTTTTGCTCATATTTCAAAAGTATATAATAAAAAGAAGATGTTGTATGATTGCCAATGAGACAACTTTCTACAAGAGACCAAAATGACACAGAAATTAAGTTATAGGTAACTACAGCCTTCAACAATGAGCAAAGCCTATACCGCATAGTCAGCTTTAAAAGGTCCAAAATGGCAATGTAAAACAATTCAAACGAGAAAACACATGGCCTTATTTAAAACAAAAAATGATCAAAAAACAAATATTTTACACACAAACAAACCACAACCACTGAATAACAGGCTCCTGACTTGGGACAGACACATACATACATAATGTGGTGGGGTTAAACATGTTGGACAATATTTATGGTTTTGCTACATGTTTTCGATTTTGTCCAATGTGCAACACCAGACATCACATGAAAGCATTAGGGCTCAGACTGAGGATGCATTTTCTTATATTTCACACCAGTATTAACTAGAGCTCATTAAAAAATACCCCATCATTCCTGTTCAACATTGAACTCAGTTAGGTTAATTATCTCCCATGAAATATTTCAGAAAATGTTTATTCTACTTCATGCACATAATAAATAATAGAAATAATCTTCTTCGATGATATTAATAAACTCTATCACATTTCAATATTTATTTGTACATTATCATGAAAGTATGACATGGTGACAGGTCATGATGGTTCAAAGGATACAAATAAATATTATCATATCTATATACATGTATACAATGTACAATCAATATTTAATCTTTTGAATATTAACATTGATCAATAAAGCATGACAATGAGATCAGGATCAATCATACAGTATACCAAATTAAGCAGACCTATTGCTTTTTTAATCTGATACATGGACTTGACCATGGGTACATAACTTTTTTCACGGATCCATGAAATGTGGTCAATGTCAAGGGAAAACAGTTTTACAGACATGAGGAACTTTCAATTCATGCTCATTGCAAGTATAGATATCATATTATTCATAAGAGAAATTAACATTAAAAACATTAATAAAAATTGCTGAGTTCAAAATATCTGTAATGCAGCAACAACTTTTCTCTTTAGTCTAAGGTTGGTCAAATTCCACACAATTCCTGTTATGTCTTCAGCCCCTGATGGTATTGGAGCTTTTAGTACCACATTATATCAATACTGGCTGTCAGTTTCATATTCCATCTCTTTGATATGAGAGATAACATCTTGCCTAACTGGAAGTAAAAAAGAAAATTCATCACAAATTAATTAAAACTTTTAAATTTAGCATTCTGAAGAAGAAAACTATCACTATAGTATATGGTTGAAAGCATTCCGACTACCAAATGTGTTTATGTGTTGCAACACTGAGGGATGTTCTAGAAATAAATGTAGGGGAATCAGGGGTCAGAAGACACTTTTTATTTCACCCCCACCATGCATAATATTTCATTTGTCATTTCAGTGCCTTTTATAGCTGAATATGCGGTATGGGCTTTGCTCATTGTTGAAGGCCTTACAATGACCTGTAGCTGTTAATTTCTGTGTCACTTGGTTTCTTGTGGAGAGTTGTATCTTTGGCAATCATATGACATCTTCTTTTGTATATAAATAGGGGCATTAAAAAAAAGATTGTAAAGTTCTAGATTTCTTTTTTCTTTTTTTTAATAGAAGTCATTGACTTTCAAATATACACTACAGCTCAGGTGTATTTTGCGTTGTCCACCCGTCCACAGTGGGAGTGGGCAAACTTTCTAGCTTGTCAACTCTGCCCACCCATAGGAGTGGGCATGCAATTTCGTTTGTTTAATCAAAAGACTTGCAAGTACAATCAATTGAAAAAAGCAGATAAGCATTAGATATCAATATTTTAACAAAAAAGAGATTAAAGTTGGAGTGGGCCGGTGGAAAAAGCAAAATCCACCCAGGCTGTTGTGTAGCACTGTTCAAACATAATTGATTAAATGTTAGCTAACATACTCAATCAGTTGTTTCAAAGTCCGAAGAAGGATGTAGATGTATTCATAGGTCTCTCAACATTTGAAAATGTCTGCTTTGGTGTGGCATTTGGTATCTGGTGGATATATCTGCATCTTGATCTCACAGGCTAATTTCTACAAGAAGCAAATTATAGTTTAACAAATATGTAAACAGCAGAGTAATCTGAGTTCACTTAGTAATAGGCATTTTTAGTTTGATAATGGGTAATTTTTTAATAAAGTTCAATTTGGTTTATCCCTGCCACATTCTGTATGTGCCTGTCCCAAGTCAGGAACCAGTAATTCAGTAGTTGTATTTTAATGCTGTATAACTAATAATTCAGTAGTTGTATTTAGTCTTCTCCTTTGAATTGTTTAAATTTATAGCTGATTATGTAGTATGGGTTTGTCTTATTGTGTAAGGTTGTATGGTGACTTAAAGTGGTTCCGTTATATGTCATGTGAAGTACATGTATTGGGGAGAGTTTTCATATTGGCAATCATTCCACATCTTCTTATTTTCAAAATGGCTTTGTACCAATGCAAGCATTATGAATATTTTATCCAACTTTATAGATTAAATTTTCAAACTCTATCAATTATAAGATAAATCATGGACAAATAGAGAAACAAATAGACTAAAATTTTGATAGTACTAAGTAGTTATCAGCTTTTAAACAGGTTAGATAACTCTCTAATACATGTAAACATGGAACATGTACATATGTGTTCATGTTTCATATCTATATTTTTTTAAAGACAAGGCATAATATACATGATATAACAATAAACATGAACATGTATCTTAGAAAACTGCTCTATTTATTACCTTTGCCCATCTGTGTTTGTCTGTGTATTAGGTAAATGTAGCATAAGTTCTCCACAGTCATAAACAAGGTTAATTAGCATCTCTGAAATTTAAATAAAAAGTTCCTTGTCATCATTGATACATTGATCATGTACATATAGATATACAAATGTAAATAAAAATTGGTTATAATACAATGTAAATTGTATCTATATATAAGTTAAGTTCAGACATGTTTCAAATAATTTTAGGTACAACCATTTATTTCATTCATTTAGACAATGACAGTTTATTATGACACTACAACAATTGACAACAAAATTGCTATCAATCTGAACACAAAAAAAACCTGTGTATTATTTAATGAAAATACACACCATTAGTCTTTATACATGTATCATGTTTTGATTATTTACTGACCCCTACTGTACATTTAAATTAACAGTGACAGATGGCAGAAATACATATACAACTGTACAAATTACAAGATACATGTATCTTCATTATCATATAAATGAAAGAAGAGTAATACATGTATGCTTCATTTCTTGGGATGATAATCAAAAATATCTCAGATAATCTGCAACTTACCTTATCAATTGTGTTTTGTAGGTTTGGAGGGATTAATGTCACATCTTTAACAAGGATGGTTTCTCTAAAAAATGAAATATAAATTTCTGTTACACAAATGTTCTTCATTTTAATAGCACATAGATAAGGAATGTATATATGTAGCAGTACAATGTACATGTACATCATTTGTACATGTATGTATGTACAAATGATGTTTGTTAGTTTATAATACAAATTTTCTTACCAAATATAATAAAGTGAAAACTGGACATATATTAAAAAACACATACATTTTATAAATGAATAATATTTGTTGTAAAAATGCTATTTGCCAATGTACATGTACATGATGTAATAAAAAGAATAAATAATCAAAGAATTCAAATATTGAAAAGCTTTACAACTTGTGACCTTACAACGCTGAAAATTTACTCAGGGACAATGCACCTTGGTGAATTTGTGTCTTATTCGCTCAGTCGTTGAATATTTGTCTGTATTTAAATTTTTCGACTAGTTATTGTATAAAAAAAATTAATTATAGTATGGATATCAGATTAAAATGGGAAGTACACGTACATTGTTTTGTACATGTAAAGTATCAACTTCTTCTTACATTCATAGAAATTAAACAGAAAAAACTCCCAGATATATACATGTACATGTATGAACCGTCAATTGTTTGTTTACTCTTTATTTATGTTTCTTTGTATCCTACATCATGTACATGAGCATTTGAATTTTAATCAAATACTGATTAAATTATCAGATGATTTTTAGATGGATATTATCAAATATATATTACTATAGTCATGCTAGTATATACATGTATTAATTAATTAGTGTTGTGGCAGTGTCTGTGTCAATGTGACAAGTTTAACAGCCATTGATGGTTCATGCTACATGATGATCATACATGTACATTGTATGTGTACCATGGCAATTCAACTTTTGAACATGTTGAAGGGTAGCCTTGGCTTGAATCCCTCAATTGTCTGATAGCATGCATGTTTTCCTATTTAGTTCTACTGCACTTTTGTTTAATGCTTTCTTGCAATTGTTATCAATATGTTTGTATTTGTTTTTTGCCTTGACTTGGGTGTTTGTTCCTAAATTATTACAAACATATAAACTGACAGACCTGGATTATTTTTTAAATAATCATTTTTTTCATACATGTATCTAGTTTAGATTACTATGACATCTAAGGCAGCAACCATTTGATTTTCTGGGGGGGGGGGGGGGGGGCTATGTTTTTTTTTTTTTTTTAAAAGTGTGTTTCCAGTTTTTGGAGAAAAAAAAAATTTGTTTTTGATTCTGAGAAAAAAAATTGTTTGTTTCACCCTCAGCTGCCACTATATGTAATGCTAAAATTGAAAGAAAAAAATTGTTTTCTACTTGTCGCGAAAAAAATAGATTGTTCTCGCCGCAGGCGAAAAAAAAAAAAAATATGTCCAGAAAAAAAAACCATAGCCCCCCCCCCCCCCCAGAAAATCAAATGGTTGCTGGCTAACGGCTGGTGTAGTGGGGCATAATTAACATGACAATGTTGTCCAACTCAAGTTTTAAAATGTTTGGATTTGTAAATGCAAATTACCTGGCACCTGCTCAAAGTTTTACACTGAAGCTTGGCATCAGCTTGGCCTTTGGTTTACTAGGTTCTCCATGTAATAGGAACCATAAGGAAGGCGGTTCAATTCCATCCAGATATACACTTAACATATGAATACAGAACTTTAAAACATAAAAATGAACGATCCATTCAAATCGTCTCCCAGAGCAGATCGCCAGATGAAAAGGGTATCACTAATTAGCGACAACAAGCGTCAAGAAGCGACAACAAGCGTCAAGAAGCGACAACAAGCGTCAACAAGCGACAACAAGAATTATTTTAGCGACAACAAGCGACAAGAAGACTATTTAGCGACAAGAAAACATTTTTTTTTATTAGATATAAAGAAATTTGTATTTAATGTTTTTTTTTTTTAAATATACGAGCAGATATGTCTAATTAAAATGTTTTATTATATAGATAGACAAAGAAATGAAACATTTGTGAGGAAGAAAGAGATTGTGAAGTTTATATTAGTATATATTGGTAGATGAAGAAATTTAACATTTGTGAAGAAGAAAAAGATTGAGCTTCTTTTCCTCCTGTTTGATTTCAGTTCTTTGTATTTCACAATTTGTGTCAATATTTTCAGGACAATGATGCACAAATAATTCATTTTGCGAGCTTAATATATATTGCACGAAAAGAGTTTTAAAAAACAAATTATAAGATAAATAATATGTTCTAAAATACAAGGAAAAGTAATCTCATAATACAATAATTAAACGTAATACTGGCTGTTTTTCATAATAGATGATAAAATATCATGTAAATAATGTTTCATTTTTTTCTATCAATTTTAACTTTCTTGTCGCTAAAATTATTTTCTTTTGCATATTCTTTTAATATTTATTGCAATAATTAATTTTAATAAAAAAAAAATTTCTTGTCGCTAAATAGTTTCTTGTCGCTTGTTGTCGCTAGAATAATTCTTCTTGTCGCTTGTTGACGCTTGTTGTCGCTAAAATTCTTGTTGTCGCTAATTAGTGAGACCGGATGAGGAAAAGGACAAGTGCGTGATGTGTTTACATTCCTTCTATCAACTAATCTTCCTATGCCGGTACAACATATTTGACAACCAGTTGCATCCAAACTGCACACATTATTTCTGCATCACGATAAGACGAAGAGACTTAAATCGGCGTACTTTTTTTGGTAAAATGCCTTCGTCTGTCTTGGCAGCCGACCGAGTCGTCCATATTTGTTTACCATATACAGTCAGAGCTCTGACATAAACAAGTCAGAATAAAATGACTTCCATGGTCAGATATAATTTGATGTAAGTGTTGTCTCCCTTCTTGCACTCAACAGAATATGACTTGTACAGGTCAGTTTATGTCAGACTTTAATTTATCATAAAATGACTTCCACAGGTCAGCTTTTGCATAAAATATTGTGACTTAATATCTTCATATTCTAATAAGATTTATGTCCCTTTTTAATGCATTTTGACTTAGAGAGGTCATTTTTGTTCTGACTGTAAGCAGTCATTTCTACCACTTTGTTATCAATCTCCATAAAATATAGTGATTACTAGTTTCGAATCAAAGAGTTTAAAAAGTGGGGCTCATCATACCTTCTTCTTTCCAGAATCTTAACATAATATATTTATCTCATCAAATTCAATCATTTCCAAATACAAACAAAAACCAAAGCAGAAAAAATGGATCATACAATTTTCTGTCAATATCATAAGATTTACAAAATACAATATTGGATACATTAACTAGTACCATGACAATACTTCAAATCTTCCAAGGAAAAAATAAGGGATCTATTCTCATCCACTTTTAGCTAAATTTATCAAGAGCAAAACATTTATTATTTTAATATTTCATTGAGGTAAATACTGTTGTGCAAACTGACTCAAACAAGTCACACTATGTTCTGACTTCAAAGAGTCAGTCAAAACTAAACTTATTTCAACCTTTAAGTCTAGTACTGTCATATTGATTTAAAAATGTATGAGAAAGCCAGATATGGGACAGAGAAAATATTAAGGTCCCCTAAAGTCACAATGAGGACAAAAAAAAAAAATATTTGGTATATTCAATATTTAAATGCATTTTCTTTTAAACAGGTCAAATCATGTTTTGACTTAAAACAGGCAGCCCAAAACTAAATTTATTGAAATTTTTAGAGTGGGGCACTGACATATGATATTAAATGAAAGTATGGGAACGTCAGACATAAGAAATATATGTAAGATCCCCTAAAATAAATAACCATTTGACTTAATTGTTTCTAAACATTTATCAAATAAATTCACAAATGGCAGATTCAGAAGCAGGGCTTAAAGGAAGTACACCTAGCTTTGATTGGAAAATTTGTTCTGCAATCTGACTTGAACAGGTCAAATCATGTTCAGACAAATTGACTTAAACAGGTCAAATGGGCATGTTCGGACAAATTGACTTATACAGGTCAAATCATGTTCTGACTTAAAAGAGTCTGTCAAAAACTAAATGGCTTGCAAAGTTCTGTAAAAGTTGTGCATTATCATGATTGTGATGTGATTGTTAGAATGTATGAATACAAGTAGGAACAAAAATCACAAAAAATTAAGTCACAATTATAAGAACTATATATATAAAAGATAATTTGGTATATTTTTGATATCTTAATATTTCATTGAGGTAAATCCTGTTGTGCAAACTGACTTGAACAAGTCACATTATGTTCTGACTTCAAGGAGTCAGTAAAAAACTATACTTTAATTAAGTATTGCAACTTTAAGTCTGGGATTGTCATATGCATTTAAGAATGTATAAGAAACTCAGATAAAAGACACCCAATAATAAAGTCACAAAAATGTGGACTATAAAAAAGTGTATTTGGTATACTATTATTTAATTTTCAAATGTATTTTGTTAACAAATTTCTCCAAATTATTTAAAAAATTTTATTATATTTCTGTATTTTCATGACTTTTTTTCTGTTAAATTAGCATTTGGAACTTTCGGTTTTAAAAAACATTATTTTAAAAACCATTTGACTGAATTGGTTCTTAAAAAAAATTGTGAATTAATTAACTCAACAGTAGCAGATTCAGATATGGAGGGGGCTTAAAGGAGGAAGACTTAGTTTTGATTGAACATTTTTTTTTCTGTCAACTGACTTTAACAGGTCAAATCGTGTTCTGACTTCAAAGAGTCAGTCCCAACTAAACTTATTTCAACTTTTAAGTCTAGTTTTTTTCATATTGATTTAAAAATGTACGGAAAAGCCAGATAAAAGACAGAGGAAATCAGGTCCCCATACGGCACAATAATGAGGACTATAAAAAAGTTTATTTTGCATATTCAATATATTTAAATGTATTTTGTTTTAAACCGGTCAAATTATGTTCTGACTTCAAAGAGTCAGTCAAAAACTTCAATTTAGCTAATCATTACAACTTTTTAGTCTATATAATATATTATTTTAAACCATTTGACTGAATTGTTTCTAATAAACCTATCAATTAATTAACTCAACAGTAGCAGATTCAGATAAAAGGGAAAAGGGGGGGGGGCTTAGAAGAAGAAGACCTAGTTTTGATTGGATTTAATTTTCTCTGTAAACTGACTTTAACAGGTCAAATCATGTTCTGACTTCAAAGAGTCAGTCAAAACTAAACTTATTTCAACTTTTAAGTCTAGGATTTTCATATTGATTTTAAAATGTATGGGAAACCAGATAAAAGACTGATGAAATAAGGTCCCCTTAAGTCACAATCATGAGGACTATACAATAATGTATTTGGTATATTTTATATTCAAATGTATTTTGTTAACAAATTTCATCAAATTAATATCTTAAAAATTTATTCTATTTCCGTATTTTCATGACTTTTTTTCTGTTAAGTTAACAAATAGAACTTTTGGTTGTAAAAAACATTATTCTAAAAACCATTTGACTGAATTGTTTCTTAATTTTTTTTTAACTCAACAGTAGCAGATTCAAATAAGGGAAAAAGGGAAGGGGGGGGGGCTAAGATGAAGAAACATAGTTTGATTGGATTTTTTTTTCTGTAAACTGACTTTAACAGGTCAAATCATGTTCTGACTTCAAAGAGTCTGTCAAAACTAAACTTATTTCAACTTTTAAGTCCAGGATTTTCATATTGATTTAAAATGTATGGAACATTTTTATTTGATATATTCAATATTCAAATGCATTTTGTTTTTTAAAGATTTTTATCAAATTATCTAAAAAAAAAAAAAAATATTGTATTATTTCTGTATTTTCATGACTTTTCTTTTCTGTTAAGTTAACACATGGAACTTAATTGTGGTTGCAAAAAAAAATTATATTTTAATAACCATTTGACTGAATTGTTTCTAAAAAAAAATCAGTAATTAATTAACTCAACAGTAGCAGATTGATATTTAGTGGGGAGGGGGATTAGAGGAAGAACACCTAACTTTGATTGGACATTTTTTTCCTGTCAACTGACTTTAGCAGGTCAAATAGTGTTCTGACTTCAAAAAGTCAGTCCCATCTAAACTTATTTCAACTTTTAAGTCTAGTTTCTTCGTATTGATTTAAAAATGTACAGAAAAGCCAAATAAAAGACAGTGGAAATAAGGTCCCCATACAGCGCAATAATTAATGAGGACTATTAAAAAGTTTATTTTGCATATTGATTATTCAATATTTAAATGTATTTTGTTTTAAACTGGTCAAATTATGTTCTGACTTCAAAGAGTCAGTCAAAAACTTCACTTTAACTTATTATTACAACTGTTAAGTCCGGCATTGTCATAAATATATGCATTTAAGAACGTATGGGAAAATCAGATAAAAGACACCCAATAATAAAGTCACAATAATGAGAACTAATATTTTATATTCAAATATATTTTGTTTACAAATTTCATCAAATCATCTTTAAATTTTATTATATTTCTGTATTTTCATGACCTTTCTTTTCTGTTAAGTTAACACATGGAACTTTTGGTTGTAAAATATATTATTTTATACCATTTGACTGAATTGTTTCTAATAAACTTATCAATTAATTAACTCAACAGTAGCAGATTCAGATAAAAGGGAAAAAGGGGGGGGGGGGGGGCTTAGAAGAAGAAGACCTAGTTTTGATTGGATTTAATTTTCTCTGTAAACTGACTTTAACAGGTCAAATCATGTTCTGACTTCAGAGAGTCAGTCAAAACTAAACTTATGTCGACTTTTAAGTCTAGGATTTTCATATTGATTTTAAAATGTATGACAAACCAGATAAAAGACTGATGAAATATGGTCCCCTCAAGTCACAATATTGAGGACTATAAAAAAAAATGTATTTGGTATATTTTATATTCAAATGTATTTTTTTTAACAAATTTCATCAAATTAATATCTTAAAAATTTATTTTATTTCTGTATTATCATGATTTTTTTTCTGTAAAGTTAACATATAGAACTTTTGGTTGTAAAAAATCATTATTCTAAAAACCATTTGACTGAATTGTTTCTTAAAAAAAATTAATTATCCCAACAGTAGCAGATTCAGATAACGAGAAAAAAGGGGGGGGGGGGGGCTAAGATGAAGAAACCTAGTTTGATCGGATTTTTTTTCTGTAAACTGACTTAAACAGGTCAAATCATGTTCTGTTAAAAAAAAATGTTGAGGAGAAAATACTATGAAAATCAGACTAAGTTTGGTGACTTTGTTGTCCTTCAAGAAGTGGTACATATAAATACATAATATTTTCACTACAACTATCTATTGGGTGTTTTTTAAATAGATTTTTTAGCAACATTTATAACTTTGTAATTTATGTTCAATTGTACACTTGTTATTCTTAATATATATTTTTTTGGGAACAAAATCTTGTCAGGGTTTCTTATGGTACTAGCATGACAAGAGCATTCATATTCTTAAATACTCTAAACATTAAAAACAAGTCATTATCTTCAGATCATTCTGAGTCTTTCTGGCCTTATTAAATTAAAGTCAGAACATTCAGACTTTCATGAGTCAGAACATTCAGACTTTCATAAGTCAGAACATTCTGACTTTCATAAGTCAGAACATTCAGACTTTTATAAGTCAGAACATACTGACTTCCAATGTTCTTCTCACTTCTGTAGAAACAAAGACTATCTATATTTCAAATAAAAGGTTAATGCTTTATGTGGCTAAGCATCTGGGGTAAGAATTATAGATGTGTAACTTCATAGGAAAACATATATGCCATATAATTAGGGATTGACCCTGTACATGTATGTCATTCAAATCTTCTTGAAATGACGAACAGGAATATTATATGGTTTAGGGGTGGTGATCCAGACCATTTCAAAAAGGGGGATGGGGATGACCCCCATGGACTTTCCCTTTATTTCATTTGATTTGTTGTATTGTCCCATATAATAATATATAGGCTTAAGGGGTGGGGATCTCAACCGTTTACATGTTTTCAAACATGAGGGGGTGGGGTGACCCCAAGGGACTTTATCTTTATTTCATTTAATTTGTCTTGTTGTCCCTTACACTAATATATATGGTTCAGGGGTGGGGATCTTGACCATTTACATGTTTTCACACTGTAGGGGTGAACAACCCCCCCCCCCAAGGGACTTCCCCTATATTACATTGGGTTTGTTTTATTTTCCCATACAAGAATATATATAGTTTAGGGGTGGGGATCTCAACCGTTTACAAAATATAAGAACATTCGCAAATGGCAGGGGAGGGGGTAAACCCAGAGACTAGCCCGGTATATTTCATTCAAATCAATTTGACATTATAAAAAGGAATATATATGGCTGTTTACAGGTGGGGATCTCGACAATTTTCAAGATATATAAGATCATTCTCAAATGACAAGGGGTGGGGCGACCCATAGAGACTAGCTTGGTATATTTCATTATACTTTACAGAGAGAAAAAATTGAGTTAACCCTCTTAGTGCGTAGCTAAATTTCAAAACATTGACCAGAAACGGGTCAATTTCAGTAAAAAATACCAAAAACAGTAAATTGTTATTCGTCTTGTATAACAGCATGTTAACTCAAATAATTGAAGAATTACCAAACATAAAGTATAGATGTTTATTTTTTTTCAAAAAATAACGTTATTTATATGACATGACGTAACGTCATAATGATGATCACGTCACGTTCTAAGGAAGTTTCGCGCTATTCAATTAGTCAAGCACTTTACAGTATTTTGGAGAAAACGTTCAGTTTTTGCAAAACAGCACTATACTTTACCAAATTACAAGTCAGATTTACTTATTTTCGGTTGTTCATCTTAGATCAAATAAAATATTTAATTGGATAAAGCACATATAAAAAAAAAAGATGGCATTGCGTATTCCAAGTGTACTTTAACAAACTTGACATATATAAAACATGACAAATAATGTAATTTAAAATAAAACATAATGCAAAATAAGAGAAAATTTATTATATTCTGTATCTATAACTACAAGTCTATTTTTTTGTATAGTTCTTCCATTATTTATGGTAGACTAACTGAGACTTAGCATTGTTTTGAACTTTAAATTGTGGTTTCCGCATTGTGAATGGCCGTACGGTTGCCTGTAATTACAATGTACTTGCATCCACTTCACTTGAACTTTGGTGGATAGTTGACTTATTGCCAATCTTACCACATCTGACATCTCCTTTGTTTATATTCAAATGCTTATCTCATGTATTTACAAATTTGGTTGGCATCAGTCAATTAAATATGATACTGATTTGATGACATTAATTTGAACCAATTTTTGAAAACTTAAACATAAATTCTCCCGAAAGTTTTTATATTGGGGACATTATAAAAGGAAATGTGCACAATATTCTGCGTTATCTCCGCAAAATTTACAGAAACTTTCAGATGCTAGTGCTTTTATATGTAAACTGTGTATCATCCCGTTTCAATAGCAAGTGATTGTTCACTTATTTTTGATTCGTAAGAAGTAAGCTCCATATTTTGGTATAACAAAGCAATAGGTAAGCCTTTTAAAGTCAAACGATTAGCAAGTTATACAAAACAATATGAATTAAATAGTGCTGTGTTATTATGTTAACTATCAAGTTGATATTATAGTATTAATGAATGGGTGTTTTTATAATGGCCCTGTTATATGTCCAAGGTCTGTTATAATGGTCGAGGAAGTCTGTAATGGCCCGAGGCAACGCCGAGGGCCATTACAGACATCCGAGGCCATTATTACTGACCGAGGACATATAACAGAGCCATTATAAAAACACCCATTTCTTAATACATTTATTAACCAACTGAATAAAAGTGTATGTGTTAATATATCAAATATCCAAGATATTAAGTTGACAGAAGTTATGTGTTGAAAAACAGGAGGAACAGTGATCCCTATATATGGTTCTTTAATGTTGGTTGCTGGTTACTAAATAAAATAAAATACAATAGAGTATTATACTCTTTACAACTTAATTTTATAAACTTTATTAAAAACCCTAACTGAGCTTTATACAGACAAACCGGGCATTAATACAGGGCCATTACAGAAAAACAGGGCCATTACAGAAAAAACAGGGCCATTACAGAAAAACAGGGCCATTACAGAAAAACAGGGCCATTACAGAAAAAAACAGGGCCATTACAGAAAAACAGGGCCATTACAGAAAATATGGTTATTTTTAATAACCAGTCATTTTTGGTAATAATGTACTAAGTTGGTTAATAAAATGTTATAAAGGATGTATGTGCCCCAACATAAATATCGCCACACCTAAAACCAAAACCATTTTATTGGCTTAACTATGACGCAATTAATTTTCAGCCTTAATTTAAGAAAGACACATTTAAGATTAATGGTGTTTACACATGCAACTTTATATCCTTTTTTTTAATAGAAATGTTTAAAGTTGCCAAAAATATGTCAATGTTGTGAAATGTTTTGCTATGTATGCTGTGAAATGTATCTGTCTCCATATATATCCTCCATCAGTGATACACTGTAATCGTCTTGTTCCCTTTTCTGTGTAGATGATGGTTGCACCGACGCTTGTGTCATCACTTGAACTATTTCTCGTGCTTACTACTGTTATTCTTTTCTATGTTATACTGATGTTCAGTAGTTGTCGTTTGTTGGTGTGGTTTATAAGTGTTTCTCGTTTCTCGTTTTTTATATAAATTAGACCGTTGGTTTTTCCGTTTGTTGTTTTTTGTTACACTAGAATTGTTTAGGGCCCTTTATAGCTTGCTGTTCGGTGTCAGACAAGGCTCCGTGTTGAAGCATGTACTTTGACCTATCATGGTTTACTTTTATAAACTGTGACTCGGATGGAGAGTTGTCTCATTGGCACTCATACCACATGTTCTTATATCTATTCATATCATATTTCATTTGTCATATTCATTATCATATCACATTGATGCTTGACGAATAACAAATCCAAATCAAACACACATTTTTTCCTGCATGCTTACTAATTACGACCATAAAATCCCTTCTTAACTAATATCTTTGCATACCTGTATTTTTCATTCAGGTGTTTGAATCTGTGGATGGTGTGCGCTATTAGCTATATTTTTACATGGTTTTTTTTTCATGTTTCTTATTTTTTAGGTTCGGTTCAAATATTTTCGTAAATAACTACTTAATTTCTTTGATTACTTTTGTTCAATGGTATATTTATACTATTTGTAAACATCAATATGTATATATTTATTGAATAAATAATTAGAGAATTAGAGGGCCCTTCCGAATTTATATGCGTACTTCAATCTAATATTTACTCATATTTCGAAAAGATATTTTATTACATCTTTCGATTTTTATACTGCACTTATATAGCACGTGAAGTATACTAAGGAAAACATAGATTTTTGTTTAAAGCACCGTATTCAGTATCAGCATGATAGATCATTATATGACTTTTAAAAATGTTATTGGTCTCAAATTTAACCATCGTATGGTGTTACTTCATTGAATAAATGTAAAGGAATTTCAAAATTTGCCGTTAAAAATGTGAAACTCTGATCTTCTATTGATATAAATACAGTTCCAATGTGATGCAACTTCGAGTAATCACAATCCAAACGTTATAAAATTATAATATAAGACCACTTGTTCTGGATAGGTTGAAAGGCAGGATACAAAAAACTACAACACAAAATTGATTAAGTAAGACATAAGTTTTCTGCAGCAAATATTTCAAAAGGTAAAAACACCCGTCAAACAAAAAAATGACCTGAAAAATAAAGATAGCACACTCTTTTTTTTACGTCCCAAGTCATGAGTCTGTAATTCAGTGGTTGTCGTTGGATCATATCTGTCACATAATTATGTTTTTCATAAACTAAATTGTTATAAGTTATGCCGTTAGTTTTTATGTTAGTTTTACATTTTTTTCATGTTGGGGCCTTCTTTAGCTGACTTTACGTTAAAAGCTTTTCTCAATTTTGGGTGATTCCTGCTCCTAACGGGTTTTCAATAACTCCATAGTATCTATCCATTTAATTTTTTTGCACATAAACTAGTTTATAATAGCTAATAATGCATAAAAAACATTGAAATGCAGAATGCTATTTTATACCAATTTTACAATTCGTGTGAGTAAATTGATTGTAGACTTATTTATTTATTAAATACCAACGTAGACTTTTTCGTTGTTTAATTAATTTGTTTTTAAAGAAGTAAGAAAACCAAGGCAAGCATCAAGTTCAAGACTTAGTATATAGGTGTCCCTCCAAATATAAAAGAGTTAACGTTAAGGCCATTTGTTTAAAATATTTATTTATTGTTGGGTACAAGAACGAAAACCAATAAGCAAATAGTTTTGTTTATTGCTTAAATGATCATTGTTGATGTTGGGTTTTCCCCCCTTCTGTTTCATACTATGATTCTTTTTTATCTTATCAATAAAAGCATAAAAATCGTTCATTCTAAAATTTGATAGCGCTATCATGCCGTCAAATCAATTACCACGTCGAATGACGTCAAATAATATTTGACGTAATGATGACGTTTTATGAAAAGTATGGGTAAAAAGAAAACAACAACAAAAATAATAACCACATGATGAATAAAATATATAAAATGTATTCAATAATTGAAGGAAAGGTGTTTTTCAGAAACATTACGAAAGGGAAAAAAATAATATTTTTTTTTACACAAAGGACATATATGTCCTTCCCGCAGTAAGCCAGGGGAGGACACATATGTCCTTCCCGCAGTAAGAGGGTTAAGGGGGCAGGGATCTCGACTGTTCAACATTGTCAAATGACAGGGGTAGGGTGATCACTGGAGCCTTACCCTACATTTCATTTGATTTGTTTTTAATATCATATTCCATGTTCATAATTGAAAAACCCGTTTTGTGAATCTCTTTATAATGTTCTCAAGTTAAAATCATTTTTAAAATAAAAATAAAAAAATATTTCGGTTCTTTTAGTTAAACCCTCCCTTCCCTTTTCCTTTATTAAAATTATTCCGATTTCATTTCATTTTCATTAATATCAATATTCAAAAGATCGTTTTTCTCATTGGGAGAAACGAAAAAACAAATATATTTATAAGCCGCAAACTCGGAAAGGTTAAAAAGTCAATTCATGATTAAGTTTAAAAATAGAAAAATCACGTGATGATGTTCAGCTCGAAGCAATAATTTTACTTTTAAAATTGCACGGACTGGTTATTAATGTTAATACTGTTTAAGACAACACGAGTTGTCTCCCGAAAATAACAGTTCATTATCATAACAACATTTTCTGACCTGAACAAGTCAGAATTGTCAGACACCAGGTCATCTCAAAGGCCACGCGTCCGTATTTACAGGTCACGCGCCTTCATGAAACAGCAACAAAATCACTTGCAAAGACCTTCTTCACACGCAAAAAATATTAAAATGGCCATGAAAATACGGAGGTAATATGTATTACCTTCTGAAAATGACCACATTGACCTAGATTTTCAATAAAAAAACGTAAATAATCACTATATTTTCAATAACTTCTCGTTCGAGAAACTCCCAAAACAACGACTCTCAAACACGTGATCTCTCGCAAAAAACCACGTGATCGTATGTGTCTTAGATCGGCGGCAAATTCAAAATATCTTCTGGTTTGACGGACTCGATGGAAAACTACGCAAAACAAAAATTGACCCGTACAGGTCAGAATGTCAAAACATTTTCTGACTTGAAGAAGTCATTTTATTCTGACTTGTTTATGTCAGAGCTCTGACTGATATAACTTCTGTTTCCGGATTGTCAAAATTGGACAATTTTTCGAAAAAATGAGCGTTTACTCTATAGTTAATGAAAATATACTTCAATTAAGCCTTTCTGATATTTTAATCGTCATTTTAAAAATAATAACTATACTTTCGCTTACTAGGCGGAAAATACCGAGGTGTTGAAAAAATTGACACCTCGGTAAACTCCGGAAAATTTTCCGTAAATCTTTATTATGGGTCGGATAAAATTGTCCAATACATGAATATATATGGTTTAGGGATGGGGATCTCGACCGTTTCCAAGTTCTCAAATAGGAGGGGTTGGGGTGACCCCATGGGCTTCCCTAAATTACAAGATAAAAGCACATTTTCATATTGAAGGGTATGGGATGACCCCCAAGGGACTCATCCTTTATTACTTAAATGGAAAATATAAACAACTCGTAAAAATTACAAATTTTCGGCGATGAAATATTTCATACAATTGTTCTTTGACATCTTAGCTAAAAGCACAGGGGATAATAAACTACCGTCTACGTACGGATTTCTATTGAGCCGGCCTATTTCCTATGTGCAACTTCAAATATTATGGGTCGTTCGACGATCATTAAAGATTATTATGGTCATATTTTTTGTATTCCAGAATTAAAAGTATGAAAAAAAAATGTCCAGTTAGTTATAAATAACATATTAGCCTGCTAGGTTAAAACAATGGCACTTTTTTCAGCATTCGTTGGAAAGAACACAATTCGAGAATGCTATCAAAACATTTTTATGTCTAAGAGTATTATTGCTCGCCCTCACACACATGTCACAGTAAACAATCCTACCTTCATCTATATATCTATATAGAGTTATTATTTTAAGAATTATATCTTTCTATTTTCTAGAATTAATACAACCCCGATGATACCCATTTTAAATGAAATTAGCTTCAATACATGAAATTTGTTATCATATTTAACCTGAATAAAATGTCATCATCAGAATGTTAAAAATATCCAGTTAATTTGATTTGAAATATAGGTATCTCGTGCTAGGATCATGATAAGGAATTAACAGAGACTTAAATAGTTTTTTTTTTTTTATTATTGGATCATTTATTTGTTTTGGAGTTGAGTGTTAAGTCCATTTTCGCTGAACTAATATTAATTTTTGTTAAACGGCCAGCTGAAACCAGCACCGATTGCGGAAATGTTCCTAGTGATAGCCTTGTGCTGTTTTCTGCTCTTCAATTGGGTTGTTTCATCTTTGACCAATTCCCCTTTTCCATTCTCAATTTTATTTCTTTAAACTTCATGAGGGTTGGTTGAAAACAAACTTTACGACAAAAGAGATGATTTCAGCTAAAAGTGTTCAAAGTAAAGAAGTTGTTTTCACCTGTTCGATGTTTTTTTACGAACGCATTTCAAGTACTTTTAACGTTATGGAAAATTTATTTCATAGACGACAGATATGTTTCAAACAACGTAACCAGTCTCATCATCATTTCCTGATGCATTAGCAACTATAATGTTTTCAACTATCTGAAGAGAGCAAAAAGGGCACATGATATTGCCCCCGATTTTTGTTAGATTTCATGTTGCCCAGTATTTAGTTTTCTGTGTCTGTCTTAAGTTCGTTTGTAGTGTTTTCTCATTGCATTTACGTTGTTGGTTTGTCTCATTTGTTTGACGAGTTTTTTCTTGCATAAAATATGTCTCGGTTAGAAGAAAAATAATTCACAGCTAATGGTTTCTTAATAAACTCATCATAGATACCAGGATTAAAATTGTATGTTTACGCCAGGCCCGCGTTTCGTCTCCAAAAGACTCATCAGTGACGCTCGAATAAAAAAAATGTTAAAAGGGCCAAATAAAGTACGAAGTTGAAGAGCATTGAGGACAAAAAATTAAACGTTTGTTTTGCCTTGTGTACAGCTAATGTTGCATGGCAGCTCTTATGAGTAGTTCTAATGCCATATAATTTATACATTCTTAGCTCGAAAATATGAGCAATCCCGATAAAGAAAATTTCAGAAAAAGTTATCACAAGCAATCTGTTTCTAAAGTGAAACTGCAACATTTTTATTTACTGAATGTTAGTGTCATTATTTGACGGATCTTAATATCAGTGATTACCTCGAGCATGCTTTGCAATCCTTACTTTTCCAGGTTGAATCGTAACATTTGAAATATCTATTTTATATATTTGAAAGATAACTATCAAGAACATTAATCTATCCAAATATGGCTGTCGTTTCAGTATATCAGAATTTCATAAAAATTACTGTGAAATCGTTTCGATAAAAGAAAAGAATAGTGAAATATAGCTTTTCAATTCTTCGATGAGGAGGTCATTCCTATTTTCTTCCCAAATAATTTTCAACTTAAGATTTTGATGTATTATATATATGATCAACAGCTTATTTTACAAAACATATGCATGTAACACCCAAAAATAAGGTAAACTACAATTTATTGTGACAGCGTGACGTCTCTCATAGTATTAACCATACAATAATTTAATATTACCAATACGTTTTTAAAATATGTTCATCTTGTCTTATCACTACAAACTGCTCAAAGTCTGAAAAGTCCATTTTTTGTGCTTGACCAGTAAAATCGAGCACAGATTTTACTCGACTTGTCTCGACAGTACTTCACTGTACTTAACTGTACTCGACTTTGGTCTCAACTTAACTTAAAACTTCATGAACCTGGTGTAGGCTGAAATGGTTTCAACCAGTCTCGACCTGTCTTTACTAATCTCGCCTAAGTATCGACAAGTCTCGAATAATCTTGACCTTCACAATTAGTCTTGACTGATCTTAATCAGCCCGTCCAACTAAATTAGATAAAGATATTACAAAAATCCAGTTTATTTGGTAGTGTGCTTCGTTGCTGTGAAATTAAAGAATTTATTTAAAACAAATGCAGATAGTCATCTTTAATTATTTCTATAACTTTTTTCAAATCAACTTGGATTTTCATAAAACTCTATAGCTATCTCAAATATACTTTGAGATTACAGAATGCCAGGACGTCTAGTAGTTTGATAAGTTGCTGTCAACTTTGAGGTAAAAAAAAAGCTAGAATTTTAAGTCGGCCTGAATTTAGATAGTCAACTTTAAATTCGTTATTCCTTTTTCAAATTAACTTGGATTTTCATAAAACAATACAGCTATACATTTTAGTTATATATTGATCTTATTGAACCCCAGTTGTAATGACGTTTGGTGTATTACTGTCAAATTTAGGAATTAAATAAATCTAGGTAAAAAAGCTAGAATCTGCGGTTCGAACTAAATTCAGATAGAACACTTTAATTAGTTTTATAACTTTTTCAAATCAACTTGGATTTTCATACAACTATACCACTATCTAAGTTATATATTGACATTACTAAATCCAAGGTCGTTCAGTAGTTAGGTGTACTGCTGTCAAACTTTAGGATTAAATTTATCTAGGTCAAAAAGACTAGAAATTGCAGTTAGGACTAAATTCAAATAGTACACTTTAATCTTATTTTGAGACTTGCAGGTGAGAGCTGATTTATCCTTTAAAGCAGGCCTTTCGTATGTGGGCTTATGCAAAGGCAGATACAAACGATGTCTGACTTGGAAAAAAACCCTGAATAACCAGACTTTTAACAGACACTCCGGTGATACGGAATACACTATACGTTACAATGTTAATTGCAAGACTTCAAATGATGTGTGTCCTCAACAATGTAAATGAGGTAAACAGTATGTTGGCGAGTCAGGGCCGCCTTTTCACTAACGAAGGAACGGCCAACGTAGCGACTATGAGTTAGCATATTTACCTGACGATATCTGGATATTGGTATTTATTAAAAATCTTAACCGTAATTTGTGATACAACTAGAATTCCAAAATTTATAAAATATAAACAATATGTCGAAATGTTTAGACTTTAAATAAATACCTATTTGGGTAAGTTAATGCAAGCAAACGAGTTGTAAAGTGTCTTATACTGTTACAGGTTAATAATGTTTAACAACCATATTATATCAATGTGTAAACACGTTAATTATAAAGTCAAGTAGTTCGAGCATTTTTCTGAGTATGTCTCATTGTGTATGTTTCCTATCTATTTTGCATGCCGTAATGTCTTTGTCTTCCTCCATAATTTGTCACGTTTGCAATTTCTCCGGTTCTTGATGCTGTGTATATATATCTCGTAAAAGTTTATAAAAAATTCAAACCAACATTCTTTACTGTGGGTTAGCATTCATTAGTCGTCACTATCCTATAGATCAACAAGTTGTGGTTATATTTATAAGTCAATGTGTTGATTGTCTACCTTGAATAGGGTTATAATTTAATCTTTTACATTTTTTTTAATTTAAAATCGTTACAAAATCTGTAAATGTACTAGAAATTAGTACAAAACTTTTTTACAAGCTTATCAACATGCAAAGAAAAACACCACTTACTAATACCAAGACTAAGATACTGAAACTAAATGAAAAGACTGCAGAAGATGGACCCAGCATAATGAACATCTGGCAAGAACATTTCCAACAACTAGCTACACCAACAATAGAGGAAAATTTTGACACTGAAAAACTAGAGCTAATAGAAATACAAAACAATATAATAGAATCCATAGAAAGGGAAAAAGGTCAAGGCATAGATCTTGTTAATGTAAAGGAAGTAAATAAAGCTATAGAAAAACTTAAAGCAGGAAAAGCACCTGATGAAGATGGAATTTCGGCAGAACACTACAAACATGGGATGGAAGAGTTAACTCCCTTTATAGTACATCTGATAAATTTAATCTTAACATATTCGGATGTACCAATCTTCCTAAAGACAGGGATTCTAACACCAATCTTAAAGAAAGAAAAAGACAAAACATTACCATCTAGCTATAGTGGAATAACTGTCACTAAAACCTTTGCAAAAGTATTACAAAGTATATTGAAGGATAGAGTTGGCTCTGTATTTAACAACATACAAAACTCCCTGCAAAGAGGCTTTACAGAAGGAGTATCATCACTATGTGCAGCATTCCTCACATCAGAAGCAATCGAAGAAAGTAAGAAATTAAAGATACTGTTGATCTTAATAACTATTGATTCAGAAAAGGCATTTGACAAGCTAAACCATGAAATACTATTCAACAAACTGTACCATTATGGAATAAAAGGAAAACTCTAGATATTACTGAGAAACTTGTATAAAAGAATGAGCATTAAGGTTAAATGGGAAGGGCAATGTACAGATGATGTAATGGTGCTACAAGGAATTAAACAAAACTATCTACAACGCTATATAAATGCTACAACAACGTCATACTGGATAGCATATTAAAAAGTGGACTTGGAGCATGTATTGGTGATATACAAGTCCCTGCACCAACATGTGCCGATGACATTGCTGTCCTGGCAAATAGTATTGCAGATGCACAAGGAATATTAGACATAGTACAACACCATACAAGCAGATAGAGATCTAGTCAAAATCAATCCAACTAAATCTGAAGCTGTTCTATACAATGCAAAAGGCTCAAACATATCAACATTGCAATTTGAAGACAATGACATCAATATAACCAATGAAACCAAACATCTAGGTATCAAAAGAAACGAGCAAAACCGTGCAAATATCTCAGAAAGAATAAGAACCGGTAGGGCAACAATATACAGCCTTCTTTGAGCTGGGTTACATGTCAGAAGGGGATTCTCACCCATGGTCGCATACAAGCTATGGACAACATATGCAGTACCAAGAAGCATATACGGACTTGAGGTGATGAACTTACTTGCAAAAGAAAAGGATATGCTAGAACTGGCAGAGAGAAAAATCCTCCGATAATTTCAAGGGCTTCCAAATAATACAGCAAATATGGCTGTCTATACCCTGGTAGGAGCAGAACCTATTGCCATCACATTAGACAAAAATGTACTTACCTTCTTCATGAATATTGTTCGAAATTCAGGAACCATAGAATGTGAAATTGTGCACAGTATTTTCAGACCAAAGAGGAAAAGACTTTATCAACAGAGTAGAAAAAACTTTATCAAAATACAATTTGAAATCTAGTAGCTACTACATAGAAAATCCACTGAATAAAATCGAATGGAAAAGACTAGTAGGAATAAAGATCAAGGAATACTGGAAAAATTAATGTCATAATGAAAAAATGGAGAAAAAAAAAACATCACTTAAATACATAGAGATACAGAACAATCCATTAAATGAAGCTCACAATATATGGAAAAGTGTAAAAAACAATAGTAAAGATGTAAAGGCAGGAGAAATAAAAGCAAGAATAAGTACTCAAACGTACATATTCCAAGCCAAAAAGAGCTAAGTTCGATCCGAAAGTTAACCCGATGTGTACAATCTGTGAACAAGGAAATGAAGATCTAGAACATTTTATTCCTCACTGCAAAGAATTAGAGCAAATAAGATCTAAATACTGCTCAAAAATTGAACAGACAATGGATGAAATTGATACCTCAACATACAAGAAGATCATACAACAAGGGAATTTCCTGCAGCTCATAATGGACTGTACTAGCAAGGACATAAACTGTTACTCAACTGTATATGAAAACATTGAAACTCTGGCTAGAAATATGTATTATGAGATGCACTTGCTGCGCACAAAAAGGATAAAAAAAAACTTGATCACAAGTACAGTATAAGTAAACTTTTTAAAATAAAATAGTTCATTACTAATAGTATATCATCTTACTATTTTATGACTTACATTTATAAGTATTTAAAAATAAATCTCCTCTTTTTAAAATTGTAAGATATCAGTTATAATTTAAAGAATAATGACAAGATCTCCATAAAGCAAATTAAACTGTGAAGAAAATTTATGTATATAATTATAGCTTAATTTTTTTCCAAACCCCAACCATTTTACATAAGTCTTATAAAATATAATGTTCATTATAGTTCCCGATGTATGTATAGCACTCTTAACTAATAATTATAAGTAATTTTAATTTGAGACCATTTTAATTCTTATTTGTAAATATATGCAGTTGTTTCTTAACATTTTCTTACAACCCAGCACATATGAATTATTATATATCTTTTAAAACTTTATGATGACAATCCTATGAATTAATTATGATATTTATTATTTAGTGATTATCATAAACAAAATTCAGTCATCTGTATATAATTAATTGTTTCCTTATGTTTTAAGGTGTACATAGTTGCTAAAACTATACCCTTTGGGTAGTGCTCCACAATTAATGGAGGAATATACAAGAAACTGAACTGAACTGAACTTATTAGTATTTTTCATTGGTTTATTAAAGACATTTATGTATATCTATAATTTCAGTTCTTTGTTTTGAAAAGTTGAAAATTAATATATACCAACATAAAGAATTATTTTATTATTTTATAAATATATTTTTGTTACATGTACATGTATTAAATCCAACTGTGCAATAACGTCATATATGTGCAAGGTCAAGTCTGTTCTCTTCATTGAGTTTCTTAATGCAATGAGACAAGGTATTCTGAAATCAGAAACCACAGGCAGGTTCAAAAGTTTGCCTTGTTCTGACTGCTTTAACCGTAATTGATTTCAATTTTCTGACCAATACTTAATCTTGCATGTATAATTGATAAATTATATGTGGTTTTAAAGCTAGAAAAAAACATATGCACATGCCGACTTAAAAAGCGTATTACCAAGAATGAGAAACACTTAATTTTGATTTGCGTACGTTTTGACGTCACAATTATCGTCACCAATAACAAGTACTCTACCCAACAGGCTACATATGTCTGCTAGACTGCTATCATAATGACCTAAGAGAACCATATCTAATTTTTCCCAAATCTGATTCAGATTGATATATATCATGCGCTTATTATTTAACATGCATACTGATTTAAGAAGCGCATTACCAAGAAAGAGAAACACTGAATTTGATGTGCATACGTCTTGACGTCACAATGTTGTCACGAATGACAATTATTCTACCCAACCGGCTTCCATTGACTGCTCTCATAATGACTAAAGGCAACCATATCTACTTTTCAATTGTCGATTGCATTAAATTTAAAGTTACAAGTCTTATTTTCTTATTTTTAGCCGAACTGATTAAGATAGATTAGCACTTATTTTACGTGTAAATGCAAATATTCGTACATCTACAACAATGCGACAACGCAATCCCAATTTAAACACAACTGTCTTAGTCATAAGAATTTATGTGAACAACTGATCGCCATGTGTACCGAAGGTCATTGACTCGACAAAACAAAAATGTCTCTCTTCGGCTAGGCTTAGAGTCATAGTAATATGTCTAGTAAAGATTAAACAGCAGCTTCTCGACTGTTATATTTTTTTATATCACGTTTATACACGACTCCGAAACAAAAACATTTCCATGGGTGACATAGAGCAACCCATTTTTCTAAGTTGTTAATAAAATTTCAAACTATCGGTGATCTGCCATTTTCATCAACTAATCAAAAAAGAACCAAAAACATTAAGATGTATCTTAGTCTAAGAACAGAAACGGAAGTTTCCAAATGAAGAGAATAATGCAGGAATCGAACAAACAAAATCAACGTCATCAACAAATCATTAGACATAAAACTAATGAAAGAAAAAGAATAACCCTAAAAAACGGGTATACGATACAGAGCAATTGATGATGAGTTCTGCTCCCATAGTGTCAATCGCCGTAGTGCCATTGTTTCTTTTATAAAATTACTTTTAAAAAGCGTATTGAACATTTGAAGCATCTATTAACACATAAAGAATTTCCATATCAGATAGTAACTGACCAATAGATTATTTTCATATGTTTGATGTAATCAAGTACATTAATATAAATGCTATCACTTAGATTTGCATCATTTTAGCTTAATGTTTTACATCAAATAGTAGTGCATCTCTGTAATCTTCATTGCATACCAATAGACAGTTGTTTAATTTTTCGTAATATATCGCTGTCGGGTTTTTCAGTCCATCTTTCTTTGAAAGTAATTCCTTATGATGTTTACCATCAGATGATACTACTACAACATTGTTAGATTCATTACAGCTCACAAACACATTACCATTTCCATCTGTTATAACTTTGGTCGGCCAATTCATAGTATCATCAGTACACTTCCATTTGACAGATCCATACAAGTCACAACAGAATAAAGTACCAGTTGAGGGGTCAGTGAAAAACATTATGTCGGAATCAGTTGATAAGCATTGTACAATTGATTTACTCGGACATTTAAAAGATCGAATTAGTTTCCCTGTCATGTTCATAACATCTATATTTTGATCATCAACAACGGCATAGATCAATCCGTTTTGATAAGATATCACATGAATAACATCATTTGTTTCAATTATCTTCTTTACTTCTCCTGTGTTGATACTGATTATTTCTATACGTTGTCCTCGATAATAGGAGACAGCAACATCGTCCTTGTTTATTTCTGATATACTCAAAGGATTACTAGACAATTTAATTTCTCGATTGTAACTTCCATTTATATCATAGATAAGTAAACTGTTCCGGGCATAATCAGCAAACACCAACTGATTATTGGTGATAACAACAGCACGAATATCACTATATTTAATTAGTTGTAGTTGAAACTTCAGTCGTAGGCTTACATCAAATTGGAAATATGACTTTACTGATTCTGCAAAAATATAAACTGACCAATAATTAAGATGACATATATATAATTCATAATTATTAATGAATAACCTATATGCCGTAATACATTATGATTACATGTACCATGGGTGGATGTAGGTGAAAATGGAAAAAAAACCTTAAAAGTTTTTGTCGTTTGAATTGTTATATATTTGTCGTTTCGGGGCTTTTAATAGCTGTAAATGTGGTATGAGCAATGCTCATTGTCAATGTCATACGGTGACATACATTTGTTGAATTCTGTGTCATTTGTTCTCATGTGAAAGTTGTCTTAAACATAATTTAGATTAACATTGTATAAATACACTCGAACCAATAGAACGTATAATTTAAATCATGAATTCAAAATAGACCCAAAATTAATATTAAGATAAGGCTGTTAACAAACATGATTGGACAGAGAGTACCAATAGTAAATTAGAGTATACATTACTCCACAATTACGTATAATATTGTATGAAATGTACACAGGTGTGTCTCACTTACAGGTCACGTTGTATGAGTTTCATTTAAAACTTATTCTGCGATTGTTAAGTAAATGTCGTTGAAATATTACTAATTCTGAGTTGGTTTTACTGTCTCGTCAAAATATTTAACATACAACGTAAGGAGAATGGTTGAGCACTTCAAAAATGTTTACCACGTTTTCTTTATATTTCCAATAATATATTCTTATCATATTTGATGATCAAATCTAGTCATGGAGTATTGATAAAGGATCTTTTCGTACACATTATAGACTATCCCAAAAGATATGTCCACTTTTTAAAACAGCTTTATATACAGTTGTTCACTGTTTATTCTTTGTAACCACAAGACATAATTTTCAAATTGTGGTAGGATTTTTATCGTCATTTTGGAACAATTAGAAAAGTTGATGCAAAAGGAAGTAAAAGGTAAAGCTTGTTCTAATCTTGTTACCAATCTATATTTATTGATATGAGCTTAGAATTATACTGCTTTTGTTGCTTTAAGTCAGCAACATATATTTGTTAATCGAACTAAAAGCTCATTATAACAATTAAGGTAGACAAATTTCAAACATTGACCAATAAAAATGGATGTAAGTAAATATGTTTAGTTCACAATACGGACATCAACAATGAGCAAAACGCATTCCCTATAGTGATCTATAAAGAGCACTGACATACCTTTCTCTGAAGTTGTAGAATCACTGTGATAACGCTGGTTTGTGCAAGCTACCGATATACCAGTTCTCTCTAACTCTTCTGCAACAAACTATAATATTTGAGTACAGAACAAAATGTCCAAACGGTTTTACTTGTTGAACATAATTTGTTTACAAACCGATTGAGATTTTCGAAATAACAGTATATGTTCTATCTCTGAGTTACAGTAATAAACATAACAGTTACAAGTCTTTCTAATGTAAACATTATGCGCTGGAATATTTTGACTGCTTACCATATATTCATGAGATTGAACACACTATCTCCTGTGTATATCGAAACTTTGCCAGATCACAACAAACTGCTGACTATATATGAAATTATTATTTTAAGAAGTATTTCATACGTGTTTGAACAATAATTTTAAATGTATTTGACATATTGAATAATCCAACTTATAATGATTCATAAAATAGGTCTCAACGCTCTTTAACTTTGTTTTGCTTTCTTGTTATTTTGATCTGAGCGTCACTGATGAGTATTATCCAGACGAAAAGTGCGTCTGTCGTATCAAAATATTAGCCTAGTACCTATCTCAAGCATAGCAAGAAAGTTCTGCATTAAAAATGACCCTGCAATTACTTTCCAGTTGCTAAACAAATATTTCTTGCTGCTTTATATGAGAAACGAAAATTTTAGTTTGAAGACAAGGTGAATGCAATAACATTAACGGTACCAATTTTACTGCACCAGATGCGCATTTTGACAATAAATGTCTCTTCAGTAATGCTCGTGACCAAAATATTTGAAATCCAAAGCTTATATAAAAGATGAAGAGCTATAATCCAAAAGGTCCCAAAAGTAAAGTCAAATCCGTGAAAGGAATCAGAGCTTTGCATGAGGGAGATACATTCCTTAATTTATAATAATTTATAACAATTTATAATCTTATACATATCAATTTAATCTTGTACATATCAATTTAATCTTATACGACAGGACAGTCACACAAGGCTTTTTCTTAAGGTCCATTCGACAAACAAATTTGACATTGACTATTTACTGAAAAATGACAACTATATCCAAACAAATCTACTAAAGACTAATATTATTCATTATATATTACTCCAATGTTGTAAAAGATAAAAGGAAACAAGTCCCCACCAAAAGCTTAATTGTTGAGGGCATATATTCTATGCGATCATGTGTTCATTTTTGTTTTCAAAATTGACAGGAATATCATATTCTTTTAATAAAGGCAACAGTAGTATACCGATGATCAACGGTAAAAAATATATAGAGAGATTATAAATCTCGGTTACAATAGTTATCAAAGGTACCGGGAATATAATTTAATACGCCACGCCAGACGCGCAAAACTTCAACCGAGGAAAACACATCAACTATAAGAGGAAAACAATAGAACTACCGAAACGCTGAACTGAATAAAATCAAAAATAAACAAATGCCTCATACACAGAGACGGACTATTTGATAAAAACTGCCACATTCCTGACTTGGTACTGGGAATTTAAAAAAATGTTGTGGGTTGAATCTGGTTTTATGGCTAACTAAACCTTCTGCTTATATGTCAATTCTTAAAACTATTGCTTAAGGTAGATTCGTGGTATACCGCCACCGAGGTTGTACTACTGCAGAACTCATACCGTCTAGTTATTTGCCCAAATCTACAAATATGTAGTCAGACATGCAATTATATTGATTCCAATGATTATATATATGAAGAAAACTTGCTAATTTATTGCATTATTCAAAATAATTAATCTTATACCAAACATTTGTTTTTTAGAATCAAGGTTTTCATCTCGGCCATTAAAGGGGAGATAACTTTTAAGTAACAAATTAAACTGGACTGATAGGGAAATTTTTAATTTTTACTTTTAGCAAGAAAACTAGTTCGGTGACATCATTTTTTTTTTTCATTTTCTCAAACATATTATAAAACCTATCTTCTCACAATTTATTTCAAAATTAGATCTCAAAGATATTTTTTATGCACAAAAATGTGTTTTTTCATGATCATTCTAAGCAAATTTATGCAATTTTCAACGACTCATAGCTTGAAAATAGCACTGTGACCAATTCTTTTTATTATATTTTTGAAAAGAGCATAGTAAAATCTTCAATCTAAGAAAGTATAAGAAAATTCTATTTCGTGAAACTTATACCTATGATCTACCTTAAATGACTACGTGTCAGAAATACAGTACAAACAAACGCAAGAACACTTGAAAAAAAGGAAAGCATAAATAAATAATATAAGATAATGTTACTAACAAGTAAACCCCAGAAGAACAACGAACATCTATCATTAACGACAGCAAAATGACTCCACAAACAGTGGCGTATATATACAATTTTGAAATTTATACCATTAAATGGAGGGTATCGAAAATTTAGCAGTTGCTGTCACAATACTAGTCTCAATAATTATCATGATTGTGACTGCATGGAAAGGTTATATTCAATTAATTCTTTGACGACTTCAAAAACATTATATTCTATTCAGTTCTCAAAAGCCGGGAATTTGACCCTTTCTGAAACCCGAAATACACTTTTATGACGAATTACCCTGCCTCATAAAAATCTTCCACAAATACAACATAACCAAGTTAACCGTTATCATAGACTTTCCTTAAAATTCAACCAACTAACGAATGCGTCCACAAAACATTTAAAGGTTTAAATTTAAAACCAAAATATTTAAATGAGTCTTAATTATTTTGTCTGATAACAGGTTATGACTGCACTCTGCATAAATCATAGTACCATTAGAAATAGAACTAAAATAATAAACACAATACTACACACTATAAAAGAAAGCATTTGGAATATGCTGCACAAAACGGACCATTTTTCGAAAATATGTTCTGTAAGTAGTATATATCGGAGATTATGATTAAAACAGACAATGGCTTCATTGTTCATCCAACTTCAGCTTGGCCATAATAATCATGTTACCTGTTTTTAATTCTTTGTGTAATTTGAAATTTATTATGTTATCGTTCTAAAATTTGTCTTTGGCTTATCAGTACAAGATAAGACTTAAACACATAATTGGTAATAGGGGTTCATATTATAATATGTTACTAAAAAGATCAATAATTGTGGGGTCATATTTCATGGAATTTAAAAGAAAACAAGTAGAATTAAAAGAAATTGTTTGTTAAAAAAAATCCTTACCCTGAGATGCTGATGGGTCCATTTTAACTTTTACATATTCTTGTGTTTCTTTAATCGCTTCTAACAGAAGTAATGCCCAATTATCTTTCCTACGTTTCACAGCCTGGAACATTTCTTGACATGCAGCGGTTCTTCCTTTTGAGGACTGCATTGCTTCAATTGCTTCTTTATCACTGAGTTCAATACATCTATTTCTATATAAGTATGCACAAATTTGCAACGGTTCTAATATATCAGCTAGTTCTCCTTTCATGTAATTTATTAAAAATTCGAAGTAATCTTGACAAAACTTCCTACCTCTGTCTGGATAAATATTGTTAATAGGATCAACAAACCTTTGATAACCTGAAATAACATCATTTTAGTGAGCTTTCTTATTTTACCTAATTTTAAAGTTTGGGACACTGTTCAATGCAAAGAACCAATTTTGTTTGCTTCTAAAATGTAAATATAAATTATTGTATATGGAATATTAACTACAGTTTCAAGGACAGCAACACTCAATCTTATATGTCTGACTATATCTTTAACTAGATATTTTGTCAATTTTCAACGTTATGTTAACACATGGATAAGTGAGAACTGAATTCAATGTTTGTTTCACTATGACTTTTTCACTATTTCACCGTACACATAAACAAAACCGTGACCTTCTATTTTGACATGACTAATTTCTTTACGTCCATGCAAAAAAAAACACGTATTGAGGTGCTCAAAGTGACTAGTCTTGTTATCTCCATGTCAATACTGTTCTTCGCGTATCTTTCTTTCTTTTCATACAATGTGCACAATTTAAAGAGAAATCAAACAAATAAAAGACAAGGTTCTCTGAATACATAATTTTGTTTTTGCCTATTTCTCTGTTTATCTAGAACGGTGGTAGAACATATTAAAATTCGAAAATAACATACGTTTTTATATTCTTCGATATCATAACAATAACAAACTTACATTTTACCGTCTGTTGATGATCCGTCACCTTACCGGATAGTAGATGTAACTGAGTCCAAACAGTTTTTTATTAAGGGAGTTTAGACACAGTGCATTCGTTTCAAATAATATTGGGGTTTTTTTTGTACAATTTTTTCGTTCTTTCTTTATTTTTTAACTTTAACTGAGCGTTGTCAGGCGAGGTTATCCAATATGAAGGTGTTTATTTTGATTGATTGGTTAATAATTTGTTGCTTAACAGGCAGTGGACGATTATTTTTAACACTAATTATTGTCGTTCGTTTGGTTTATGAACAAACATATATGTATCTTAATTACATGAGTAAAGTATACCCTTATTCAAACATTACCATTTGTGAATGTATGCTTTTGTTATTTTTTGTTTATATGATTAAGAATGTGAGCATCAACTCAATCTATATAACTTTGATTTATAATTCGTATGTTTGTGCATAATACAAAATTGTTGTTATTCTTGTAGATTTAATATTTAAAGCGTTTGTTTGAATAAAGATTAAGCTTTGCTGCACAATTCCAGAAGAGTTTCTCCCATGAAAAGGTGTTGAGTTATGTACATAAAAGAAGTGCTTTTCATTAGAATAAGTGTCCTTGTTTTTCATCGTGACAATTGTTTAGTTGATATATTTATTATTTTATATTGGTTTTTTTTCTGTATTGTCAGTCGTTATTAACATCAACTATATACATATTTCTCACCTTGATCGGATAATGCTACAATGAATTTTGGAAGAAGGTCACTATTTTCCGATATTTTCCTAAGAAGTCTATCGGATGCTATTTTCCTATTGTTTTTTTCAAGCTCCCATATTTCGTCGATAAAATCCTCTATAAGAAGAAAAAAGTCTAAAAATCGTAGTTGCATTTATTCATTGGACAGCTCTATCTTATCAGTGAAAAATATTCACAATGAAATAAAATGTTATTACAAATTAAAATCACATTTAGAAAATCTGTACAAATATTGTATTTATTGTATAATTATATGCTTTCTGATGGGGACAATACATTTACATGATTACATCAGAACTGGTTAATTTTTACTGATAATGTTATGTATATTGATGCGACTTCGAAACCTACTGCTCACCTCAAATCATAAACTATAATATATTAACACGATTACACTTCTATGTTGTGTTGTTGTTCTCCTCTTATATTTAATGCGTTTCCCTCAGTTTTAGTTTGTTACCCCAATTTTGTTTTTTCTCCATAGATTTACGAGTTTTGAACAGCGGTATACTACTGTTGCCTTTATCTAAATTATGATAATGACATATTAACTATTATGTTGTACTCTTAATAGGCATAGCCTAGGGCAAAGGCCCATTTAACTTTTCAACAGGTTTGATGCTCGAACTAATATTCTAAACGATGACAGCATTTGTTGCTGTTTATCTTATTTGTTTTTCGTTCAGTATTTTGTATATTAAATAAGGCCGTTGTTGGTTTGTTTGATTTGTTCATATATTTGCCACATCGGTGCCTTTTATAGCTGGCTTTGTGTTATGGGGTTTGGTAATAATTGATAACCGTACAGTGACCTATGGTTGTTAACTTCTATGGCATATGGTTTCTGATGGAGAGTTGTTTCATTGGCAATTATACCACATCTTCCTATTTGTATAAATACGTTATACTACAATATCATAGGTTGCCATTTTCTTTTTACAAATGCATTCGTACGTTATAAAGCCAATATAACATTCGGTAAACTTGTTTGTGAATAGTTTCTAAACATAATTTTATATCAGCTACGTATCAGACACATGATAGTGTGAATTTGCTGTAATGAAACACGTCCACAATAGATAAGAAATATACAAAAGTCATGACAAGCTCTTTTACTGTCATTAATATTTCTAACGTAACTTTGCTAATCATGCTAGAATTACCATTGCCTTCAAACAACAATGAACTAAAAAAAAAAAAACTAATGCAGACAATGAAATGATGTATATTTGAAGGTACCTTCCAGTCCTTGAATCTTGAAAATAATATCTGTTGGTTTCAAGAATTTCAAAAATTCTGATTCCAATAAAAATACTCGGTTCAATAATTCTGTTTGTGATTCTGCCATACTCTGAAATCAAACAAGTGTCGATAAAGGAACAAAAAATATTACGGTAAAATTTAGGACATGTGTTTCAACATTATACTTGTTTGGTTTTCTAATTACTTACGTCTGAGCGTCACAGATTAGTATTATGTAAGCGAAAGCGCGACAAGCGTATCAAATTTTAAGCATGGTACATTGGATAACTTCATCATATTTATATAATTTATTGAACTTATATCGACATTGTGCGGAAAACACGTGTAAACGGAATAGTAACATACAAGGAATGTGTAGTTCGAATTTTTTTTTATTAAAAACAACGCACCAGATTATTTGGATTCGACAATATGTTAATAACTAAATCCCGTTCACTAAAATGAATTTCCTTTTCTATTAATAAGTAAGACTAGTTAAACGGATTGCCATCCACTTAACGTTTTAGGTAACCTTATAATCGATTTAATATGTGATTAATCTTATCCAAATCATATCAAAATGGAAATATTGTCCAGTAAATAATATGTTGGTGAGTATGAAGGATTCGATTCATTCAGGTTCGCAATATTCCTACATTGAAAAAAACATGTGACGTTAATCCGACGAATGCCGAACTCTCTGATGGGTCCGCTGTGAGTCTATTTAAAAAGTATAACATGTGTGTCTGTGTGTGAGTGTGTATGTGTGTCCTTTCACATATACAAAAAATTGTGTACTCTATTTCCATTTTACGTTGAAATATAATTGCAAAATTCCACACACGAACAAAAGTAAATTGTGATACAAAGTTAACTCAATTAAATGAAATTTTTCCTGTATTAAGTAATATTATGTATATTTATTATAAAATAATTTATCGTTCTTTGACAATTTTTAGAGATGATTCAAATTTATTTATTTTATCATATTTGGACTACGAAGATACATAATGTCTGAACAGTCGTCTATTTCATTGAACAAAAGAATGGTACAGAAAGTAATTATAAATTGGGTTTGCATATAAATAAAGGCAACAGTAGTATACCGCTGTTCAAAACTCATAAATCCATGGACAAAAAACAAAATCGGGGTAACAAACTAAAACCGAGGGAAACGCAATAAATATAAGAGGAGAACAACGACATAACACCGAAACGTAACACACACAGAAACGGACCAAGCATCAGACAAAACACCATGAGAATAACAAATATAACATGAAAACCAAATACATGAATTTGGGATAGACAAGTACCGTGCCACGTCTTATCTCAATTTCTCAAAAATAAGAGAAAACACAAACGACTCAACGTTAAAATGCAACACACACAGAAACGAACAATAATATAACAATGGCCATCTTCCTGACTTGGTACAGGACACTTTTAAAGGGGAATAAAAGTGGTGGGTTGAACCTGGTTTTGTGGCATGTCAAACCTCGCACTTTAATGGCAAAGTTAAATATAACATTGAAATGACAACATAATATTACAGGACTACAATACATATTAATAGAACATATTAGACAAAGAGAAACATGATAAATAGATAACAAAAAGCATCAGGTTTAAAATTCAATACGCCAAAAACGCGCCTTGTCCACACAAGACTTACAAGTGACGCCCAGATATAAAAGATCGAAAGTGAAAAAAGTACAAATTTTTACAACACTGAAGATCAAAAGTTGAAAAGGTTTCGCCAAATACGGCATTGTTTTTATGCCCGGGATAAGAACATTCTTATTATATAGAACAATTCATGCTATTGCAAACAGTAAATTTTATCAAATGAATATGAAAGAGATATACATAAAGAAACTGAAGTATTAACTAATTACAGAAAACTAAACCCGAATACATAACGCCCAGATATAAAAGATCGAAAGTGAAAAAGGTACAAAGTTGTACAGCACTGAAGATAAAAAGTTGAAAAGGTTTTGCCAAATACGGCATTGTGTTTATGCCCGGGATAAGAACATCCTTATTATATAGAACAAATCATGCTTTTGCAAACAGTAAATTTTAACAAATGAATATGAAAGAGATATACATAATGAAACTGAAGTATTAACTAATTACAGAAAACTAAACCCGAATACATAATTCTATTAAAGTTAACACAGAATAGACACACCCGAATCAGTCCAGGCGTCAACGTAATTAAAAAAAATGTGACGTCACATACGATGGCGAAAAGGCACAAACGTTATGCCACATTTGAATTTATGAAATTTAGAAACAGCATGACGTCACATATGAAAAACTATCAAAGTGAGATAGAATTAAAATTGATTTAAGATTATATTAGAATTAAATACTGATAATTCATTTAAACAAAATGCATATTGCAATACTTATTAATAACAATTAACTGTAATATATATATGTCCAGTTTGTTATGAATCCAACTTCAAACGTAAATAATCGTACAAAATTTAATATAATTAATAAAGGCGGTGATTAATTTTTCTATCTGTAACACCTAAATATAATAAAAAGACGTCAACACATTTGACAAAATCCGATGAGAATTACAAATATAACATTAAACATGTAAACTAAATACATGAATTTGGGATCAACAAGTACAGAAACACGTCTTATAGTGATGCGAATTCACATTCAGCAAAACAGTCACAATCGGGAATAAGACATGTTTGGTAATTAAAAGATTAGACGACATAATGACAAACCACAATCTACCATGTGATAAAAATGTCCTTAGCTAGTTTGGTTAAAGAGACATCATATGGATCCATCAATTCGTGATGGTGTCCATAAAATTTACGGAGTGTCAATTTTAATCTGTCCTCCTCATAACTTTGTTGGAACTTTGTTGGAGCAGTTTCTGCAAAAGGAGCACACTCCTGTATATGAAGTCCGTATAGTGTGAACAAGCACGTGAATAACGTATCAATACGAAGGGGCAGAGGGTATGTTACTGCTGAGAAATGGGAAATTGATAATTGGGAAGTTGAAATCATCCCGTTTATCATAGATTTTCGTGTGAAGTCGTCCATCTACGTCAATATTGAGGAAAAGATCAAGGTATGAAGCAGTCCTTCTAGTATCAGTAGTATCCTTAATTTCAAGTTCACTGGGATATATGAGATGTAAGTATTGGCTGAAGTATGGGTTGTTCAATAATAAAACATCATCAATATATCGGAAAGTAAAATTAAAGAATTTCGCAAGGTGCTTTTTCTTTTTGTCTTTTAGAAGGTTCTGAATAAATTCTGCTTCATACGAATACAAAACGAAATCAGCCAGCAGGGGTGCACAATTAGTACCCATTGGAATACCGACTGTCTGTTGAAATATAAATCCTCCAAACTCAACAAATATATTGTCGATCAAAAAGTCCAGCATTTTAATAATATCATCTTCAGTATATTTTCTGGAAGATTCAGTGTGATTCTTAACAAAATATGAATTATTGTATCCCAAAACAAGAAATTTGTATCTACGATTCCCATTTTTATAGAAAAAGCTCTGTTTTATGAGATGGTGAAGTCGATCTTTCAACTGAGCATGGGGAATAGTAGTATATAGCGTAGAAAAATCAAAAGTTTTTATGTTGCTGCAAAATTGCAAAGATTGTGATCGAAGGTTAAGCAGTAGATCTTTCGAATTTTTGAGAATCCACATCTGGTTAACACCACTGGTAGAATATATCTCCTCACAATATTTTTGAAGCCCATCTTTAACTGTAGAAAGAATAGTAGTCAATACTTTAGAAAGATGTTTAGTCGAACATTTTGAAGACCCAGCTATGTATCGTTCTTTATATGGAGTTTTGTGTAATTTAGGTATCCAGTATAATGAGGGCAAGTTTTCTTCGTTTTCTTTGATGTTGATACCAAAAGAAAGAAGGACAGATTTATGATTTTATAAAATTTCATCCTTGGTAAATGATGTTAAAGAATATGTAGGATTACCAGTAGTTTTATCAATTCCAAGCTCTGTAGTGAGACATTGCAAATAATGTTTTTTACATATGAAGACAATATTATTGGAGGCTTTATCTGCCGGAACAACGACATATTTGTCATGCAAAGAGGATAAAGCATCCAAAACCTCCGGATTCTTGAAAGGGTTAGAAACTCTAGTACTCATATTACATCTTAGTTTTTGTATGCGCCTCTGAATGCATGATCGAATAGCTTTGATCCATTCAGACAGAGTGTCCAGGTCGGGTTCGTCTGGTTCGCGCTTTATCCATTTTCTTGCATAGTCCTCAACTGCATCCATCAGTAACTTGAAATTCTTTTTCCAGTTGATGGGCTGGGGGATTCTATACTTTGGTCCCTTGGCTAGCAACTCTCTTAGTTGTTCATTGGTAACAATACCAAGGTCACCAGTAATAATATGACCAGCTGGATTATAATTGTATTGAGAAGATGTACATGAGCCATCCGGAGGCTTGGATTTTGTATCTTTGAGGTTAAAAGCCTCTAAAACTCTCTTGTGGTTGAAAATCTTTGATGCAATAGACTTGGTGTAAGTATAAGAAATAATAGGTGTAGCTTTATTTTTGAAGTAATCAGGTATAGTTTTTTGTACAGATTTTTGATGGAAAATATTGCCAATATTTACAGCATCTAAACCTTTATTGGCGAATTCTACCTAAATAAAAGTAACGTTTTTCCTCACTATTGGATGAAGTCAATACGGGTTTGAATAGTCTATGGTTAGCAATGTCCATGATAATTGCAACTAATCTATACAAAACAGAACGAGAATCAGTAACGGAAGTATTTTTGGCATCTTGAAATAGTAAAGAAAGTTTTGACAATGGAATGGAGTATAATTTAGTTCTAATATGATGAATTCCTAAAGGTTTTTGAACAGACGTTAATAGACTATCAATTGTCACGGTGTGTACAGCAGGTGGTATATATTTTCTGTGACCATGACTTCTATTTCGTCATATAAAATTGTCTTATTTGTTTTTATAATTTATAGTATAAAACGAAGATGGGGTATGATTCCCAATGAGACAACTCTTCATAATAGACCAAATAACACAGAAATTAACAACTATAGGTGTAATACCATCATTGATATTACCCTATTAGCCTTTGCTAAATATACACTTTTCAAAGATTATTATAGAATTTTTCTTTGTTTCAAATAAAGAAATAATTAGCATGAGCAAAGTTGTATCCTGTCAAGTACAATAGAAAAAATTTCACATGACATGTCATTGCATGTATAAGAAAATAAACATCACTGGAATTTAATTAATCAAAGGTTACCTCTTGTTCACCTGTGTACAAGTTAAGTAACCTTCTAACCTGAAGTTTCCAAAATATTCTATGGATTTACCGAATAAAAAAAAAGATGCTTAAAAAACACCTTAGATAAAAGTGTATGACACAGATGTATTGTTCTGCAATGAAATGCAGAAATAATTCCTCCAACAGTCAAATCAAAATGAATATCTTATTTTCAACCCCTTTCCGTATGCAATCGGATGTGACGTTTTATGAATTGGTGGTAGTACACCTATATGTCACCTTACGGCCTTCAACATTGAACAAAGTCTATAGAAATAAAAATATATTTACAACAGCACATAGTGAATGTGGTCGGGTTCTTGTACATCCCAACAACAAAAAGACACTAAGTACAGATCTGAGAGTACTCTCATCTATTAATAATTACACATCCGACATCAAATCGATTAAGATAAAAGACGCCGTTAAGAGTCCGACAAAATCATTACCTTGTCAAAACCGCGATTCAGCATGTTCAGGTATCGACAGATTGTAGGGAGTTAAGACTAATTTTCGATTGTATAAACTATTTTAACAATACATTACGAAAGTTATGCATCTATTTATTAAGTAAGTTTGTAATGATTTTACTCCCAAAGATGAGAATGAATCAATTGAATAAAAGCTGAAAACACACAGTTTTGTAGGATCTAAAAAAAAAACGTGATATTTGATTATGATTTACCACATGTTCATATGTTACATTATTTTTTTCTCATACTTTTTTCCAAATATTACTGTTGTACTACAGCTAAATTCACCTGTGTTTAAGTCCTCGTGTTTCAAGCGGTATCTTGGATGACAACTTGTGCTTACTAAAAATAGTTTATGAACTACAATAATAAACTTTAATTTGTTTATATATCTATTAAGATAGAACAATGGCAATCTATACAAAATGGTATGTAAATTAATATGATAAAGGTAAACATTATAAATTAGTTTGTGATAACAATATGTATACCATTTCTGTGTAGCAACATCCCAGTGGTACCAGCATATGGAGTAAATGTGTTTCAACTGGTACGTTACTCTAGAGCTAGCTCAAAGTACGTTGAGTTTGTTAAACGAGGAATACTGCTTTCTCAAAAGTTGCTAAGACAGGGGTATGAATCAATCAAATTAAGGTCATCACTTAAGAAATTTTACGGTCGCCATCATGAGCCGATTTGCCATTATGACAAAGAGTGTCAGAAATCATATCTGATATTCTTCCTCAGTCATAATAACCTTCAATCAATACCGAACTGAACAAAAAAATAACACGACGGGTGCCGTATACGGTGCAAAAATTGCCTACCCTTCCGGAGCACCTGATTTAACTCCCGGTTTTTAGTGGAGTTCGTGTTGTTTCCTAATTAATATTTATAACTGTTGATGTAAATAAAGGCAACAGTAGTATACCGCTGTTCAAAACTCATAAATCCATGGACAAAAAACAAAATCGGGATAACAAACCAAAACCGAGGGAAACGCATTAAATATAAGAGGAGAACAACGACATAACACTAAAATGTAACACATATAGACAAAATCCCACGAGAATAACAAATATAACATATATATATAACATCAAAACCAAATACATGAATTTGGGATAGACAAGTACCGTGACACGTCTTATCGCAATGTGAATTTAAACGTCCTTTGGGTTTGTGAGTCTTTATTTACTCCTTGGTTTTGATTGTTATTGCCTATGTATTATCTTGTTGGTTGAACAGAAATGTTAGAAGTATGAAGTAAGCATACGTGGATCATGATTAATATACATTCCTATTCAAGATATGATATGAAATCGGGTATGGTGTAATACAACATGTACAAATATAAGCATGGAAGATCTGCATAGTTAACCTGTAATAGAGGTCGGTCATTTAAAAACTTTTCAACCGAATCATATACGTTGACGTATACGTATCTGCAGATATACCAAACAGTTTTATGTGAACCCGAGCTTAAGACTATTATACGTTTTCCCTCTGTCCCTCTGGTATCTTTCGTCCCTCCTTTACAACAATTAAGTCAGCTACATAATTAAATACTAGCGTTTGAAATTCATCAGTTGTCCATCTACATTATTTAATGTATATACAATTAAAGCTCGGGATCACATAATGTTTATTGGTAAATCTGCAGATGCAAATACGTAATAATCAATGTTTATCAGTTGTAGCTGAATAATAATTGATTACGAAATCGACAGTAACACACCGATTTACGCAATAAAGGTAAATTTACTATATAGAAACAATCAGTCTAACTCAATGATGAAATACCTGAAAATAATCTGTTTAGACCATAACACTGATTCAAAATAAACTTATTGCTTCATAACAGTACTAGTCAAAATGGCGACCAGGTAAACATTGCACTAAACATTTAAAAGAAAATTTTCTTGACCTATGAAATGTCTATAAATAGCAAAACCAAATTACAAATATATATAGTAAATTGTAGTAAACTAGGTCAACCCTAAACATGTTTTATAAATTAAACTTGAAAATAATAATCAACAATACAATTTCACACAAAACAAATTCAAAAAGTAATGACATCCAAAAAATATATGAAAGACACGAATGTTTTAATAGGCGTCGTATCCTCTTTTGCAAATATCTTGAGACGAAAATATAATTCGAGCGGCATATTAGATAAATTAATGTTATCATTTGGTCGATTTGATTAGGAGACAACTAAAAAAAGTTACTAAACCCTTCTTCCATTATATATACAGTGTATAACTACAAACTACACAATGACCTATGATTCAGTAAGATCTATATATTACTAAGATGCTGTATAATTTGATGAAAATCAAAGTTGATTTGAAAAAATAATAAAAACATTTTAAGTGTACTATCTGAATTCTGTCGGAACTACAAATCCTAGCTTTTTTTTAATCTAGATTCATTTAATTCTTAAATTTGACAGCAATACACCAAATTACATAATGACCTGGGATTCAGTAAGATCAAAATATTACTAAGATAGCTGCATAGTTTGATGAAAATCCAAGTTGATTTGAAAAAGTTATAAAAAAATTAAAGGTGCCTATCTCAATTTAGTCTCTTTTTTATATAATTAATTGAATTCTTTCATTTAACAGCAATGAATCAAACTACCAAAAAGACTGATATTTTGTAAGATATATATATAATTTAGTTAAATGGGCTGATTTACACCAGACAAGACTAAATTTGAAGGTCCACACTAGTCGAGACAGGTCGAGACTGGATGGGACTGAGTCGAGAGAGGTCGAGAATAGTCGAAACTCACCAAGATCGTAAGTACTGAATCAGATTAATTAAGTAAAGTCAAGACCTAGTACAATTTAAAAGTAGTTAAGTACTGTCGAGACAATGTTGAGACTAGTCAAGTAAAATGTGTACTCGACTTTACTGGTTGAGCAACATAAACTGGACTCTGAGCAGTTTTTAGTGTTTGAAATGCATCTTTTGTATATCTATTTTTATTGTGTGCCGTTATTTTGTATATATAATTATTGAGAGATTCTTTACGGTATTTATAATTTACAACAATGTTTACTTAGCTAATCAAATAGCAAGCTAAGATACATATATTACAGTATTTCAGTGGTGGTTAAGAATCAGTTATGCATTTCACTTGACCGGGAATAAACAAAAGCGCTTGTAAAATTATTAGAAATGAGTATATAATCAATATAACGAACTGTATTTGAAGGTTGATATTTGAATATTTGATTAATGTTGTATCTAAAACATCATTTATAATAACCAGGGAACAATAATTTTTCTAAAATGACTTTCACCTCGGTTTTCTTAAATACGGCTTAATCTACGTGCGAAAAAAATATGGACGGGTCGGAAAGCGCTGTTCTACAGAGAGGCAGATGTATTGCAACGAAACAAATAATAAACTTCACGATGCTTTCGGCGAACAAAGCAAAAAAAAAATAAATTGGCAGCAAGAGGGTTAAATACCAATCCAGTCGATTCTATTATATTGTTTTGTGCTGTTGTTCTAAAAATGGGACAATCTATCTTTTAAATTAATAGCATAAGACTTTATTGTCTAAATTTAAGTAATATCTAATTTTGTTGTTTGTTAGAAAAGTTCTATTACATGTACTATGGCAGAAAAAATCATGAAATTACAGTTGTATATATAAAACAAAAAAAAGGTAATTACATCATGTTTTCCAAAACAAATTTGGTTATTGCTTTTTTTTTGACGTATACTCTCTTTACTCTTTTTTAAGGCCGGCAGTAAAACTCTTGTCTTTTTTTATATACCTCCACTTATCGAGGCTGTCAAACTTCAACATTCTCTATTTAATAGGAACGTGTGGGGCAGGTGGGTATGACGGGCTGTCTTCCTGAATTCCCCAAAAAAAAGCATTCTTGATCCCGAAAAATTTATTCCTAAGTCCTCCTTTTCCAGTTGCATTTCAAATATTCCCGACCTTCATCCCGGACGGCCGCAAATACAGAACCCACCTAGTGTAATTGTTGTTTATTTATTATCATTCTGACCGTGTTCTGACCGTGCATGAATATTGTCCGTGAACTTTATTCCACTTGTTAATGTGTCTTGAGTGAGGCTAGAAACTAAAATATTTAAAAGCTCAAAACCAAATAGCAGTACATAATTTGAAAAATCTTGAAATTTTGGAAAACTCTTCTTCGGTAGCTTTCAATGCAATAGCGTCATACATGATAGTTAGGAACCACCAGATCACATAAGTACAAAAAGAATCAAATTATTGAACGATGAATTTAACTGTACAAAACAAATTAATTGAAATGTGTTGTATTTTTTCTTTCTTACATTAAAATCTTTGACTTTGTTTACAACAGTACCAGATGTGCATCTTTGTTTAGAGGTAAAACAAATGTACTTTTATCAAGCTAGATATCATTTTTCAAACTTTGTACTTCTCTTTCAGACATTAATGAACAAACCAAAGATACACAAAACAAACCGTTTTCTAGGTCGAACTAAAGAATAATTGTTCTTGTAAAGATGAATAAAAACAATCTTTTCAATATTCACGATACACACGAATAGTCATAAAATTACCTTATATTTAGCAGCCGTCGACGATACTATGATCAAGCGATACATGCTCAAAAACATGATTTTGAAAGCCAAGGAATACATGTAATACCTACCTAAACACACGAAAAAATAGTCACAAGGAAGATGTTTTTATTTAATTTCTTATCGATTTACTTACTTACAAAACATGATATAATAATGTTTGTGTCGATGCATATGAAACTTAAATCCGTGAAAAGTCGGTTAACTGGCAAGGAAAAAACTTGATCTGTCAGTTCTATTTATAAACCTATTCAGCTCCATGTATGTATGCAGAACTAAAGAAGTCAGGATATGTTCAATTTAAATCCAACTTGTTTAAGTCCTATGGTTAATTACATAAATCGTAACAATTGTTCTGCAGCAGATGTGCATTTCAACAATTAATGTATTTGTAGTGATGCTAGAGGACAAAATATTTGCCTATTCGATTTTACTGAAAATTCACAATAGGAAAAAAGCTAACCCACCTGTGAGTCATCTTTATACATTATACAGTAAAAAAAAATAGGTTATTTTTCACCACGCACAAATAAATGAATCGCATTTCGGATTATTCAAAAAGTATATTTTAAAGTCCTCGTGTTTATAATGATGATTTCACGTTAGGTCTCTCTAGGTTATTAAATTCATTTGAATAAACATTTAAATGCGCTAAAACTGAAATATTTCACGGACATAGAAATATATGTGTCAATCAAATGTAAGTGCTTACATAGAACACTTTGAACTCACTCAAGGCTGAAAAGTATGGGTATATTTTGTTTTCTCTATAATTATAGGCATGACGTGAAAAGTTTAGATATATACTTGTTTTATCGTAGATGACAGAACGCGAATTGGTTACACAAATCATCAAAATCACCAAGAAGACCATAGGTAAAATATTTTAAAAGAATTTTAAAATCGCAAAAACAATCAAACTAACAAAAAATACACTTAAAGCAAATTAATAGTACACAATAGAAATGTGAAAGACAAATAGGATTTTGGTTTCAAAATATAAGAACTGATCTGGTTGAGAATTAAATGGAAATGAAAGTTTCGGGACGACAGACCAGGATTTAAATGCATCGTGGGATAGATTGGCATATTAAAAAATAGAATTAAAATTGTATCAAATGTAAGTGTTATTGTATCAAATATGTTTCAAAGTAGTTTGTTTATATACAAAATAAATACAAATTAAGCATCATCAGTGTCGCTTTTTTCATTTATGTTTTATTCTTAAATTTGCATATTAAAACATATATACATGTATATGGTGAATCGTAGTAAAAACAAATATTTTTGTAAGTCAGCAATTTGGTTTTATAAACCGAATAACGCTAAAAAGTAAAATCACAAAAATACTGAACTTAGAGGAAGATCAATTGGGAAAGTCCATAATCACATGGCAAAATCAAATAACAAAACGCATCAAAAACGAATGGACAAGAACTGTCATATTCCTGACTTGGTACAGGCATTTTCAAATGTAGAAAATGGTGGATTAAACCTGGTTCTATAGCGCTAACCACCCTCTCACTTTTGTAATGACAGTCTCATCAATTTCCGATATTTTTACATTGATGCGTTAAATAAACAGACACAATAAATATAATAGTCAAAATATGGGTACATCAGTCATCATCGTTTAACAATTTTAAAAGGAACAATTTAACAGAACACAAAAACATCTACTATCTACGAACACATTTATTGAGTGTCTGACGTCAGAAAATTTGATACGTCACATAAATTTGTCGTTCAATGTCCGTACAAACAATTTTAAAATTTTCATGGGAATGTTAGCATACAGGGTTAAAAAATCAAAAGTATGTGAGAATAAATTTAAGAAATAGACCGAGATTTAAACTAGTCCAAAAGTTATATATAGAATTTATAAGAATCCAAAAATAGTTAATACCACTACGCGATTGAATGATTTTGACGTTTGTGGTTCAACGTATATTGTAATTCATAATAGAAATATATCATAATGACATATAATAGAACAATATCATACTGACGGGATCTTTTAAAGTACAGAGTCACGTTATAAGAACAAAAGAAATACAAAAGGTCGCAAATACAAAACAAACCACAAAAAAATGAAAGCCAATACAAACACATTGACGAGATGTATAAGTACCGAGCCACGTGAAACGGATATCACATGAAACCATTTAACAGTAAAAGTAATATTAATAATAGAACAAAGACAAATGAAAGAACTATAAAACACGTTGTTAAGATGATAAACAACATCAGTACGAAGAATCTATACATCAAGACCATCGTGTATTATTTGAGAAGTTGATACGGAATATTTATCAACAAGGTCTTGGTACCTTCCGATGAACTTTTTTAGAAAAAGAACGAGACGTTCTTTGACATACCCCTGTTTCATCAACTTTCTACTCAGACACTGATGACGTATTGCAAAGTCTGAGTAGGAGCTGCAAGCTCTTGAATATCGAATAAGTTGGGAAATATATATCCCATATGCAGGTGAAGTTGGTATATTGCTACTAAGGTGGGGGAAATTTATGATTTCAAAATTAAAATCGTCTCGTTTGTCATAGATTCTGGTACTGAGATGACTGTGTAAGTCAAATTCGAGATATAAGTCTAAAAATGAGGCGGAGGAAGCCGTGTCTGTTGTTTCTTTAATCTCTAGTTCTGGGGGATATATTAATGGAACCCAATCAGAAAAGTTCGGATTGTTTATGGAAAGAACATCATCAATATATCTGAAAGTGAAATTAAATAATCTGGCTTCTTTGATTCTCTTGTTTTTTACAAGTGTCTGGAGGAACTCCGATTCATATGAAAATAAGAAGAGGTCGGCAAGAAGAGGCGCACAGTTTGTTCCCATAGGAATGCCGACAATTTGTTGGAAAAGTCTACCTCCAAACTCAACAAATATGTTGTCGATAAGAAACTCCAGCATACTGACCACTTGTTCTTCTGTGTAGCATATCTTACCTTTTTGTTTGTCACTATTTACGAAATATGCCTTATGAAATCCCAAAGTAATAAATTTATAGCGTATGCTACCATTTTTATGTTGAAAGGCATTGTGGATTATTTCTTTAAGGCGATTTTTCAATTTCACATGGGGAATGGTGGTATACAGGGTTGAAAAATCAAAAGTTTTGATGGAACTAATTTCAGAAAAAGACCGATAAAACAATATTACAGAAATTATACGAATAATACGATTGTCTTAGAGGTTTTAAAAATTAGTTGAATATCTATTCCGTCCTTTAAAAGCATTAACAGGTGCATGTGTGTTCCTTGGTGCACTAAACTCTTGAACTAAAGCGTCTTTTCAGATTTCGTTGCTCTATAACAAACTTCATCATAACATAAAACATAAAATTTAAATCCCACATTCCGTTTATATTTAAACATATATACGTACAACAAGCATAGAGGTAGGTTGTAATCGCGTGACATTGAATCAAAGCGAGACGGAGAGCAAGCATAGAGCTGGGACAGCTTCACACCATGACTAAATATACTAAAAATGGATGTAAGGATTGCATTATGTCCACCAAGTTAAATAGTATTAATTAAGAGAAGGTAACTAAGGCACAAAATTAGTAACCAATATTTTAAGTTTGTTTGCATTGTATTCTGGACTAACCTTCAAATTTGTATACTAAAAATAACTACAAAACAAGTGATTTGTACTTTTTAAGCTGGGCCTCTCATTTTTGTGTAGAAAGATTCCAACAGTATGAACATCGTTTATGCGATACTTTTACAATCCATAGTTAATGTTTCATCTCACCATTGCAATGCTAGAATTTTACAAATCAGATGGGAGCTACAAACCCAAAGTGCCTAACAGACTTTGTATAGAAATAATAATATAATAATAAAAAGGAATGATAATTGCTAGTGTTCGTTAAAAATGTCACAGTAATTGAACATACAAAGTATCTTCAAACAGAGTGACAAATATATAGTGTTGGATCACAATTCAATAGCACGGCGTTCTTTGTATATGATTAATCAAAGAATAAAATTGAAGAGTACATGTAGTAAACATTTTTCTTTTTAAAAGCTTATAGCACAACAGCCGTATCGTGTGTGCAATATTGTGTCTGATAACAGCAAAATAATTATCATATATCTTTGTTATAAAAACTGATTGAACCTGAACATACCGAAATGTTCACAAATCTGTTTTCTATTAAGTTTAAATAAAATAGTCTGTATGCACATAGATAAAAATTTAATATAATAAAACGAAACAATGTCAGAAATTAACCGTTAATCGTTTGTTTTATATCAAATATAAAAACGCCACCATCCATCTCATTACATACCATCAAGCGATTGTTTGTTTTATCATAGTAAATTCCAGATGGAAATTTCAGTCCATTTTTCTCGGAAAGAATTTCCTTGTGGTGTTTACCATTCGGGGATATCACAACAACATTTTCAGAGTTCTGAAAAGCCACATAAACGTTGCCACCATGCCCATCTGTAGTAATTCCCCATGGATAGTTCATCTTATCATTTGTTAACGTCCACACAACTGATCCACTCAGGTCGCAGCAATGTAAGGAGGGTGAAGGGTCAAGTGACTGATCAGTTACGTACAATTTGTCTGTATCAGCTAGTATGTACCATATAGATGATGAAGGACATGGGAATGATCGAATTTTCCTCCCCGTCAGACTCAATACTTCTATTGTCATCCTTTTAATAACCACATACAGTAAGTCATGTTTATATGATATTCCGTACGTTTTTCTAGATGTTTCAATTTTATTCTTTACCTTTTTTGTGTTAATTTCGATTACCTCAATATAATTCTGATTGTATGAGACAGCTATATCGTTTTCGTTTATGTTTGCTGTACAAAATGGCTTACCGGACAGTTTGATGTCTCGGTTGTAACTTCCATTTCTAGAGTAGATAAGTAATCTGCTTTTTATATTATCCGTAAACACCGACTGGTTATTGATGATGATACAATCATGCAGATATCCACCTGACTGTTTGATATTAAAATTCTGTTTCAGGTTAACATCAAACGAAAAAGATGATTCTGCCACTGTTTCTGTAAAGTAATAAACATACTGGTTTAGCGGATTGTATTTTGTAATTTCATTACAGCATGCAATGTATGCAATGTTGAGGAAGATTAATATCAATAAGTCTTCGGTATGAAAAATAGATATTCAAAAAATTAAAATAGAATACATGTTGCCTTTTAAGGTGGCTCGGGCCTATTCGAAGTTTCTATCAGAAGTGCCGTATTTTTTGTCATTTTATTCTTTACAGAAAGTGAATCAAATTGGTCGAAAAAAATAGGGGGTCACGGACCATTTAAGCTCAAAATGTTACTTTGAAAGAAGTATGTAAAAAGGACCTTTTTTAATGAAATGATAGGGAAAATAGAGGTGTTGACATATTTTTATCGAAATATAAAAAAAAAGTTCTATGACTCTTGGTCCAAAACTTGAATATAAAAAGCTGAAATATAGCTTGAAAGAATGAGCAAATACAAAACATAGGTCACCGATAAGGAAAAAAAATATTTTGCCTTAAAACCCAAATTTTGGCGGGGAAATGGTGAAAATGGGTGAAACGTCATTTTGACCATTTAACAAATACGGATAATAACGAAAATATTATATTAATCACATAACTTTAATGATTTAACATTTCTAATCAATCAAAATATTTCAAAAAAAATTATATCGGATTTACGACAAATACTTTTGTAATTCATGCGTGAAATTATGCGCAGTCGAATAGTCCCGAGCCACCTTAATAGAAACGAACTGAATGTGGCAGGATTAAACATGTGTGTAAACGGTTCACATCCTTATCACGGGATAAAAAATTAAATTTGACAAGCATCTGGTATTTCAGTTTCCACTACCTGAATAGTCTTATATCTTGTCTTCTGAAGAGTGATTGTGTTAATTAATGCTTTTTTTATGGGCTTTAATCAGAATTTCACACAGTTACACTTTTAAAAGGGACTAATAGTATCTATTTTTGCCGGTTATATTTAATTAAAACAGGCTACATAAAAAGAAAAAGATATGAAATTGTAGTATGATTGCCAAAGAGACAACTCTCCACAAGTGACCAAATGACACAGAAGTTAACAACTATATGTAATTATGCATTGTGTTATAACTATAGTTAAAATTCCCCCAGCAAAGCTAGCTGGTAGTATTGGCTGTTAATGCCCTTCTGGAAATAATGCCCTGAAACGTTTGGTTGTTTTGGCTTTCAAAACGATATGAGTCGACGTACAGCCTTCAGCAATGAGCAAAACCCATCCGCATATTTAGCTATAAATTTAGCTATAAAAGGCTCTGACATGACTAATATCAAACAATTCACTCAGAAACAACCACTGAATAACAGGCTCTTGACTTCGGGCAGGCACAAACATAATGTGGCCGGGTTAAACTCATATAAAGGCACCAACCTTTCCCTTTATAGTTGTGAAGCAGTACAGCATAAGAACAAAATATAAAAATCAGTTGAAAAAGGCTTAACTCGTCCAATCTATACAAGTAATACATCTATTAAAAAACAGAGTGGGCGTGGACGGGAACTTATACATTTTCACAACCAAAAGACACTTAGTACATATCTCAGAGTGTTTGCGTTACAGCCAACCGCCGTCACAGTTTCAACTCAAGAACCTACCATTTCGCATACGGAAAGGGCCTGATATTGCAGTTGTAACATCATGAAAAGCCAAGCTAGGAAGAGCTAACTGCTCAAAACAGTTCAGTTATGTGGTATACAGTGAAAATACTTTAATTCAAGGGGATCAATTTGCTTGGTTTGTAGAAACATTATATATTCGTGGGTAAGAGGTTTCCAAAAGTTAATCCAAATGAAGCTTTGGACGACACGTCCAACCAAGAGAAACGTAGAATCTTGAAAAAAATAAGATGTAATTCATAAGGATGGCGTATTTAGTAATGGCTTTTTGGGGTTGTTGTTACTCAATGTTACCCGTGGAGATGTTCGTATCAATTTTTATATGTTTTAACCTCTGTAATAACCTTAAACATGTTACAATACCTATTATAACTAGTGGAGCTTAGACTAATTCCTGGTGAAGCGACGGCATTGACGACCTATCTAGAATTGTCTAAAGCTAAACCGATTTCAAAGTAAAGCATGTTCGTTTTATCAAAACATTAGATTAGTCTATTTTTTCAAAACCTCATATTTTTATCAAATGTACTGGTATGTACCAACATACACGGGATACACTTAAGTCACCTTCATCTTACTAATGTTTATTGTCTACGTTCAAGAACATAGCAAACAGACACGTTTATTTTTATACAATTGTATTTATTAGTAATGACTGATACTATTAAAGTTAGCAAGATTGATATCAACAGTTTAATGATTATCATTTAGTTTTTTTTGTGTTTTTTTTTTGGGGGGGGGGCTTCCACCATATCACTTAGCATTAACAGAAAACGTATTTGTTCTTTTTATTTTGAATTGAAATATACTTTTCTGATGCAGTAGGATTCGAAACACTTCAAACAATAAATTAAAGGATCTTCTATATTCAGAAGTACGTCTTTATTGAACAAAACAAACTGTGCAAGGGGAAAATACATTTCGATTAAGGTTTAAGAGATTCAAATGGTTTCATCCTGACTACAATTTCAAGGCAATGTTTAGATGTTTGTATTTGATGCATTCAATAGGATCAGATCTATATGAAAATTGTTTTAGATTTGACTCAGTTTTGCTTTTGTTGAAGGACCTATCGGTTTTAAATTCTATGTCATTTTACCACATCTTCTATTTTCATTTTTCTCTTAAATTCAGCTCAACAATAATAAATATGAGATTCAGTGTTGTTCGGTCACGAGTTGAATATTTTTCGATATTTACATTCTTTAATTAGTTATTCTTTTTATTACATTGGCAAATGACTTTTTTAAAAGAAATTAATGTAAAACATGTAAGGAACGATATTTTTTGTCTAAGCATTCATAATTTGGTTTGATCCGCCGTTATCGACGTCTTGGCAACGCCTACTGTTGTATGACGTCAGAGAGTGAAATAACCACGTTTATTTCACATGTGTAATTATCGTGTTTTTTTAACTGAGAAATCAATGTAATTCATTAAAACCAATGTAATAACACAATATAACATTAATATCAATATTAATAAACAGACATATGTGTTCAATTTTCACAAAGTTAAACGTTTATAATATTTTGTATTTGTCCAACTGTTCTAGACACTCATGGATAGTCAAGGTCGTTAAAATCCCCCTCCTTGTCGACGCACATATAGCATCGCACAGTGTGTCAAAGTTTTGATAAGGTTCTTTGTTGAACGTCAGCTATAATGGCAGCAAATGAAACACAAATAATATCCATTTAGGAACCAATTAAGTCTTATAAAATGAAATCGTAGGTGACCGTGATGATGTTGGAAAAGTTAGTTGAGAGGTTCTATTACTTAAGGCTACGGTTAAATAATTTTAAATGTATGAATTTGTAAAAAAAAATCCCAATTTTCTAAGATGGTGCTGCATTTCTCATCCAAATGTAAACATCATACGATTTCATTGTTTCAATAACTTCTAGATTAAAACACAAAAATGACTTCCAATACGTTTATGAAAAATGGCCGTTTTGTCCATTAACTATAAATGTACATGAGGGACAAGCACGGTTGGTCAAAAACATTTTATTAGATACGTTTAACTTTTGTAAAAATTGATACTGAATTATTTGTTTACTGACAGCGAAGTTGTAAACAGTCCAAATGGCGCTTCACAAATTCATTTTAGACATACTGGTATATCCACACACAAGGATGACTACTATATATTTTTTTTATATAACATCGCACAGTGTATTAAAGGTTTAATAAGGGTTTTTGTTGAACGTCAGCTATAATGGCAGCAAATGAAACACAAATAAGAGTTCCATTTAGGAACCAATTAAGTCTTATAAAATGAAATCGTAGGTGACCATGATGATGTTGGAAAAGTTAGTTGAGAGTTTCTATTACTAAGGCTACGGTTAAATAATTTTAAATGTATGAATTTGTAAAACAAAATCCCAATTTTCTAAGCTGGTGCTGCATTTCTCATCCAAATTTAAACATCATACGATTTCATTGTTTCAATAACTTCTAGATTAAAACACAAAAATGACTTCCAAAACGTTTATAAAAAATGTCTCCTATAACTTTTATATTTAGTTTATGATGAAAATCATGATAGATTGTATCATATAAATGGTTAGTACTTATTTCAAACTATTACTTTTTATGCATATATGTGGAAACCAGTATCAACGTTAATCTGTTGTAGCATATTTTTTTTAAAGAACTCACAATACATGTGTTTGTCAATAAATGATAATGAAGTCACAAACTTACTGCCGTGTAGAAGTAGTCTTTCATCTCTGCATTCTGGTTGAAGGTGACTAGATTTCTCACGAATTACTACAATAAAGATATTTACAAACATATCAGTAATTGCATGTTTTACTATTCTTCTAGGTATACCGTTCCGTAGCAAAGAATATGTTTTCCACATTTTAGTAGAATAGACTTCAAAATTGATGTCTTTTTTTTTTATCAAATTTAACTTAAGTGTTATAGTATACAATAACCGTTTTAAACACACACTGAAATTATTGTAAACATCAATAAAGAATGCCAATACCTTTTTAGTATTAGGGATCATGTGCCTGTGTTGGATACAAAAAGCATATACTTGTTCCCATCCACTTTTTTTAAATTATGGTGGATAGCAATTGGCAATCCCTTATTCTTATTTTTATTTCGAATGTATTGGATAAAGGTGAATTTATATTTAACCGTTTTCGAAATTCAGAAGAACGAATTTTGTTATCAAATTGTAATAAAACTGCAGACATACCACCATCTAGAAATTGTCTTTCTTTGCTATCTTCCGTTTGAAGGTCACAAGATTTCTCATTTTTGGCTACAAATTTAAAATAAATAGATAAATATATAGATATTGGAAGATGTCGCACAAGTGCTAACAAGAAAAACTCTCCATCCAAATCACAATTTGTAAAAGTAAACCATAAAAGGTCAAAGTACGGTTCTCAACCCGGAGCCGTAACTCACACCGAAAAGCAAGCTATAAAGGGCTAAAAACATTACTAGTGTAAAACCGTTCAAACGCAGAAAAACGATATAAAAAACGAGAAACACTTATCATGCTTATAAACCACTTAAACAAACAACAACTATATCACCTCTGATTCCTGACTTAGGACAGGTGCAAACAAATGCAGCAGGTTTATTCGTTATAATAGGTACCAACCTTCACCTTTATATGTAACAATAGTGTAAAATAACAATAAAGAAAGACACACTATAAAATATCAATTGAAATGCAACAATAACTTTAAACAAAGAACTATTAACTGCAATGTCTGCTTCTAAATTTAGAAAGGTACTGTGAATATCATGGTATAATAATATAATATGCTGGTTATAGCAACTTTCTTCGATCTCATGGGTATAGCTGAACCACGACTAGAGCATTCTAAGGAACTTCAATTTTTCTACAGGCTTGTATGCGTACTTTGACGAACCACGAAATAAAAAATCCACGAAAATACAACATTTTGTCTCAATTCACGTAATTTGGTACTCAAAAAAATAATTGAATCAACCAGTGATAGGCATTTTTTAATTATTACATAATACCAATAGCCAATATATGTCATTGTAAATATAACTGAATTGCTTGTCCATATGACGTCTATATATTTGCAGAAAAAACTCTTAACTATAAATTTTATAATTTTTGGTCAATAATTAAAAACGTTTCTCATTAGGTCTCTCTATTAATTTTATTTTTTGAAGTGTTGATAACCTGATGGAGTAAGCAATAGTGGTGTAGCGGCCGTCCAATCAAAACAAAAACAACATACATGTGCTTTTAATGTGTGTTTATGAAGAGTGTAGCAGATCACCCCAAAACCAAAAAAGTTATCTTTTTGGTTACAGTGTATGTAATGTGCGAATCCTGAAATGTCATTTTCACGGTATCCGTGATGAATTTCTTCTGTAGAATGATAAAAAACAGACGAAAAATCATGATTTTTGTATAAAATAAGAAACAATATACAATATGTACTATTTTTGTAAATTCATAATAAAGGTACTCAGCTACTTTTGCATGGGTACTATTTCTGTACCAAAAGTTTGTAGTACTGGAAATCTACTTTTAATATTCAGTACTGTTTTGTTACTTTAAAATTATTGTAATATTTAGGTACCTGTATTTAACAGTACTTGATTTGTACTTTAAATTTAAGTACTACAGATTTTTGGTTACACCATTACATTTCCAGCATTTTGAAGGTTTGTCTATTTCAAATCTCTTAACGTTATGAACGAAATAGTACGAAATATCAAAAGTAGATTTCCAGTACTACAGATTTTTGGTACAGACATAGTACCTATGCAAAAGTGACAGTGTATTTGATGCAGACTGGTTATAATCGCGCCTACAACCATCCAGGTTTAAAATTGATACACAAATAGATTAATATTAAAGATATTTACTAACACAGCGTGCAGGGCCCAGTTGTTCAAAAGTGTCGTTAAGCTAACGCAGTCGTTAAAGTGTCGTTAGAGTGTCGTTAAATTTAACAAATTCGTTAACTGTTGTTCAAAAAATTTAACGACAAAAATAATGATAACGAGTCGTTAACTTTAACAACTTCTGGGAGGTCGATTAAATATTTAAGTTATTGTTAAATATGGCCGCCTTTAGACAAGTACCTGTTCCACCTCACAGAAAAGAAAGGCATTTTCGCCTGAAAGATGACCTTTCTTTGAATTTGTCAAATGAAGAGTTACGAGAACGGTATCGATTTGGAAGAGAGGAAATTAATTTCATTTCTAATCTTGTCAGTGATGATATTACAAGAAAAACAAAGAGAAACCATGCTCTCACTGTACCACAGATGGTCATGGTGACCCTGAGATTTCTAGCTACAGGCAGTTTTTTGCAAGTAGTTGGAGACACAATAGGTAAGATTTCATTTATATATTTATCATATATATGATTTAAAATTAAGTAAACATTAGTAAAATTGTGTTAATCAATTGCTATAATGATCTTTGACTGATGTTTGAATGATAATTTCAATTTGTTAATTTTTGAATAATATGTAAACAAACGCAAGTAAATACACATTTTATTTTTTGTTCTTAAACGATCTCCCTTATTGTATGTTTTTGGTCTGTTTACAGGTTTGCACAAGGGAACTGTCCCGCGTATTGTGTCTGATGTGTTGACATCACTTTGTAACAAACGGGATCAATTCATCAAGTGGCCAAGGAATGTGGACGAAATGAGAGGCGATTTTTACCGTCTAAGTGGTTTCCCGAATGTGCTAGGGGCAATAGATGGGACACACGTCCGTATCCAGGCTCCATCAGAAGATGTAGCATCATTTGTTAATAGGAAAGGGGTACACTCTGTAAATGTGCAGGCTGTGTGTGATGCCAAAGGTAAAACATTTCTCATCTAATATGACATTGACCTTCGTGAATAATAAATTGGTATCAACTTTTCAGTGTGACTTGGACCCCTATAGTATGTTTCTCAGAAAAGAACATTTTACTTTTACTTTCACTTTCACTTTCAATTTCACTCAGTTCATCTAAGATCATCTAGGACATATGGTTTACCTACTAAAGATAACTTAAAATATTGGTAAGTCAAATATCAAAAGAAGATATTAGTTTTCTTTAATGAGAAAAAGATTCTGTTCAGCCTCAGGGGCCAGCCATTTCCAAAAAGGGGGTTCCCAACATACGATAAAGCCTGAAGGGGAGCTCCAACCATATGTCCCCTTTTAAATACACTGATAATCTTAAAAAGGGAGGTTTCCCTATCCTGTATCCACCACTGCTGTTTCTGATATATTTCTTAAATTTCCCCCTTTCAATCCAAAAGAAAGAAACATTAACCTAGAGTACCTTAGCTTTTGTACAATTTATAATTTGATGTTGCTCTGATGACTGGACCAGCACATTTATGCATTATGCAACATGCATTACAACTTTTAATTTGATATCATGGTTCCTAGTTTGAAACAATATAGTTGAGTCAAAATTTGTAGGTCTATATACATATAAAAAAGAAGATGTGGTAACATTGCTAATGAGACATTTCTCCACAAGAGACCAAAGGACACAGAAAATAACAATTATAGGTCACCATACTGCCTTCAACAATGAACAAAGCCCCTACAGCCTATCAACTATAAATGGCCCTGGAATGACAAGGTAAAACAATTAGAAACTAGAAAACTAATGGCCTAGCTAATATTTATGCATTAATATTGTACAATAAATCTGTTTATGCTATTAAAACATTTTTTTTTATAAATCTTTTACATTTTGCAGGTAAATTCACAAACATCAATGCAAACTGGCCAGGTAGCAGTCATGATTCCCACATATTCAGGTATGTATTTTATTACAATGTTCATGATGTTTGTCATCTTTTATAAGTCATATTCCCTTTCAACCACTCAAATCAATAATTCTATATATATATATATATATGAAGAAGCAATAAATTACTGTTGAGGGGTGTCTATGTTTAAAATTATTGATGTATAAAAACTGAAAAAGGAATATTGAAAAATAGTCTTGCTCAATATAATTTTAGGTTTTCTAAATGTGACTCCTCTTTATAGCTGAATATATCAATTTAATTATATAAATGGTAGTTTTAACCAAATATTTGTTGTAAAAAGAAATATAAACCTTTATTTATAGGTGTGTACCTACATGGAAGAAAATGGTGGATGGGCAAATGGTGTATTGCTTGGGGATAGTGGTTATCCTTGTCGACCATTTCTGATGACCCCATACCAGAATCCTGTACTAGATCATCAAAAAAAGTACAACAAATGCCACTGTTCAACCAGAAATGTGATAGAGAGAACATTTGGGAGGCTGAAGAGACGGTTCCATATATTACACTCAGAGGTAAAGTATAATAGAATAATTTTTTATGTAAATGATCAGTGATCAAAAAAATCTTTTCAGGGGTTGATGCAAAGTGATATATTTGGGACAATTAATGTTGTTGTATTCAGTAGAAGCAAATTATTTTCTCATTGTTGAAGGCCATACAGAGACCTATATTTGTTAATTTCTGTGTCATTTTGGTCTCTTGTGGAGAGTTGCATGTCTCATTGGCAATCATACCACATCTTCGTTATTATATTTGCATTCATATGTTTTACCAAAAGGTTTAATACTCCGAAAGAAAGGTACATACGGTTTGTTTTGAGGTGTTTTGGTCCCAACTGTTTATGACTTAGGGGCCAAATTATGCAAATAGAGGCCAAACAAGCATTTTTCTAGTTTTCCAGACAATTACTTGTTTATTTATATTGTATGAACCTCTCTGAAATTGTACCACAAGGTTCCATATCACAAATGGAAGTTTGATTAAAGGGGGAAAAATGTATATAGTATATATAGTTGGAAAACTAAATAATCCAGCAATTGATGTATAAAAAACTTACCACAATCAAGAGATGAATGGTATTTAAAGTGCTACTAACACAACACTTGGACAACATTAATTTGAAACAGTTAACTAATATATAAAAGTACAACATCTTTTGAAATGCTTACCACAATGTGATGCATGGTAAACCACTATAGACACATTTTATGTAGTTCTATTTATAGCTTACTATAGGCTCCAATGTTGAATATCATACTGTAAACTTTTATATTTCATTACTTTCACAACAGAAAAGGGTCTCATTGCCTATCATACCTGTGATATCACAGCTTCCTGTTTTATACATACATACATGCAATGCCAACTATTATAAAATACTACTTTAGCAAAATGCTGATAAGAAGACAATTATTAAGTTTAATAAATTAAGTTATGATTTTTTTTTAAATTTCAGATAAGAATGAAACCGGGCAAGGCATGCAAAATAATAATCGCTTGTGTTATACTCCACAATATATGCATTTTGTTGAATGAACCAGACATTGAAGATGATGGAGTAATTGTAGGCAATGATGGTGATCTTGGGGAACATTTCAATGGTCATCAAGATGGAAGAGCTGTTAGAGATCATATTTCAACAACATTTTTTAATCATTGACAATCAAAAATAAATCATGACAACATCTTTTAATACTTTTTTATCAATAACAATGGAATATTAGAGAACAAGAATCATCAACACAGAAAAATAAATAAATAAAAATTAATTATGACTAAGCTTCTGTATTTAAAAGAGCATCTAAAATCATGTTTTCACTTTCAATACTTTTCTTCTGGATCATCATGTTGTAAAATTGCATTTGTCTTTGGAAAAGTTCCATTTGCATTTCATTTCTTTTGAGGTCACTTTCTAAAACAAGACACTGCAGCTCATACACATCATCTGCAGTCCTCTTTGTTTTCCTCTTCTGCAAACTTTCACTGAAATATAGAAATTTTACTATTTGGTATTTTTATTTTAAAATCTAACTCAATATTTAGTAGACGTGTTAATATTACTATCATTGCCAATGAGACAATTATTCAAAGAGCCAAAATGACACAGATTTTGTTATAATAATATTACTATTTCCAGCCTTCAACAATGAGGAAACCCAATACTGTTTAGCTCTTATAAATAACTGACTTGACACGACAAATGTGGAACAATTAAAAAAAATGAATATTGACACATAAACTAAAAACAAAAATTAAACAGACAGCAACCCAAGTCATTTACTGTTTTGCAGTCTCCCTAATTGGGACAGGGACTGACAAAATCTGAAAATAGTGAATGTGCTTGTGAGAACTCAATTGTTCCATTCTAATCATGGTCTCTCAGTGGCAGATCCAGAACTTCGGGGGGGGGGGGCTTACTGTCTGACCTAAGGGGTGCCCAATCCAGTCATGCTTCAGTGATTCCCTACAAAATAATTTATCTTAAAACAAACTTGGAATCTGTAGGAAAAAGTTATTCTCATCAGACTCGCTAAACAACTTGTGTAAATACATCATAGACAGTGCTGTATTTTAACATATGAAACACATACCTGGGTTTTGGTAGTTGATGAGTGCAAGTCTGTTTTTGTGCAGGTACAGGTACAGGTACAGGTAGGCTGGCATGAACAGTATCACTAGAAAGTGCTAACTCCTCATTTCTCTGGTGAACCTGCCCCAGTCTCCTTATCCAGATACTCTCCACAGAAGATGGTAAATCTACAAGTTGACAATTGTTTTAAATAAAGATTTTGATTAAACTTGAAACATACTGTTACATAAAAATAAAATAAATAGGAGATTTTTTTTATTAAGATTTTTTTTCACATGCAACTCATAATACATGTATATTATTGTCAACTTATTTCTATCAAAACTTATGCTTTATCATTGCAACTTTATATAAAATGCAAAATAAAGAAAATTGCTAAACCATTAATGAAATAATCTAAGTAATAAATACCATCAACAGTCTGGCATGTTGGAGAACCATTCAGAGCTGGAACTGGTGAGATGGGTTCAACTGTAAACATTTGGTCAGATGTTATGCTGTCTGAAAATAATGTAAAAAGACTTGTTTTATTTAAAGAAGTGAATTGATACTTTATACTCTTCATAATAGAACAAATTATACAATTATTACAATTGTTTCTCTCTTCCCAAATTTGCATATCAATATATAAAACATTTATTTGACAGTACAGTTTACAGATCTGGGATACTTGTAAAATAACATTATAAATGACTGAAATTTGCTAAACAATCCTTGCTATCTATAAACCTTCATTATGAACTGATCAGACATAATTTGGCATGTTTGCTATACAATTATAAAAACCATGCATATGGAACTGTTTATAAGTTACTATTTCAAGGCTTAATATATTAAATCAGTTGACAAATTGATTGCACTTCTTAGATTTGTGGAAACTTGAATTTCATGCATAATTAATAAAGTCTCATAGGCATTCAGACCAAATCTTCTTAATATCCATGAAACACAATTTCTTAAGTAATTTATAGTATTATGTATAAATCATGTAATATATATATACACACCTTGTGAGTGTCTGCTGTTACAGGTGTCTTTGTGAGAAATCCCTGAAAAAAATCCATAACTTTTAAGATGATAAGGCACAAAGAAAGATAACTCAATTATGTTTTTATACTGCATGCTATTTTTAAAAGGACTATAGACATGTCAAATATCCGTGGAAATTTAATCATTGCAAGTGCCTTTAAGATGGTATCAACAAATTAATATTAATTTTATAATTATTATAACAGGAAGTAAATAAATTTTGTATGGAATTTTTACCGCACTTTTTTTTATTTATTTTTTTCAATGGGGCAAATTTTGACATAAGGGGCATTGCAAAATTGACCGCCATAATAAACTTTATTATAAAGCCATGGCAAGAAAACTTCAGCATTTAATTACCATCTTATGCATCGTGAACCACAATTTGTTTTGTAGATGGTGGTTCTTTCAACAATATGTAATAAATTAAAGGAAATATATAAATAAAAGGTAACATGAATGTCATGCCAAGTAATCGCAAAACACATGAATCTATTTTTAGAACATTGGCGACGTCTGCAGGGAATTTCTTTAAAAGGGATATCCTACTGTCATAGCAGACGACTGCTTTAGTTTTGGGGTTTTCTTTGTAACTTTAATAAAGAAAACAATAAAAACAGACAAATTTAGGCGAAACAAAGGAATGAAAATTCCGTAATATTACTTTTTCTCAAATACCAACCTACAGAGGTCTCCATGCCACCGTCTATTCCCTTGAAGGAGGATGTATCTTTCATGGCATTGATGATGTTTTCCTCTGCCATACTTATGGGTTTTGGTGCTGGTCCTCCACTTGTTTTATTTCTCTCCTTTCTCTCGTATGTAAACTTTTCCTTGGCATCTCGGGTTAGATTCCTGAATTTGATTTTGACAGTTGAAAGTTTCCTGTAACTGACCCCCAGAGCATTCACCTCATCTGTAATCTTGGCCCACATCTTGTATTTTGCATCTGCAGTTATGTCAGGGCCAAATTTTCCTCTCAATAACCCTAGCTCCTCCACCACTCTTCTACTGATCAAATTCACTTCCATACTTGTGAAATTAGTCCCTCTAATTCTTGGTAGTTTCTTGTTGGGGGTTTGTTGTTCAGCCATTGTTAAACAGGAAGTGGAAGAATTTTGGGGATTTATGGGAAAATGTTTAATTAATCAGTTGTTAAATTTTTAACAAGTTGTTAGTTAACGCAGTCGTTAAATATTTTTGAACAACATAATTTAACACAGAAATTAACTAACAACAATGTTAAAATTTAACGAGTTGTTAGGCTTAACTAGTCGTTAGTTTAACGACACTTTTGAACAACTGGGCCCAGGAGATTTAAAAGTAGCAGTTAAGGTTTACAAGTACCAATCAAGCAAACTTTATTTGTATACCTGTTTTTTTTTTTTGTACAATAGATGGCTTATTGCAGGATGAATGTTATTGTGTAATGATGTTGGTTAAAGAATAACGCGATAGTGCAGTGTAGCCAACCAGAACAACGTAAAAATGAATCATACATCTAGTGTTATTATTATGAAATGTTAGAAATGTCAAATAGTTTTAGCAGTTGCAAATGCTTGCTAAAAAGATAGGCATTTCCATTGAAACAGCTAATTATGTTATCGATGTTTTGCTTACGAACGGTACAAAGTTATGACGAAAACAGCCACAAAACGAACGTACAGAAAAATATCGATGAACAGTACACAATTCAGTGGTTTTTAGTCTGTATATGCGTTATATTACTGTTTTTCGATAATTTTTGTACTTAAATTACGCCGTTAGTTATCTCGTTTGAATTGTTTCACATTGTAATTTCAGGGCCTTTTATAGCTGACTATGCGGTATTGGCTTTGTTCATTTTTGAAGGCCGTACGGTGAACTATAATTGTCAGTTTCTGACATTTTTGTCTCTTTTGGAAAGTTGTCTCATTGGCAATCATACCACATCTTCTTTTATATGTATATGATGAGTAGATGATCATTTCTGTACACTAAAAAGAATACTTCGTGTATTGTATCAGAGATCCTTGTTCCTTCAAAAAGGTAACACCTCCCGAAACGAAAGTTTATCTTATTAAGCTAGAGTTAGAGGAGGGGATAATATAAGTTATCTACGTTCATATCCGTAGATATGGATATTTTAACACCCTGAAGTACCCCAGTACACCATGAGGCGTAGCCGAAGGGTGTACAGGGTACTGAAGGGTGTTAAAATATCCATATCTACGGATATGAACGTAGATAACGAATTTATCCCCGGTCTTAGTCCGAATCGGGCGAGTTTTATGAAAAATCGGGTACAAAGTGTAACGTGAAAACAACGTTTTTTTCATTATCTAAATTTTTTTTATTGAAATTTGGAAATTTTACACATTTTTTACGGGGTGTAGGGTACTACCTTTGGTAGAACCCTACAGGTAGTCAAATATAAGACGTTTTTAATACGGAGACAGAGAAACTGGATTGAGTCAAATTTGGCGCTCAATGTTGTCAGAGTAACGCCATAGATGGTGTGACGTCAACGTGGGTAATTTGCATAGCTAGGTCAGTAGTCCCATTCCTTGAAAATGTGGCAGTCAAGTGATGCATTTAATGAAATGAGTGTAAATGATCGGCATAATAGGACAAAATCGTTAATGAATTAAATATTTAATTACAAACATCATGGATACTCTTCAGAATTCAATATTTCACAAGGAGCGATCATGGAACTAAGGAAAACTTGCGTGAAGTTCCCCGGGATAATGGTTAGCAACGTCCGGGGATATGGGTTAGCAACACCCAGGGGCTATGGGTTTTGTAACGACGTGCGTTAACCAATCAAAATCCTAGATATATACTAAGCCGGGGATAAGGTCTCTGCGCAATGTTAGGCGATGTTGTCGTAGAAGTTAGAACAAAAAGTACAGGTTCCAGCCCCGGCGTCGGGGAGGAAGTTACGAATCAAATGTACTCTAACATCGTTAGGTTGATTTTCTAGGCACTTTATATATATATATATATATATATATATAGATATAACTCGTCTAAACATCAATCCAACAATGTTAGATCTGTAAATTTGCTTTCGCAAATTTTTGGTTCTCCCCTCGCCGGGATTCGAACCCATGCCAATGAGATATCGTGACACCAAATCGCCTGCACTGTAGCCGTCCCGCTAGACCACACGACCACCTGGGCGTTTATATATATATAACAACTCACAATGTCCGAAATCAACAATAAGATGGTTATACCCGTGTTTATTCAAGTTAGCATCTACAACCAGCTTGCATTGTAGAAAGACCGGTATAAACATTCGCTGCATGTCTAAAATATGAGCAAAATGGATATGATTCAGATTTGTTTTAATTGAAATCGTTGACTGTGAAGGAAATAGCATTAAAAGAAATTTGTTTTCGTTTTACATTATCTTGTTTTTCAAGTTACACAAATTGCAATTGTCAGATTAACATTAAAACTTGATATTGTGTTTATTTATAAAGAATGCATACCTTTTGCTGCTGATTTCGTTTTGTTAAACATTTCTATATTTTAGTCATTACCAAAAATGTTGATCATTATATTTATCTTGTCAACCATTGACATAAGGGTCTCTGTCAAAAGAAAACTATATTAGAGAAAACGCAAATTATCAATTGAAATTAACTTCTGTTCCATGCATTTGCTGAAGAAAACTAAAATATAAAGCTTTATATAGTGTAACATGTAACAAGAACGATTAATACATAATAATAAGACTTGAACAGAAATATACAATGATATCAAACGTGCACTTGAAATTATAAATCTGATTTAAGATAATGGCACCGCAAATAGCAATAAAAACACAAAGACTAACGCGACAAAATGAAAAATGCAGCAGTATAATGTGGGTTTTTACTACATACAACTGTTTAAATAAACTCATCATAGATACCAGGACTAAATTTAGTATATACGCCTGACGCGCGTTTCGTCTACAAAAGACTCATCAGTGACGCTCGAATCCAAAAAAAATTGAAAAGGCCAAATAAAGAACGAAGTTGAAGAGCATTGAGGACCAAAATTCCTAAAAGTTTTGCCAAATTCAGCTAAAGTTATCTATGCCTGAGGAAGAAAAGCCTTAGTATTTCAAAAAATTTTGTAAACAGTAAATTTATAAATATAACCATATCAATGACAATAACAATTCCGATGCTGGAAAAGCCGTAAAAACAATCAACACCAATTATAGAATATTTTTCTAAAATACAACAGATGATACCTGACAAAAACAGGTTGATGGGTTTTGGTAGTTTATTTTAGTTTAAACCATTCATGGGTTAATCTCCAACAGAGAAAACATAAACTGGACAAAATCTATGCCTTAAAATTCCAAACCACAACTCCATACGAAAACTATGAAAAACAATTTTTAAAGAAAGAAATTTACACGACTCGGTTTGATGTTCAACGACATTTCGTTTAAGTAATTGTTTAAGTGAAAAGGATCCGTCAAAAATATTTTGATGAGGTGTAAACAACAAACAAAATCAAGTATGATTTGGCTTCTAAAAGGTCTACATATGTACTTAAAACAGATCTAGAGGGATTCGGTGACCCAATTTTCTTTATTTCAGATCAATGATGTTCTGACAGGAAATTACCATGAAATACAACGGAGACAATATCAGCAAACTGCTTAACCATTAAATCAATAAAATATTTGTTAAGTTTGGGTTTTTGATACTAAGACAATGAAAAAATAATAGGTTGAACCTGGTTTGATGACTAGCCAAAGTATTTATTAGTCTGGGAATTCATAACTTTTAAATGTTCGAGATACCATTACTTTATACTCTAAGTTTTAAGTACGGTGACGTCTTATTATCGCTTTCATGTTATTCCAGATCTCCAGTTGTTCCCTCGCCAAAAACGGTATTTTGTTTACAATTAACATCATAGTCGCAGTGTCCAAATGGACAAAAATCTATCACATCGTATTAAATGGGAACGTAAATCATCCGATTACGGCAATATCATTTGTTACACAATACATCATTTTGCTTGTAAGTTACTTGAATTATTAAATGACACTTAAAAGCAGCTTATTACAATGTATCTCGATGTTTTACGAATGGACAAATATGCGAGATTTATTTTTGCGATTTTCGAAACACCTGCATAGAGATACATGTATCATATATCAGAGTTCTAATTATTGCGATGGTCAACTGGTAGCATAATTGTCAATAATAAAATTCTCGAAATAATTTCAGAATTTGCTAGCCAGTATAGCTGTCTCCTTGTCCATCAAACATGATCTGATATTAATATATACATGTATCTTTAGAATTTATCTATACAGTATGAGAAGCTTCCAGTGTCTCCAGGTAATTTTTTAAAGTTACTTCTTGTTTAATAGCTGACATCAACACGAAGACAACAAAAGCAATTGTTACGACTAAATGTTCATATGTTTAAATTGAAAACAATAAAAAAAAAATGGGGAAATGAAGATTGTTCCGAGAAAAAGTTAGAAATAACAACATAGTTTATTAGAACAAAGGAAAGTGATATAAAATATAAAATATTTTTATAACATATGTATTCCACATGTGCCAGTTTTTTTTTTTATCAAATGACATAATACATCACTAAAGTATTGATACTTAATCTGGATATTTACGTATTCGTTTCGCTGTCTTGTTACAATCCATTTCCATTGATCTAGCAAATAATTCTGGAATGATACAGTGAAGAGATGCTGCTTTGTCTTCAAATTCCCTCATTTGTGCTTTCTAAAAAAAAATTATGCTACAAAAGTAATTGAACTAAAATAAGTACATTATATGTTGATTCGGGCATCGTTTCTAGCTGAAATACTTATAGACATTTAAGGTAAGTGACATGCTTTTACGATAACAGTTACACTAAAACGTATAACTCTTCGGAAGTGTCAACATTGCAAGACGAACAAAGGTTAGATACATTCTTATTTTTCAACTATTGAACAATGGCGCTACACTTACAGAGCTTTATACATTTACTGTGAGCGTCAGATCTTCTTCACATTAAAAAAAAACCAACTTATGGATTGGGCATAAAAGTATACGTTAAGGTGGCTCGGACCTATTCGAAGTTTCTATCAAAAGTGCCGTATTTTTTGTTATTTTATTCTTTACAGAAAATGACTTAAATTGGTCGAAAAAAATAGGGGGTCACGGACCATTTAAGCTCATAATTGAACTTTTAAACAGGTATGTAAAAGGGACCATTTTTCAATAAAATGATAGGGAAAATAGAGGTGTTAACATATTTTTATAGGAATATAAAAAAAACGTGCTATGGCACTTGGTCCAAAACTGTAATATACAAAGTTGAAATATAGCTTGAATGAACAAATAAAAAACATAGGTCACCGATATGGAAAAAACAATATTTTGCCTTAAAATCCAAATTTGGCGGGAAAATTGTAAAAATGGGTGAAATGTCATTTTGAGTCGTTAACAGATACTCATGATAACGAAAATATTCTTTAAGTGACATAACTACAATGATTTAACATTTCTAATCAATAAAAATATTAAAAAAATAATATAGAATTTACGACAAATACTTTAAGTGTGCATTGTAATTCATGCGTGAAATTATGCGCAGTCGAATAGTCCCGATCCACCTTAAGCATGTAACAATCAATCAATAATTATGTTGTAACCAAAAGTCTTTGTAAAATGTGTATTGCATTAATTATCACTTTGGTATTTTTTGCTTTGATTTTATTTTTATCCAATTATTCATATTTCTGTGTATATTTTTATATTCTATGCATTTTGAGATACCCCTTGCTGGTCATCGATATCAGAAGATTTGGTATGAGTGCCAATGAGAAAACTCCATCCAGGTAACAATTTGTAAAGGAAAAACCATTAAAGGTCAAAGTACGGTCTTCAACACGGAGCTTGGCTGACATCGAACAAAAAGCTATAAAGGACAAAAAATATGGCTAGGTTAAAATCGTTCAAACGGGGAAAACAACGGTCTAATCTATATAAAAAGCATGAACGACAATCACTTATAAACCACATCAACAAAAATCTACCACTGAACATCAGGTTCCTAAATTCATCCCTTGTATTACATAAAGAAATTCTAAGCGAATTTTTTTTTGTAAAGCATGCAGTTAATTTACTCATTCAAATGTTATATCATATGTTTGTAAGATGTCTTATTATATAAACAAAATTTGCTGAAAAATCGCGAAAATGGATATTTTAAGGTTTAGGAATGAGCAATTTTAGGATTTCAGAGGTCCATGATGATTTCTAAATCCTCTAATATAGTCACAAGAACTACATGTTTTCCACTTATTAAATTTTATATTCTTGTTTGTTTTAGGTTTAGGTAGATGTTACCTAGCTTATATTGTCCATGTGCAAACAGTTTATTGATATTGAATATCAATAAAATATTATCATCACATCACAAAAATACCATTTTTTGGCATTTTTGTCAATTTCAAAGCAAGTTCAGATGGCAAAATTTATGACTGTATGTAACCATGGCAACATCATATATTTTGTTCAAATTTAATTTATTCTAATTGTTATTAGGCTAAGTTCAGCATATAATGCAAATATGACATATTTCTATTAGTGGCCATCGATATTCCATATCCTTTGATGCTTACAGAAAATGACTCGTAAACTTTTATGAATACTCATAATTTCAAAACGCTTTTCTGCAATACTAAATTATTAGCTTTGATCAATTTGAAAATATGATTTCGTGTTCACCTATACCAATTGAATCTGCGAGAATTAGTACCAGATTCATAATCATAGATTCACAATTTTATTTTCCCTATTGTTGTACTAGCACCTTATCTAATACTACACCGGCGTCTTATACTTAAGACAGAAATAACGCGAAAATAAAACTTTGACTAGGTTCCTTGAATATATGTTGCATTGTTTATGCTGAGTATTATTCAAATACACAAAGTTTAAAATGTTCGTTTTGGGTTGAATCCGTATGTGAACTAATCACGGCTATCTACATGTACATGTATTACAGAGCAGCTAGAAATACGTATTTTTTATCCCCTGGTCTTATCCTAATTTTGTAATAGCTAAAATCTGATTTTGTCAAAGTTTATTTGTTTTATTTTTAAAACTTTTTTTTTTACCAAAATAGAGTTTGTATATACTAAACATTGATTGTAGTAAAGTTAGAGGCTTCAACGTTTACATGTACCGATTGTAGTTGATGTTTTATGGATGCTAAATTAATAAATATGTACAGATTAGCTTCACACTGTTATCGTAAAATATCAGCATCGAACCACAATATGAACGTTTATGGCGAGTGAGTTTCAAATTGTGTCGAGCAACATATATTGAAGAATAGCTATACGTAAAAAATATGTTGTATGACTGATCTCTTCCGCTTCCCCTTTATACAGTATTACGTTTGACGAACGTTTTTTTTTAAACTTTTCTTTACACATTCTAACAGCTCTGATACTTTATCACCAGATCTCGTGATAACGTTTGACATATCTCTTATCGTCTCAACATTTTGCTCAAAGCGGTAATTAAAAATAACGGTGCAATTAAACAGAATAGGAAAGGCAAAAAACAGGACGAAAAATTTATTCTATGAAGCTTTATCATCCTGATTTCAATTTACAAAATCTTATATTTCGTTTTAGTGCTATAAAAAACTGTTGTTTGTCTGTTCGTCCTTGTGGTTGGGTATTATTTTTTTCATTGAACTAATATCTGTTTACTGATCCATGTACTTTTTTGTTCCCTCAAACTTTGATAAATAGTTAGCATGATGAATCATTTACAACAATGAATGTTTTACAAATACATGTACGTCTTACCTCAAATTCAGCACATTTATTTCGCCAGTAGTCCCGACACAATATCTCATACTTTAATATGTAATCAGCTATTATGGTAAGCTTTTTCGTTTGCAGAATTTTTTTTTCAATTTCCGTAGCGTATGTATTGCCCACCAGAGAAGCTATTCCTAATATGGATCCTTCTAATTTCTACCACGTCCTAGTAAATTTGACATCAGTTATTTCCTGTAAGTCTGATCAATGAAATATTTCATTTCGTACGTCAATAATTTGGTCTATCCAATTATCTGCCCCTAGCTCGTGTTTTCCACATTTCTTTATTATATGCTTTGCAAGTGTAATATCAACAAGTTTAACAATCGCATTTGGTTTTGCAGAGTAGTTACAGATGCATATCTGGGTTAGTGTTCCGCCTTTATATTTTGTTTGTTCATGAATCTGATTTCTTTCTTCTGATCTATATAAAATAAGCAACAGTTTTCTTGAGATCAGTCTGTTTCAAGTTAACTTTCCACGTTCACATTCACAACATTGAGATGATTCATGCACGTACACCAATATGTGTTTCTTCTTATTTAGAAATGCTTCAAAAGTATCAGATCCAAGCACATTTTTTGTGATATATTTCCAGATAACAAGGCAAGCTTTATCAACAATGAGAGCCACCAGTTTAAAATATTTGTCTCTATCTTTTGGTGCCATATCTCTATCTCTGAATAAAGAATGACCATGTCATATTCTTGCTATTTCCAGAGTAATTTACTGTCTTTTCAATGAAAATACATAATTCAAATATTAATACAGATTAATACAATCTTCTGATGAAAGAAAGTAGTCGTCAAATGATAAAAGGAAAAAAACTATCTTAGATCAACATTGGAATTGATACATTTCAATGTATACATTGACTATGGTTTATTTTCGTTAGAAAATAATATAGTATTAAGGCTTGAATAAGGGAAAGTGTATGTAAAATTTGACCGTCTTCGCACCAAACCATGCGTAATCTAACACTGTGTAACATTTTTTTTGTCATATGTTCACTGAAATTTGCTACTTGACCATTCTTATTTCCCATATAAGTACAGCAACAAAATATTTTCATTTACCTGTAATATAGAATATAAGAACATGACGGAATTGTTGTCATAGTTGATGTTTTTTTCTAAAATTATTTAACGTTTCACAGTGGTTTTATATTTTTACTTTTATTATTCATCCCTTATTTTTATTAACTGTATATTAACATTGAATCACCGATCAAATCTATTCGTTCATTGTGTCTTTATTAATGTTACTACGTTTTTGAATTGAGTTAAACCATTCCAATTGATATTTTAAAGTGTGTCTTTCTGTGTTATGATGTTATACTATTGCTTCAGAAAAGAGAAGGTTTGGTACCATTAAAACGTTGAATTCCGCTGCAATTGCTTGCACCTGTCCTTAGTCAGGAATCTAATGTTCAGTGGTTATCGTCTGTTTATGTGGTTAAATTCTCCCTCGCCCTGCTCGTCCGAATTTAAAGCATTTAATTTCTAATTCAATAGGCTATAAACAAGACAAACACAGATATAGGATTAGTTGCTCGCAGTAACATCTTATTTTCTCTTGCGATACAATATTTTATTTTACTGAATTGTACATATTTCTTCAATCGAAACATTATATAAACACATGACATATAACATTGTTCCTCTTTCGCATCGTTTCTTTTCCCCCGGCTAATGCCTCCAACGCCTGTACGTACAATAAACATAGCAGCAACTGCACATATACCTATGTGACCAACTTCAATCCGACGTAACTGCGAGCACCTTCGATACTAATACATTTAAATCCCAAACTTTATATAGTACCTTTAAACCCCACCCATAAAAACCGCCAAAACTTTCCTCGTGCCTCCTGCACCTAACATCAAACTTATAAATAGTACATACTGTTACAAAACCAGTATCCAAACTAGTTATACTAGTTCCCATCTGTAAGTATTAACTACAAATAGCAAACGGGAAAAACCCTATTTCAAACGAAATAAAATACATTTAAATTCTCCCTCGCCCTGCTCGTCCGAATTTAAAGCATTTAATTTCTAATTCAATAGGCTATAAACAAGACAAACACAGATATAGGATTAGTTGCTCGCAGTAACATCGAAACAAAGGAAATGAAACAGTTCAGAATAAGATGCAATATAAAAAGTCTTTTGAGATATTGCTAATTGAAGATAAATCTTCAACCACTAAACTGGACCAATATCAGTTTCAAGTCGACAATCGGAACGTCAAATACGACATATTGAACCGGAAGCTTCCGCAATAGATGGTTATGCAGACAAATGTTTTGCAAATCTTGAATCGATGTATAATTTCTCAAACTGTTTTCCTTGATTCTGTAAAAAGAAGAACACAATAAAAACTTCATACATACATGTACTTGTATCTTAATCAGATAAACATTAAACTCTATAGATATATACATATTTCATATCTATATACACCAACTTCTAATTATACTATGTGATTCTTTATGTTACACACTGCAACATAGCTCATGAAAGTCTAAACATATATGCATCTCAGATCTACATACATCAACTTCTAATCACACTGATCCTTTATGTCACACTGCGCAACATAGCTCATGAAAGTCTAAACATATATGCATCTCAGATCTACATACATCAACTTCATATCACACTGTGTGATCCTATTGTTACATTCATAAAAATCTTAACATATATATATATATATCTATTATATCAACAACAACAAAAAACAAAGTCTTCAGCTATGTCTGAAGCTCTGACTTTGTACAAGGTTTCTTATTATCTTTGTTACATTTTTATTATCGATTTTAAATTAAAAAAGTTTTCCACTCAATATGTTATGTACCATGTGTACGGACTGTAAAATATTACTGCTTACCATTTTAAAATCTCTCCAAGTTGAACTCTTGGTACTGTCCGATTTATCTCACATAAAAACGGGCTACTTTTTATACCTACACCTGCATATTTGTGGCATCCGGGAAATAATTAGCACATACATAAGGTCTCCAATATGGTACTAAAACTCTGATCGTTTTATAGTAAATGCGACCTGCTGATAAAATAAAATCAAAATTGTGGTATTTAATGAAAAAACATATAAAATTGATGATTATTACAAGTCTCATCTTCAAATCAATTGTATACATATATTTAATTATGTACAAAAGTTAATGCCTTCATATTTAATCTTTTGTTTTCTGTATATTAATTTAACTATACAACATCCCATGGTGCACTGTGCAACCAATCACATCGCTCCCAGCGACAACATTCCATGGTGCACTACACTGTGCAACCAATCACATCGCTCTTAGCGACAACATTCCATGGTGCACTACACTGTGCAACCAATCACATCGCTCCCAGCGACAACATTCCATGGTGCACTACACTGTGCAACCAATCACATCGCTCCCAGCGACAACATTCCATGGTGCACTACACTGTGCAACCAATCCTATCGCTCCCAGCGATCTTATAAAATAAATTTCATACATACCATTTCAAACTCATCTGTAACTCGTATCACTCTCATCTCACTGCGAGAAGATTTAAACATATGTTGTTTCCATGTCTCAAATCTAGTACAAGTCTTATTCTTTACCTGAACTTTGTACTGAAACAGTAATCAGATTTTATACAAAAGGTGGACACTGTAATATTTAGTGAGCATTTCATCTATCAACTTTTAAATAAAAGTTGCATGCTTAAAAGCTGATTTGTTTTTCATATTAATGAACTCAACATGGTTCACATGATGATTATTACAAGTCTCATCTTCAAATCAATTGTATACATATATTTAATAATGTACAAAAAGTTAATGCCTTCATATTTAATCTTTTGTTTTCTGTATATTAATTAAACTATACAACATCCCATGGTGCATTGTGCAACCAATCACATCGCTCCCAGCGACAACATTCCATGGTGCACTACACTGTGCAACCAATCGCATCGCTCCCAGCGACAACATTCCATGGTGCACTACACTGTGCAAACCAATCACATCGCTCCCAGCGACAACATTCCATGGTGCACTACACTGTGCAACCAATCACATCGCTCCCAGCGATCTAATAAAATAAATTTCATACATACCATTTCAAACTCATCTGTAACTCGTATCACTCTCCGTGACAAAATCATCGCACTGCGAGAAGATTTAAACATATGTTGTTTCCATGTCTCAAATCTAGTACAAGTCTTACAAATTCTTTACCTGAACTTTGTACTGAAACAGTAATCAGATTTATACAAAAGGTGGACACTGTAATATTAAGTGAGCATTTCATCTATCAACTTTTAAATAAAAGTTGCATGCTTAAAAGCTGATTTGTTTTTCATATTAATGAACTCAACATGGTTCACATGGTTCAGTATTGAATGGAAATATATAACCAAATTCTGTAGTATTTTAAAATAAAATCATAAACCTGTAAAACGGTTTTTAAAAGAACACAAATATATTGATTTTCGCTTCTAACTTAATAATACGTTCCAGGCATGATTTCAGAATGTAAATAAAGTCAACATTATACTCAACTCCGTCATGTGAAAACATGTTCCTCTTTCGCATCGTTTCTTTTCCCCCGGCTAATGCCTCCAACGCCTGTACGTACAATAAACATAGCAGCAAACCAACTTCAATCCGACGTAACTGCGAGCACCTTCGATACTAATACATTTAAATCCCAAACTTTATATAGTACCTTTAAACCCCACCCATAAAAACCGCCAAAACTTTCCTCGTGCCTCCTGCACCTAACATCAAACTTATAAATAGTACATACTGTTACAAAACCAGTATCCAAACTAGTTATACTAGTTCCCATCTGTAAGTATTAACTACAAATAGCAAACGGGAAAAACCCTATTTCAAACGAAATAAAATACATTTCATAAGTGTTCTCGCTTTTTATATATACCGTTGGTTTTCCTGTTTGAATGTTTTTACACTAGTAATTTTGGAGCCCTTTATAGCTTGCTGTTCGGTAAATAAACTCATCATAGATACCAGGACTAAATTTTGTATATTATATTTTTGTATATACGCCAGACGAGCGGTTCGTCTACAAAAGACTCATCAGTGACGCTCGAATCCAAAAAAGTTAAAAAGGTCAAATAAAGTATAAAATAAATAAAAGAGCATAGTCTCCGTGATAAAGACCATACCGTGATCTATGATGGTTTACTTTAATTTATTGTGACTTGGATGGAGAGTGGTCTCATTGGCACTCGATCCACATCTTCCTATATCTATACACAAGAAGCAGTTTAAATGTACATTACTTTAATACGTACGATTCAGATTATTCGTTCCGTATTTGAGGTTATCCTTAGTCTCGCACTAGTGATAACGTTTACTGCGAGATTTAGCGTTATTATGGGCATATTTTGTGTCAAAACACTTGTACAAAATGTAAGTCATGTAAAATTATTTTGATAGTTTTTGAGCGGTAAAGCTTCGAAAAGAAGCATGGTGAATTTTCACTGCATAGCGGAGGGTTGCTCCAACGATTCACGAAAGAAACACAATTCTCTAAAGTATTCTGATATCCCACATGTTTGATATTAGTTTAAGTATTTTATTGCAAAGTTCGAAATGTCTTTGTAGCCTCCTAACCCTTACATTTTATTAATATATTTACAACAATGTCGATATATTCAATGTTAAATGTCACCGTATAATCCAAAGTATTTTGACATGTCTGTATGTGTTCTCGTGAGATTTGCAAGAAACGTGACCATAGGGAACTTTGACGACCACCAAAATCGTATGCACGAGAATTTTTTCTTTCAGTTGATACCAAAATTAGCTGTGTGTTAGATAGGTGTATTAAAAACCTTAACGAGAGGCTTTTTCTCAAATCGGCGTTCGCCTATAAACTTATGTAGAAAAGAATGAAGTAAAATAATTGATTTTTTTATTTTAATAAAAACACAATACAAATTATTCGCATAAGATTATAGATATTGTCACTTTACAGTTAGATTCCCAAGTGACACAAACATGAATAAACAGAACACGTATAACTTAGAATCAGGAAGGTGTATAGTTAATAATCTAATACTATCAAACGGATGGCGTGACGCATATTTGTCATTCAGGTTTTATCGTTTCATTGACGTTAGTTAATCACATTTCTTTATCGTAAATTAATTGTAATTAATCTATTTAGATATGTTTGCAATCAGAAACTCCAAAATTTAAATAGTTAAGTTTTCCGGTGCAAATGTTCTCTTATTTCATTTACTATGTCTGTGAACAATCTTTAAAGAACACTTCTTTATAATAATCTTATTCTAACTGGTACTATAAACAACTATCGGTTGAATATCAAATACATACGTTTACATTAATCTGCATAATTATGTATTGATTTGAGGTTTACATAAATAAAATGATGTTTTACATAAACACGTTTCAATTGTACAAAATATGTATTTAAACATCTTAATGTTTGTGTCTTTAAGGACTTTGGTCAGTATACGCTGTTCAAATATTAATTAAAACCTCGAAAATACTGTCATCACTTTTCTTGGGTGTCAGTGTAGTCAGCACGAGCGTTTACAACTATTAGCACCGAAATGGCCAGAATCATAAATTGTTGGTAAACCTTAGAATATTCGAAATACTAAGGATTGTTTACAACACGAATACATTTTAATTACCTGTATTTGGCAAAACCTGTCGGATTTTAGGTCATAAGATCTGTTCAACTGTTTTTACTTTATTTGTCCTTTCAAATTATTTTGATTCCGTTGTCACTGATGAGTCTTTTTTAGACGAAGCTCGCGTCTGGTTTACAAAATTTGAATACTAGTATCGATGATGAGTTTGTTATACCCCAATATACATGATATACACAATATCACTTATAATGTTTGCCAACATCAATTCAGAAAGAAAGATACAATTATTGTTTATAACATTCTACAATGAAAACGCAGCCCTAACATGTAATCATATGCAAGTCGTCCTCTATTTGTCAGTTATTATGTAAGTTGTTATCATTGACCAACTCAAATGAAATCATACAAAAAATGGCAAAACAATATATTATCTATAACAATAGATTCCACTTCTTTTGTATATTCCTTGGTTTTTTCTAATAATGGTCTTAAACCGATCAACATATTGTTGATGTTAATCCAGTTAGACTCAAGTTATTAATGACTGCGTTCCGGTATCAAAGGTGTTAAAATGGTACAACACATGTACTGATAGACGTATTTTCACAAGTTATGTTTTTTCTCCATACTTGCCGCCAAAATATTATAAAGTAATCACCTCATTGCATAATGTTGATACTTTTTTAAGGAATCAGGGCTTTATCAAGTAAGACGCACCATTGTTTTTCTAAATATTCCACAACAGTAATTTTAAATGCAAAATACCCGTATTTGAATGCCTATAACAAAATAGTGACTGCTAGAATGGTGATCAATACAAAAGTAGTTTTGTCTCATTAATATTTTGACGGAAAATCTCTGCCATAACACAACACATTTGTTTTCAATTGTGGTGATTCTTCATTTTCTATTAAAATAGTCATTAAAGGTACCAGGATTATAATTTAGGACGCCAGACGCGCGTTTCGTCTACATAAGACTCATCAGTGACGCTCATATCAGTTTGAAAAGCCAAATATGAAAATGATGAAAGCCATCAAAGGATTAAGTTTCAACCTGTAAGGACAAGAAAGTACAATCTCGATGAAGGTCATATTTTACGGATTTTTTGTGTTATTAAAATTTGCTGTTACAAAATGATAGAAATTATTATAAATTAAGGAATGTATCTCCCTCATGCAAAGCTCTGATTCCTTTCACGGATTTGGCTATACTTTTTGAACCTTTTGGATTATAGCTCTTCATCTTTGATATAAGCTTTGGATTTCAAATATTTTGGCCACGAGCATCATTGAAGAGACATGTATTGTCGAAATCCGCATCTGTTGCAAGAAAATTGGTACCGTTAATTTTATTACAATGTATGCAACGGAAATTCGTTCGTAAATTACTCATCTAACTCACATGCTTTTTAAATCAATACCTGAATGGTTAAAAAATGCACACACAAACAACAACAAATACATCTTTTATTTTCTTGAATTGAGTTCTTTTTTTTTAGTATTTCACTTTTAAGTAAAAATGATTAAAATAAACAGTGATGAATTTCCGATTATGTATTGTATGATGGTTCAGTTGTTGTTTTAATAGACATTCCCTTTCATGAATTTGACCTACCGAATTAGACTATTTACCGGATTTGTAATCACATAAGCAACACGACGGGTGCCGCATGTGGAGCAGGATCTGCTTACCCTTCCGGAGCACCTGAGATCACCCCTAGTTTTTGGTGGGGTTCGTGTTGTTTATTCTTTAGTTTTCTATGTTGTGTCATGTGTACTATTGTTTTTCTGTTTGTCTTTTTCATTTTTAGCCATGGCGTTGTCAGTTTGTTTTAGATTTATGAGTTTGACTGTCCCTTTGGTATCTTTCGTCCCTCTTTTATCGTAGCTAATAGCTAGAATCATTTTGATCTTCAAACTTACAACTTAATATTAACTTACCTTTTGCTTCGTAAACCTATATAAAGATTTCCGATAATCTTGCATGATTTATTATTTTAAATAAATATCACTTAAAGGCTACATCTCTGCAATGTTATCGCTTAAGTTATAACTAGGGTATTTAACTAAGTTTAATTCTACATTATATGAATTTAAATGACAATTAATGGTTTTTAAAAAACATAGACAATGTTATAGTCAATCGGCTAGGTTAATGGCGTACATCTAGTCCCATTATATGTACTTCAAATTGCGTGTATTGTAAGGTACTCATTCTGACTCAGTACTTTGTTCTTTTGACTTCACATATTTTCCTTAATGCTTTAATATGTAAAGAGAAACATACAGAATGTGAACAGAAAAAATTATCAACAAATTATTAAGAATTATAACTACAGATATAAACTCAGCATGGATACCAGGACTAAATTAAGTATATACGCCAGACGCGCGTTTCGTCTACAAAAGACTCATCAGTGACGCTCAAATCCAAAAAAGTTAAAAAGGCCAAATAAAGTATGAAGTTGAAGAGCATTGCGAACCAAAATTCCTAAATGTTTTGCCAAATACAGCTAAGGTGATCTATGCCTGAGGTAGAAAACCCTTAGTATTTCAAAAAAATCAAAAATGTGTAAACAGTAAATTTATAAATATAACCATATCAATGACAATTCATGTCAGCACAAAAAGTGCTGACTACTGGGCTTGTGATACCCTCGGGGAAATAAATATCCACCAGCAGTGGCATCGACCCAGTGGTTGTAAATAAACTCATCATAGATACCATGACTAAATTTAGTATATACGCCAGACGCGCGTTTCGTCTACAAAAGACTCATCAGTGACGTTCAAATCCAAAAAAGGCCAAATAAAGTATGAAGTTGAAGAGCATTGAGAACCAAAATTCTTAAAGTTTTGCCAAAAACAGCTAAGGTGATCTATGACTGAGGTAGAAAAGCCTTAGTATTTCAAAAAAACGTAACCTACAAATAATACATTTTATCGACTTCTCATATGAGTAACATTTATATTGCCCTTAAAAATTACAAATTCCCTTTCTAAAGCTTTTTACACACTATAATTCATTTAAAAAAACAAATAACTGTAAAATAAATTTTGATCAATAAAACATGATCTGCAAACAGTCAAACATAACTATACGAATTCAAAATACCAGTACGACTAGATTAACAATCAGCTCAACAGAACATACTAAACAAGTGTTTACAACAAATACATGTACTTACATATGTAACTTCCCCCATCGGACAAATTACTCTCAATACATATTACAATATTACCTACACAAATTTGCAACTCGTACAACAGATTGAAAGAGTAGATAGAATTGTCAATTTTTTTATAATCATCATTGTATCCAAAGGAAAAAGAAGACAGACGGAAAAATACGCTGGTTTTCTAAAAAGTTCAACAGACTTCATATGTATGAACTGTTGCATGTTCTTTGGAATATAAATGTTAACATGATGCTCTTCATCCAGGTCATACAATACTTTGTCAAATTGGTCTCACACTTCCATTTATTCTCGAATGTAACTGTTTTCAACTTGTATAGCGTGTTTAATATATTGTGATGATTTTCCTTTCAACAAATTGTAAACCAGCTTTATTTTTCATTAGATTTACTTTACCCCATTGCCATACTTGCAGCTTAATCTTATGATAAAGAGATAATTGTATTGTATTTGAAGATTTGTTGAAGTCCATCGGTAGTTTACAGTCGCAAATTAAATTCCGTGTAATAGCATTAGCAGTACAAATTGTAATGCACCAGATGCGCATTTTGACAATTAATGTTTCGTCAGTGATGCTCGAGACCAAAAAAATTGAATAAACAAATTTGAATGCAAAATTAATGTTGAAGAGCAGATAAAAAAAAAGTGCTTAAAATTAAAGTGAATTCGGATTAGAAAATCAGTTTTGTATGAGTGTAATTGCTAAATGTTTTCTGCTTTGTTCCTAGTTCTTTTCAACCCCCTCCCCCCCAAAAAAAACCGTATTTTTTTTTAAATGACATTTGTTTGGAAAAAATAACAGAGCTGTTGGATTAACATGTTTAGGAAAAAAAGAGTAATCAATGATACCAATATCAAAATTTTGTACGCGATACACGCGTTTCATCTGCAAAACACTGATCAGCAATGCTAGAATCAGGAGCTACAGTATCTCAAGGACACGAAAGTGAAACGCAGAAAATACGGAATGGTCACTTCTGATCTACAAAAACAATGATTTAAAAAATCAGAAGACGCATAACTGATACCGTCAGTGAAATAAGTGTTACAACTTTTCAATGTGGAAGGATACGAAGAGGCAAAATGTTTCTTATTGATTAGAAAATTAGCAGATATAAAGAATATGCTTAGCGAACAAATATACAATACATGATTTGTGAAATATAAATTGTTTCTGGATATCAATCACTTCTTTCCTATGATTTATATAATATAATAATTTTGCAATGGCAATGGCTAAAACAAATGTTAAATAGACACTAGCTACGAGATATCAAATAAAATAAATATCAGTCAATTCGGTGAACATAAACTTGACAGCTAATGTCCCTTAAAAACACGAAACGGTTTCTAAATCGGAAAACGCCAAGTGATACTAAAAATAACTCAGTCGTTAGAACTGATGAGATAGGATAATACTATCAATCTATCTATATATCTTATGATTTTAATGTCATTGACTTGTTTAACACTGTGCTCCTTTGAATGTTTATCTAACATATTGAACAGCTACATTTTAATCATTGTGAAGTAATGGTTAGTCAATTTCAAATAAAACAAAATGACTAATAATTAACTTTTGATCCGTACTGTTTATTAATGTGTATGTTGTGTTCAGTTATAAAAACAAGCGGATAAGACAAATGTATGCAGACTAATGTTTTATGTTCAGGTAGTAAACAAAGCATAGGCAGTGGAATAAAACAAATTCCCTTGGCGTCGAAAGATATAAAGATTTTGCTCACCCTAAAGCCTAGACTTGACAGATTTCACCTCTCCTTTGAAGTTATCATTGCCACCATATGGCATTACAGTACCAAGTTCTGTTGTCCAGACATTTTCTCTATTTTGTCGGAAAGGAGTACTCCATATAGTGTTATTGGTGTGGTGATATAGTTTTCTCGATGCTGCGTACTTTCACAGATAAAGAAGGCAGTTTATTAAAATGTTTATAAAAAAAACTCTGACTTGCGTTTTTTTTTTATTAACAGACTGGTGTTGATTAATAATGTTAAGCAAAGCATATGGAGTTTCGCCGACATAAAGTAGTCTACACAAAGTACATTCAATTCCGTAAACGAGCCGTTCTGTTTAGAAAAGGACAAAGTGCCAAAAGATTTTGTATAATCAGTTACTATTGAAATCTGAAGTCCTGATTAACATCTTATTTGCTTTTCTTTCCTTTTTTATAATTACAAGTAGAAATAATAGTATTCGATGAATTAATAGCAAGAGGTGTTAAACAGTCGAAGTTATTAACACTTGATTTAAATTTATGAAAAGTATATGGATGTTTAAGGTAACTATTACCTTCTAGATGTTAATAAGTCTAATCAGTTTTGTGGTAATGCAAATTTACGTAAATAACGGTTCTTCGAGTTTCAACAGCAGATGATAAACATAAATCACGTTTAGATGCTGTTTTACATATTAATATAAGGCGGGTTATAGAAATAGAAATACTTTATTAATCCAAATATGGACCCTTTCGGGCTTTAAATTTCAGACAATGATTACAATGAATGTTGTTATGACAATGAAATAATAATAATATAAAATACAACACAACACAACACAATAGAACACTGAATAGTTTTTGTATGAATATGGAAGAGAAAGTTAATATGGGAGACAATCAATAAATATGTAAGGATTATTCCCCTTTGAACTGTATCTAATAATCTTTGAAGGTGTTGAGTTCAGAGTTAGCTAAAAAAAAAGAGCCCCCAACTTATTAATTATCAGGTAAGTTTTCTCCCATGTACACAGCAACTAATTACTAAACATGTATGTATATACTATTTAAATTGCGAGAAGTTAATTGGATAAGCACATTTACTAATTTGACTGCAGTTTAACGCATATATTTGGAATTAACATATATATATATGTCGTGCACATGTTATTATTTTGTACAGGTTATTACTTGTACAAACATTTTGAACAAGTAATTACTTGTATGATGCCATCATACAAGTAATTACTTGTACAAATACAATTGTACAAGAAATAACTTGTCCAATTTTTATTGAGGAAAAGATAATAACTTGTACAAATCATTATTCTACCTTGGCCTTTTTCCTGACTAAACTACCAAGAATTTACTCACGTTTGTTTGGTAGATTTCTACCCTCGTATATATCAGTACTGTTCGGCAAGACAGAAAACTTGTAATGTTATACTTTCTGTTTATTCAGTACTGTTTTTGACAGTACTGTTTCAGTACTGATTTTGACAGTACTTTTTCGGTACTGATTTTGACAGTACTGTTTCAGTACTGATTTTGACAGTACTGTTTCATAACTGATTGTGTCAGTACCGTTTCAGTTCTGATTTTGACAGTTCTGTTTCAGTACTGATTTTGACAGTACTGTTTTAGTACTGATTTTAACAGTACTGTTTCAGTACTGATTTTGACAGAACTGTTTCAGTACTGATTTTGACAGTACTGTTTCAGTTCTGATTTTGTCAGTACTGATTTCGTCAGTTCTGTTTCATTATAACACTCACAATTAAATTAGTACTGTATCTGTAGGAAATTTTTCATAACTGTTAAACATATAAACACCTGCTCTTTCAGTGCATTTATTAAAAGATCACTGTGTTAAAAAAAAGATGTCCTCTCTTTAAGTACGTAAATGTGCATTTTTTTCAAGGATTTTATTTGTTTCTATTTCAGGTAAAAAATAGTTTATTTACCTTAAAGTTAGTTACAATGTTTACATTTTAATGCATACAGTGATGCCTATTTAAAAAGTCTTAGGTTGTTTTGTATATTTGGGGTGAGTTATTTGTTCTCTTTGGACACTTACCCCATTTCCATTCATTTTCTATATCGTGAGATGTTGATGTTTTCGTTTTTTTTTTTTTTTATTTCTTTATTTTTTTTGTCCTGATTTGGTTTTGCTTTAGTTCAAGCTCTTTAGCAGTTACTTAAGCTTTTTTTTTTAATATTCTGGCTTTATGTCATATTTATTGTCAGAATTGCATCTTGTGTGGTTATTTTATAAGGTTTATGTTTTTAGTAAGATCTTATTAATATTTCTATTTGACAATACCATATTACATGTATTTGTATCTTGCTTGAGTCGAATCAGAACATATTGAACAGGAATTGAACATTGGAACTCGGTATGTTACTTTTGAGAAGATGGATGGTTGGATGGATGGTGTGTGATCCAGTGGCAAGTTGGGTGCAGGAAGATGACATGATACTCAGATAGAAATACAATGTAATTAACATATTTTGTACAGAACTAGACCAATAATGCACTGAGCCACTTTTTTAACATGCTAGTTCACCACAAGGAGATAATCTACTATAAGACGTGTCCCTCTACATGATCAGGTACCTTCAGACTGAACAGTCTATGTTATATCTCCTAAATGCTGTGTGCTGAGGGAATAATCAAAATACCATTACTTTTCCAGTCTTATCTCTCATAAATAAATTTCCAATCATATGCCCATTATTAGATATTTAATGGTTAAATACATTTATTGACAGATTTCTTTTATTTCGTATACATTAATCATGCTGCAATTTCATTCACTTGTAATGTGTGTATTGTGAATAGTAACTTGGGTATGCATAACTCTTGTACTCTTTCCTATAAACCTTAACTGCGGAGCGCATTTTACTAAAAAAAAACATATGAAATTTGGTATTTAGGCATCCCGTTAACGGGGAGTTGAAAGGGTGAGATATTAACTACATAACTCAGTATAGCATGTTCACATGAGGATTGATGACTTTAAGAAACTCTTGATTTGTAGTTCCTCAGAAAACTGTGATAGATATGAATCTTACAGACATACATACAAACCTTTTTAATTTTTGAACATTCATCGTTTGCTTATCAAAATTGATTTTTTTGACTGAATAAAACAAGCTTAGGAACTCAGATTTTCAATTTTATCTTCTTATCAACTGCAATAACCTCCATTGCAAATACAATAAACAGTAGTCTTTAGATTGAACAGCATAAACGAGTAAAATATGTTTTTATATCTCTCTAAATTTGATGTTTTAATCACTGTTTCATAATTCTCCTTCAATGTTATTTTCCACTACTCTTCCAATGCATGTGATATATATCTTTGTCAACTTGTTTCTGGAAAGGAAAAAGTGGATTATAACATTTATTATTTTTGTTAAAGTCCAATAATAAGATCAAACATAGGTCAACTATGACATAATGTGAATCAGTGTACATGCATTGCTAAAGATGGTATAACGTTAATTATACAAGGTTCATATTATACATGGAGAAAAATAAAAAAAAAGAATTGAATAATTTTTGATTTACCTACTTGAAAACTGGCCTTAAAGTCAGAGAACTTTCGAGTCATTTTTTTACTTATACTCCAGAATGAACAAATCAACCAATCAAAAGGCTGGATTTCATGTTTCGAGCACGATTTTTTTGTGCTCCGAGCACTGAGAAAAGTTTTAAGACTTCAGGGCCTGATCTAATACGATTTGGAGAAGACTTTTAGTGCCCCAAGTCTAGATTCATGGCAAATTTCCATGTTTTCAATATGGACTGCACTTTAACATTCTTAAATTGTTTTGTTATAAATTAGGTCGTTATTTTTTCTACATTGAATTGTTTCATATATCGTTTATGTCTTGGTCTTTTGTAGCCGACAATACGATATGGGTTTTCTCATTGAAGAAGTCTACACAATTGTAAATTATTGTTCACATCCACATCGTCTCAAATTTGGTGGATAATTGTCTCATTAGCGATTCTACAACTTTTCATTATTTTTTACACTATACAGCAGTTTCAAAAGAAAAAATAAATTATACTTTTTGTGGAAATTTTCATTATAAGTACCAGTGGCAATTCTCATTATATTATCTTTTAAATATGTTATTCAGTTTCAGAGAAGGAGATCTTTGTTTATATTTCCTTTAGGTTCCTAGGTTAAACTATGTCCTGCTGTAACACTCATCTTTGGATTGGCACCAAAACACATATGTATTAACATAATCTGATTATTCGAGCACAATATCAATGCAATCTGTGAAACAGTTAACCGAGAAGACTCCCATAGACTTCTTTGTTAATTTTAATGACATCTTTCAATTATTGTAGAATTGTATTGCTGCTCTTTATTATTTTGAATTTGCTCGTTGTTGGTTTGTTGTCCCATGAACACACTACAACATTTCATGTTATTTAAATAAAATAATAGAAAAAACGCAAATACTTACTTAAAAATACATAATTGAGTGTAAAGCTATACATACCTTTCAAATTATTTCAATGTTCTACTGTCACCTTTCATACCAGTTCTAACTCTATCATGTATTTTATCTGTTCATTACAGTTTTTAGTTGTTGATCTATAAGACTTTATTTTCCTCATAGACTTAGTCTGTGTGTTCTGGTGGAATCCATTTTTAGATGCCTATAACAGTAGATACTGCACCAAATATTTTGCATGAATTTATAAAAAGTTGTTTTTCACAAAATGCATTATGGTATTATTTATGGACGTAACACTTTATAAACTGTCCTTTGAAAAAGTACATCATGAGATAAAGATTGTATCGATGATTTACAAAATGATGTCAAGTGGTTCGGAGCGATTGACACATACGTTGGACATAAGGACAAGATTCTTTCCATATGTGAACACATTCTACTAAGAAAATATCACCAGAAGTACAAGTCTGTCTTCAAAAAGGATAATGTTTATGTGATACAGTAAAACCAGTAAAAATATTGATAGTGCGGGATGTATAATTTTGAACAAACGTGACAGTGAGATTGGTCATGTTTGATCGGAAGCCTCATATAGAAAGAGAGTGTCATGATCTCTGCAGAACCTGAAGCAGGGCATACCTGTCCCTATTGAATACCCTAACATGTTTAACCCCGCCACATTCTGTATATATGTGCTTGTCCGAAGTCAGGAGCCTGTAATTCGGTGGTTGTCATTTGTTTGGCATTTGTCATTTGTCATTTCGGGGCTTTTTATAGCTGACTATGTGACATGGCTTTGCTCATAATTGATAGCCGTATGGTAACTTAATAGTTGTTAATGTATGGTCATTTGGTCCCTTGTGAAGAGTTGTCTCGATGGCAATAATACAACATCTTTTTGTATAAACAAATATATATATTTAAATCTAATGTTCTGTTGCCCCGGATAAACCTCGTTTGAACTAAATTCTTAAAGGGAAAGACATTTTGTTTGGTATAAATGTCAACAGAATACAGAATTAACATGCATATGCACCAAATGTAGATTTCAACACAGTAACACACTGCGAAAAACATCATACATTGTTAATATGCCTGATGCTATCTCTGATGAAGCCCGAAGGTCTACCATGTCTAGGGAGCCTGTAAAAGTAATGACAAAATTCCATGTTCATGGAGGGATAAAAGTTTTATCCTTTCAATTTTAGAAGCAATCTCTATGCCTCTACCAGACTTACATTTTAAATGAAGTGTGTATTCTGTGTTCTGTGTTCTGTATTCTGTGTTCTGAAACTAATTATTGATTTAACACTCAAAAAAGTGCATTGAAATAGGCCTAGTTTTTTCAAAAAAGAAGACAGAATATCCCGGCAAAACATATGATCAGACCAAATGTTCACAAAATAAAACTTGTGATGGAAGAAGACATACATTTGTAAAACATACATGAACAATAGCAATCCGTAGATGATTCGAAAAGGATCTGCATCTATCTCTGACTTATTATGTTGGTTTATAATCGTCTGTTTCTGTAACTTTAAGACTTTCTGCAAGTGGCTGCAATATTTTCTCTGCCGTTGTCTCAAAATTTTGCCGTTGATGTTATTATCATAATCACAAGAGCGCGTCAATGTGAAACATACAATTGCCTATTGCAAAACGTTTATGTGACTGGATGTAGACATGACGTCATTCATTGTTTACAAACGTTATTTTTGCACTCGCACTGACATTTCAACAGTTCAACAGTTCAAACTTCTCCTGAATTGAACGTAGATCAAGGTATAGTATATTGAATATTTTAAAACTGAGAAAATTGTAGCATTATATCGAATTTAAAACATATAACGTTAGCCAAAGTAGGAGAACACACGTTACACAGGGGCAAACCCCTGGGGTTCCGGGGGGTGGAACACCAAATTATTTTGGACGTTCAATGCATTTTGTGACATTTAGTTGGAACCCCCCTTTTTCACTTAATCCCGAATGTTTGGAACCCTCTTTAAAAAAAAATATGGGTAGATCCGCCCTTGAACATATGATTGGAAAAAAAGGAGGTGGGGTACACCCATCGGCGTATCAAGGGGGAGAGGTCCGAAGGTTGGACCCCCTTTTTAACGATAAATGCATAAGTTTGAAAACGGAAATTTATTTGGAAACCCTAACTCAAGATTTCGAGCCACCTTTTGAAAATGTGGTTCCTATTTTGACTCGATTGTTTTATACCGATACTTCATTTTATTTGGGAAACATTTTGATATATAAGTCCAACATTGTCCCAGGTGCCTATATACTATACAAAATTATTTCATCTCGTGTAAGGGGTTGCTGTTCAGTTGTTGCTGTATATAATAAAATTGTGTTTATTTGAATCTTTACTATAAGTGATCTCGTTTGAAATGTTTTTACACTAACATTTTTGTTTCTTCGGTTTTTTTTTAAATATTTTTGTTAGCATACTATGCGATCTGGGCAATGCGATATATGGGTTCTCTCATTGTGCATTTGTTGTGGTAACAATCATCCCACAGTCTTCCTATTTTTATATTGTAAAGAAGGATGTCTGTAACATATTTAAGTTTCTAATGTTGTTTTGGTACTGGTCATGATTACATTGAAATGTAACAGTCATCAAAAAGTTATTGTTACAATGAAGTTTAGGCTAATTGCCGGAATGCAGGCCTAGAGTTGACTAAGGAACTGCATGCTTACGTACGAATGTAACAATTATATTTATGTCTACGGTTACATTGTGTTGATGTTACGTAAATGCACTCCAATGAAAACATTTTTTTACAATATTTTATACATTGTTTTAATTTTAATTTGATTGACAGTTTCCACAGAACCAGTATGTTGTTTCAATTCGATGCATTTTGGCATGGCGGAACCACACTAGGCAGCCGTCACTAACGAGTATTTTGAAGGGGGCGTTTCTCAGTGATGCATTTATATATAAGAAGATGTGGTATAAGTGCAAATGAGAAAAGTCGCCTGTTCATATAAGTTGCAATTTGTAAAAGTAAACCATAATAGGTCAAAGTAGGGTCTTCAACACCCTTGGCTCATACCGCACAGTAAGCTATAAAAGGCCCCAAAAATGACAAGTGTAACGGGAAAACCAACGGTCTAATCTATACAAAAACGAGAAACACTTAGAAACCATATAAACAGACGACAACTACTGGATCCCCAAAACATTACTAGTGTGAAACCATTTAAAAGGAAAACCGAAGGTCTATTAAATTTTTATAAAACGAGAGACGAGAAACACTTATGAACCACATCAATAACGACAACTACTGAATAACAGGACAATAACAATTTTTCTTTATTGTTACACATCCTCAGAACGTGTCCGATAATTTTAGAATGTGTACAGTTAAAAACGCAAGAATATTTCAAAAACTCATATACCCGCAATAATACTCTGTTAAGTAAAAAACGTTTACCGCAATTCAATATTAAGGGTGTGAGATAGTCTGTGCCAAACTGTTTTAGGGTTTGTCTGACCGAAAGAGAAATTTTAACTTTTCTACTACATATTCAACAAAAAAATCTTAAAAGTTCTGTCTGACCGAATGATTTTTTGTCTGACATTTTGTCGGTCAGACAGAGATTGGGATACACTGCGGCGGGATACGATAGAACCCGTATTGTTCGGTTGGATTATAAAAAAAAGTCAAGCAGCTTCCAAAACATCTGGAGGAAAGGTTTAGTAATCCGTACAGACAAATGTCCAAGATATGCTACACTGTGTACACTTACTTCTGCTTGAAGACACAAACCCCTGGTTTATATAAAAAAAAAACATTGCACAATAAAAAGTCATTTTTATTTGAAGCGATTTTATGACTTTTTATATCAGTATGATCATTATCATAATAAAGTTCAGACAGAGGTACTTCACAATTAAGAAAACTAATACATTTTATATTGTAATTTTTTTCCCAATGCTTCACTGTATGTCATTTATAAGCATTAGTTTGTTCAACATAGGTTATTCATACAAGCATAAATGCAGGCTAAGTTTACAACACATAATTAACTATGGATTGCTTAATGTCCAGTGGCAAATATGTCATACGTATTTAGAAAAAAAAACCAACATAAGCATTGCGTTTATTAAGTTTTCTAAAGTTTAAATCATCGTTTAATAGTGAGTAAATTCTTTTGTTCTAATATACTAGTTAACAAAAGAAACGATACACGACTTTGAAATAAAATTTATCAAAAACTGTTACATATAAAACAAAATGATATAACACTATTTTAAAAAGCTTTCATTTGCAATGTATGCACATGTGATAATGAAAATCAAAACTTTTCGGAAAGTATCTAAATTCCGTGTAAACGATCATAGGGTGTAAATTAGTTTTGCTGAAAGTTGAATAAAAAATCGACACATAATTTTCTAAGTACTAAATAAAATTTCAAATTTCTTTAAAAATATTCAAGATGCTAATCAAGTTATGTTCATGTAACTAATGGGTTGAAATATTGTGAAATATTGTTTTTTGAAATTTTTGGGAAAAAAAGTGTTTTTTGAAATCTCAAAAATTGCAAAAAAAAATATTTTTATTTTCGTCTCAAATCAATGCTTTAGATATGAAAACAATACACAGTAAATTTGGAACCTTTCGGATTCAATTTAAGATTGTTACCGCTTTTTGAATATCACTTTACATACTGTCTATGGTAAATTAGTTGATAATGTATACATTTTCACGATTTCTCGTGGGGCCGAACTTTGCTTAACTAATGAACGAAAAAACTGTATGATTTATAAAAACATATTGATGTCAAACACTGTCTTTACCTTTAAATGAGAGGTTGGCATCATTAGTTTGAACTTCTGATTTTAAAATTGTCGTTTTATGTAAATTTTGTAAAAAAAAAAAAAAACATCGCGAAAAAACGTCACAAAAGCAAAAAAAATGTTTTTTAAACGGATTTATATTTCAATAATGATTAAGTATTACTTCCTTCAATATTGGTCCAATGAACGTAAAACTTTATCTTTAATTTGAAAAAAAAGTCTTGTATCGTTTCTTTTGTTGACTAGTATATTATCTGGTGATGCTTAAATGTCTTTTACAAAATGTATGTCTATGAGGGTATTGCACGACCGGCTTCCCGCAAAAGTGGTTTCTGTGCTTTAAAAAGACACAATTAGACGTTGATAAGCAGAACACATTTTGGCGCCCGTGCAATTTGACTTATTTATCAGATCATTGACATCACGACACATGGACACATTTTTGGGGAATCGGACACGTTTCTGAGTGCTACATATGTACGTTAAATTTCAATTAAATTGAATTTCCACTTCAATCTATTAAACATTAAATTAATGTACTTTTGTATATATAAAGTAATATTTAAATGTCTTTTTGTCGTTGTTTCACGAATCTTATTATAAAGAGCACATACATAGATTGATGGTTAAAGCTACACGTGCATGAAATACTTGCCACTGGTAAACACCAATACTTTGATGATGATGAATTGAATTATCATATTTTCCTTTTTTTTATTTAGCAACAAATATCAATTTTGGATGATTATATATATATATATATATATTCAGTATCAGAAGTCCAGTCCATTACTGGACTTCTGGTAGTACTAGTATATAAAGAAATAAGTACATCTTGATGACCATTCCCTTCCATAATTGTGCATTCTTTTTATTTTTACATAACACAGAAATGAGGAAAAATAAGAAAGTTTATAATAACCTTTATTAAGTCATTTCATTTCCTTTTCTTAGAATGATGAACAGCAATGGAGACAGGAGCAGAAATGGCTGTAAAATATTATCCTCGAACCACAGTGTGAATCTCTCTGATGTCGGGTGCCTATTCTTTTTTCTTTACACAGAAAGACAGTCACAATCAAAATCAAGAAGTAAACAAAGAATTACAGAACTAAAGGGCATTTACAACACCACTTTGAAAAATACACAAAAAAAACCCAACACGAGCTCCATTAAAAACCGGGAATGAATTCAGGTGCTCCTAAAGGGTAAAATCCGATAAACTGCTTATCTTACTTCCTTTCTGTTGTTTTCCCCTTCACTTCAATGGTTTTTTGATAGACGAAAGTAAGCTTGATAATTTTCCTTGGTCATGTTCACGTCGCTAAAAAACACTGCTCAGCAGGGTGATATAGTCGAAGAGAAAAACGTAACCAGATAAAAAAGGATACAAGTAATAGTAATATTGTCACAAAATTATCAAACCTATATTTGGATACCAATTGTACTGAGATGCACACTGTAAAAAATCTTTAACGATAGACCAACACTGAATCAGACATGTCTACACAAGATAAAAATATGTCACAATTATTATGTACCATACTATACTAACCTAATTATATAAGTTTTCAGTTCCGAATATTTTTTGAAACAATACACATTCAAATTTAAAAAAATAACCACACCAAATCGACTGCTGCAAATAGACCTAAAGAAACAACTATTTTTCATATGGATAAGGTGCGCACTCAAAAGTAAGTTTATTACTAAAACAGTGAATTAAAATATTAACTCAATAATATAATTAAATAAATCGGTATACTAACTACAAAATCAGTACCGAAACACTACTGACGAAATCAGCACTGACACAGTACTGACGAAATCAGCACTAAATCAGTACTGACGAAATCAGCACTGAAACAGTACTGTCAAAATCAGAACTGAAACAGTACTGACAAAATCAGAACTGAAACAGTACTGTCAAAATCAGTATTGAAACAGTACTGTTAAAATCAGTACTGAAACAGTACTGTCAAAATCAGTACTGAAACAGTACTGTCAAAAACAGTACTGAATAAACAGAAAGTATAACATTACAAGTTTTCTGTCTTGCCGAACAGTACTGATATATACGAGGGTAGAAATGTACCAAAAAAACGTGAGTAAAGTCTTGGTAGTGTAGTAGATGATGTTCTCTCACTAAATAATTCAAAATTTGACTTTGTTTTTTTCAAAAGTTGTCTTGGGATTATTCCTGTCATTTTAAGGAGACGATAACTCTTGTCAAACGTATGCCTTATTAGACGATGGTGCTAATAAATTTTTCTGTGATGAAAAAACTAAAACTTTCCAGTAGACAAGTCACATTTCAAATGTCTACAATAATCTCGTCCGATAGTGCGATGCACGTTCAATAAGTTGACTTCCATGAAAGATCCAGCGTTGGCAATAAAGACATATCGTTACATAAAAGCTTAACACGTCCACATTATAACACTAGTATATTTAGCTAATATTGATATTCCAACAATTAATGCCAAGGACCTTATGTTGCTGATTGGCACTGACTCACCTGAAGCTCATATACCGTTGGAAGAAGTAAGATCGGGTATAGGTAAGCAATCTCATGCAATTCTTCTACATCAAATGTTATACATGTAAATTTTGAAGATTCCAGCGATGTTTTTTTACAGCGACAACTGGAACGTATGCGGACAACTAACTGCAACGATTAGACAAAAAAATGATGTCTGTAGAACACAAACAAGCTTTGAACATTATGAAATCTCTATTTCTCATGAGGACAAATCACTTCGTTCACAAATGATATAGTTCTGGCAGCTAAACATCAAGGAATATCACTCAAAAAACAAATTCACAACGATCTGATCTTATGAATAGTTTGGTTGGTGTTTTAATCTGGTCCAGTAGCTGGAACAAGTCAGCCTCAGCTGCCCCGGTCAGGGAGCAAAACGTGCTAAAACATGACCCCCGGGAAGGGAACGGAACATGCAAGGTTTTCATTCAAAAATGTAAGAAGGAGGGTAAAATCTACCATAAAGACCAGAACTAAGAGGAGGTCTAGGTCATCGAAGAAAATGAGAATTTCAGGAAAAAGGAGAATGGGCAAATAGGACAATAGATTTTATTCAGAGTTTCCGAGGTTAAAATGGATCGGAATAGGCATGTGCGTCAAAACCCACAAATCAGAATTAGTAAGACCCATAACAAAACCATGTTTGATAGAATGTTCAGATTTATAGATGGCAAATATTTGTATTGTGTGTAAAAATATTGTGTTTAAGTGAAATGGTATAAAAGAGGGACAGTCAAAATCATAGATCGAACATAATAACATTAACGGTACCAATTTTCTGCACCAGATGCGCATTACAACGCAATGGCTCAAAATGAAAAAGACAAACAGAAAAATTGTAGTACACATGACATAACATACAAAACTAAAGACTAAGCAATACGAACCCAACCAAAACCTGGTGGTGATCTCAGGTGTTCCTGACAGGTTAGCAGATCCTGCTTCACATGTGGCAGTCATCGTGTTGCTCATGTTATAACAAACCCGGTAGATAGTCTAATTCGGTAGGTCCCATTCATGAAAAAGGAAGGGGATTATAGTTACGACGTAAGGAACATATCCGATTCCATAATAAAAAAAAAATGAAAACAAGTTTTATAATGTCTTGCATAACGGTCAACCAACTCGTGATGCTTTCAACTTCACAATTTAGTACTCTTTGTTTAATAGCTTCCTTGTGAGCAGTAACCCTCTACCAAGGAAATCATGATAGGGAATACAAGCACGGGAATATCGTATCAATTGGTAGATATATACGCCATATGCAGGCGCTGCTGCAATGTTGCTACTTAGAAATGAAAAGTTCACAAATGGGAAGCTGAAATCATCTCTTTTGTCGTTAAGTTTTGTTTTCAACCGACCCTCATTATCATTTTCTATATGTAAGACAAGATATGAGGCTGATTTAACTGTATCTGTTTTATCCTTCATCTCTAGTTCGATAGGATAGATGGGTTCAACATAGTCAACAAATTTTGAATTATTTAGTGAAAGAACATCATCTATATAGCGAAAAGTACAGTCAAAGGATATTGCTAACTCCTTATCTTTCTTCCTAAGAAGTTCCTGTATGACGTCAGCCTCATAATAATAAAGAAAAAAGTCGTCATGAAGAGAGGCACAATTGGTTCCCATTGGAATGCCGACAGTCTGTTGAAAAACACGTCCTCCAAACGTAATAAATATGTTGTCAATCAAGAAATCAAGCATCTTCAGTTTCAGAGAATTTTTTGTTTGAATCAGAGTGATCCTTTTTTGTCCCTCCCTAAGACAAGATACTTATACCTACGTTGTCCATTCTTTTTTATGAAACAAAGCAAAACCAACTCTTTCACTTTGTCCTTAAGTTTGGGATGGAGAATACTTGTGTAAAGTGTAGAAAAGTCAAATGTTTTAATACCTTTGCAAGATGGAAGAGTCTTAGATTGTATGTAGTCTAAATATATTTGGATTTTTTTAGTATTCACATCTGATTTACGCCACCTACGGAATAGGTAGTTTCACGATAACTTTGAAGCCCGGCTTTGATTACTGATAAAATAGATGTTAATAATTTAGAAAGAGGTTTCTTGGAGCAGTCGGAAGACCCAGCAATATACCGTTGATTATTAGGACACTTATGTAGTTTTGGTATCCAATAGTGATTGAAGATCCAGTTCTTCATCTTTGGTGGCACTATATAATTTAATGGTGAGGAATGTAAGAATTATATTTATTTTTGTTTTGAATATTTATTGTAGAAGATACATTTAAATAAACACAAATAGTGTATACATTGTCACTTGGTTGCCACTATTTAATTTAAAGGTAAGCTTTTGTAAAAGCGTATAATTCCCTATAAGTATTGACGTTTACGGCCCTTAGTACATGTTCCGTGTTTGCCGCCCGTTTTTATGACGTTACGTTTTACTATGAATATGTTATTTCAATTGTTTATGGCGATTTTTTATTTGACACACAAGATTTTTTTTTATTATAAGAGAGCATAATAGGTAGGCATATCTTTAATCCGACCTTAGTATTCATTTCTTTAGCAAGATGTAACAATGTTGCGTAAATAAAATATATTGATTTAATCTTGTGTGCAAACATTTATGTAGTAGAGAATTGATAAGAAGTAGTGGATTCGTAAACAATAATCAACGAGCGACTTTAGTCGCGAGTTGATTATCGTTTTCGAATCCACTACTTCTTATCAATTCTCTAGCTTAACCCATTTCTGGTAAAACGACTATCTGTTTTATGATCTGACAATGAATCAACGGAATTTCATGAAAATAATTTCGTATTTTGTCTTTTTTATTCTATAATAGCTGGAAATGATTAGATCCACACGGTTCACATTTATATTTAACTTAATATAAGTTCAAATTAACTTAAAAGTGTTGTTATCTTTCCTTTTTAATCCCAGATTTTATATTTTTAAATAATTATTTCATTCAATGTTCAAGCAATACAAATAATTTATATTGATTAGATTTTAGTATTTATGATTCATTCAACATGTTCAAAAAGACATATAATTAATATATGAATAATTTGGTTTTAATCTTTTTTTGAAAAGTTAAAAAAATTTAAATACCAACATTTAAAAACCTTTAATATTTACATATGTAGTTTTTAGTAACCTGATGTGCAAGGAAAATCTCCTGTTTGATTGAATTTACATCACTCCTTTAAAATGAATAAAAACATTTTAAATCTGAATGACGTGTAAATGTCACCATATCACCACAGGGACTCGGTTAGCAGATTAAAATTTTGTAAATCAATGTTTTTAATTTATTTTAGATAAAAAATAATTAAAAATATTAATAAATTACTATATACCTTACAACAGCCCTCATTTCCTTCCGAAATTATTCTTCTATCACATGCATATTTTGATTTGTGGATTAACAGAACCCTTACGCAGTTTCAGTTGCATTCGTGTCAGAATATTCAAATTTCCCGGCGAAAGCAACGTATCATTCGGAAACTTCCAGGTTGATGCGTTTACTACAACGATAAACCCTTATAAACAGACGAGTGCTGTCCCCTGATTTATTATTACATATCGAGCGCAAAATTATTAACCATGTTAACGAATAGAACCTTTCTTCAAACAGTGCTAAGTTCAAGCCTAGTACCCGGAATATATATTTTTTATTGTAATGTTTTTCTCTACCAAAATGTTGTTTTTAATCTTAAAGGTGTCTATATATAATTTTTCATATAAAATTGACAATTTTGTTTCTTGTTTTACCGTCAAAGAAGTAGTTTTACAGTCGTAGCTTATAACACTTGATTCACATTCGAGTCAGTTTAATGTTGATGTATATTTGGACCATTTATAATCAAACAAAGAAAAACTAAGTGATCATGGTATGATGTCATTATAATACTGAAACCAAAAGTAAGCATTTTTTATGATAAAAAGGGAAAGGCCTTGTACGTTAAAAGTGATAAGTGTAATGTGTATATGGATTTTGTTTTTCTCATGGAATTATACTAATAAGTAATATTTACAATTCCTTGATTCTATACTGTTTATATATTTTATTAAGTAACAAAAAGACAGAAATACAGTTTATTGGCATGTATTGACAGATATACGCTATAAGAGTGATATTTAAATGATAAAATTTATCAGCACTCGTGGTCTAGTGGTATCATGCATAGACTACAGACTTTACTGACGAAAATACGCGCGAGTTCGAGCATTACATTAATCACTCGTTTTTGAGAAGATAACATATCGTAAGTTAAAAGTTTAAAGTTATGATATAAGTTATCTCAAGTTAACATGGTGGTCTGTGGATTCTTGAAAAATAATCCACTGTTAGAACAATAGACTGACGTCAGAGAAATGGGTTAATTCATCTGAAAACATGGTTCCTTATATTTCATTATGATTTAGACGTTATTAATGTATTGTATATCATTATTATGATTAAGGGAATTTATGATTTGTACATTTTTGTAATTCATGTACTTGCAAAGAATCGTATAGTATTCATCATACTTAACGTAAATAAAGAACTGATCTGATATGCATACTTGACTTTTATTTACAATGTGGTTTAAACAGTGATGATGTTGATGAATAACTAAAGTAATAGATATTTGAATACATATATAAATATACATATATACATTTATTAAAAATATGATATCAGTCGATTCCACTTAATCACAAATTGCCAAAAATAGTATTCATTTTTATTTAATAACAATTTAAAAATGTTACTCCTGGTTTTTGTTGTATAATGCTATTCAATATGTACATTTGATCACGTCTGTACAATATTCTGATAAAGAAAGCGTAGTCGAAAGTTTGAGTGTTATTAGAATATCAACATTTTTTTTTAACATGGATGTTTTCATTTTCCATTGATACATTTACATTTTGAAATTGTAAAATAACTAAGGTTTCAACTCCCTCATGCAATGTTGACCTTAGATGGATCTAGCTATTTTGTAAGGTCCTTCTTGGTTCATAGCTCTTCAGCGTTTTGGGTCCTTATACATCCTTGGTTTTAAAATATTACGCTTTGAGTGTCCCTGATGAGGATAAATCAAGAAAAGCGCTTCGTTCATGCGAAATTATAACGCAATGTTTTCATTTTTCTTAGAAATCATTTATAAACTAGAGTTTTAACTTCCTCATACAAACTCTATCTTAGATGTTATTTGATTATTCTAAATCAAACCAGTTAGTGTACAATAATTGATGTTAAATAATATGTTTTTGTGCGTATGTTATTGAATTCCGAAAGGATCTATGGACGTTCCAAATTTCTAAAGTGTTAAAAATATTAAAATCAAGATAGTTTCATACATATGCATTCTTCCATTTTAAAAGTAAAAACAAATTACAAATAATAAGAATAACACAAAGTAACAAATGTTTTTTTCTCAGTATCGGTTCCAAATTGTTGAATCATTCATCAAACTTTCTCTTTAGTCCTGTAACAAATTTTACAAAGAAACTTAAAATACAAAATAACAACAAACTATAGGAAGACGAAATGTACTTAAATAATTTTAATCTACACCCAAATAAATGAACACAAAGGAGTAGTTGGTTAAAGCAAAAAGTTTGTAACAACCATTTGAAATTGAACTGTATGCCTGGAATGTCAAGAAATTAGTGTATGCTCGTCGCAAAAGCGACGTTTGAGATTAAAATCAGCGTAATCCATATAGTAACGATATATCATTAAATCCGAGATCTCGTTATCTTAAAAGTCATATAACAATTCTGAAATTAATAATTGGAACCATGATATTCCCATTTCTAGAATAAAAAACAAACTCAAGGTACTCGCAGAGCGGTTTGTGTTCGTACCGGCAGACAAGGCAGCCAATAATGTAGTGGTGGTGTAACGCATATACTACACGGAAGTTCTTCAAAACGAAATTATCAATTCTTCTACATTCAGGTCAGTGCGCACCACAGAGAGTCACATCGTTAACAAGCATACCACTGCCACTACCCAGCTTAAAGCATCTTCCGAACATTTGAAAGTACCTACCATGTACTGGTTACCGAAATTACACAAAAAAACATTTAAATTCCGTTTCATCTCCGCTTCGAGTAAGTGTTCTACTACTAATCTATCAGTGCTTCTAACTACCTCCCTTACTACTGTCAAAGAACTTGTTATTAACTTTTGTAATAAAGCTTATGAAAATAATGGTATTAATTATTTTTGGAGTGTTAAAAATTCTTTAGAGGTTTTAGATAAAATACATGCTTTCAATGGTCCTTACAATTCTGTTGACAGTTATGATTTTTCTACTCTGTACACTACACTTCCACACAATCTTATAAAGAAAAAGTTTTTGTATTTGATAAAAGGGTCTTTCGAAAAATCTCATTGTAATTTTATTTGCTGTAACTCGTTAAAAGCCTTTTTCTGTAACGAAAAAGGAAAGTATGCTATATACACCTACTGGAAATGTGAGGATATGATTGAAGCTTTAGATTTTCTGCTAGATAACATTTATGTACGTTTCGGCGATAAAGTGTATTGTCAGGTAGTAGGTATTCCTATGGGCACCAAATGTGCCCCTTTAATAGCAGATTTATTTCTATATTGCTATGAATCGCAGTTTATGACTAAACTCAGTGAAGACCCATCATTGTTATATTTGGATGATACAAAAATCAAAAATACCTACCGTTATCTGGATGATATTTTTTCGTTGTATAATCCAGAGTTCTCTAAATATACTTCAGAAATTTACCCAAAAGAACTTACTTTAACTAGATCTTACATAAACAGCAGCAGTTGTCCTTTTCTAGATTTAGACATTTCAATTTCAAACGGGAAACTTCATACTAAAATTTACGACAAAAGAGACGATTTTTCATTTCCTATTGTTAATTTTCCTTTTTTAGACGGCGATGTGCATTTGGCTCCATCATACGGTGTTTATATATCTCAACTCGTTCGTTTTGCCCGTGTGTGTTCGGATGTCATAGATTTTAACGAACGTAATCAATGCATCACTGGGAAATTGTTGTGTCAGGGATTTCGATACCATAAATTACTTAAAACTTTTACTAAATTCTTTCATAGATACAAAGATTTGATTAGCAAATTTGGCTATACCTGTAGAAAAATTAATTGTCGTGTTTTGAAGCCGTAGTTTAACGATTGTCAATTTAGTAAAGAATCAACAAATAAGCATGAATATTGCGCACGTGTATAACATGTACAATCAGATAATAGCTTATTTCAATGACAGATCCATGCGTATTGCGATCACTGGGTTCAAGCTGAGTTCACTGTATACGGAAAACATAGTGGCGGATTGTTTATTTTCATTTTAGTTTGAAATTTCGTATGACTTTAATTACTAGAATTAATACTTCAGTTTTTCATAGATACACATGTTTTATTTTGAAGGTTGACATTACCTTTGAGATTTTTTAACAAAATTGGGATACCGATTCCAGATTTTTATTCAAATGTTAACACTTATAATGAACAAACTATCATGCAAATTTTTGATCCTTTGAATAAACTACTTTTAATGGACAATTTAACACTTTGGAAATATCTTAAATATTTTTAGGGTTGTTTTTGGGTGTAAATTTAAACATATCGAACTATATATGGTTTGCTTTTCCTTTTAAAACTTGTGTTCTTCCATCCGGTTATATGATCTTTTTTTGACTTTTTGAAGCTGACTATGCGGTATGGATTATGCTCATGGTTGAAGGCTGTGCAAGGATCTATAGTTGTTAACTTACATGTTATTTCGTTTCTGGTGCATGTTTGTTCCATTGATAATCTTCTTATTTTTATATAATGATTTGGTATAGATTATGTCCTTGCGTTTCTCGGACTGTTGGTGATGTCTTTTCGCGATGAATTGAATTTTTTAGAGAATACAATTTATGTTCTAGTTGTAATTCGCTTAGAACAAGATGTCAGTATCTTCGGGTACTCTTAAATTGTCAATGTGTGTCTTTATGTAAGTTATTTGTGATATGTTCCGGTTTACGAGGTCATTTTATTTTCAACTAGTAGTCTGAACTTCTATTGCTCTTCCTCTGTTAATGTAATTTTGTGCACGGAGGTATACCCTTGTTAATGAATTTTGTATAAAAGGAAAGATTTAAACACATTAAAAAAAAAAATTTAACAAACCAGTTGCATAAGGGATGACAAACGATGTATCTTTGATTTTACTCTTTCCAATGTTCTTTTTGATTCCTTTGGCAGGTTGGTCTTTGAAGGACCCTTCAAAGGTTGTTCTGATTTTTTCTTGAGGCCGATCTAATTTGCTGATGGCGTCTACGAAAGACTTTGTCTCACCAAATACAGTTGATCTATTGCCTTCCACCCGTGAGTAGATGACAGATTCTCCTTCAAAGTCACATAGAAAATTAAAAATATATACATATGCAGAAACAGGATAGCGAGGGATTTTTTCCTATAAGTATATCCAGGATGTTTCTTTTTGAAGTTTGAGTAACAAATGGATACGAACTAAGAGGAATTTATAATATACTTAGTTGGGTGTGACATGTGGAGCAGGTTCAACTAACCCTTTTGGAGCACCTATGATAAAAATTGATTTTTTTTTGTCGTGTTCATGTTGTTCAAATTGTCGGTTTGTAATGTACGGGTTTTCTTTTTCTTTTAATAGTGATACCTTTATGTTTTGTCGTGACATTATTAGTTTCACTTTGGGTAATGGGCTTTCAAAGTTCATTTGCCATTGCTATCTTCCGTATTTGTTTAATATATAATATTTAGTAAAAATGTTTGTTTGGTAAGGTCCAATTTCTAAATATATCCTTCAACGATAATTTCTTTATATATTATATCAATTTCTACGAAGTAATTGTAAAACAAATTTGCAAATGTCATTGATAGTCCCAACTTGGTATTGGCATTTACGTGGGGATAAGGTTTGCTGAATCATGACTGCCACTGCGCCAATCATTCGAGGTATACGTTAGTAGCTCCAATTGATGATTACCATAGAGGCAAGCAATACCGGCAAGATTAGTTTTCCCGAAAACAATGCAAGATTAGATGAGTAACATGATGGCAAATATAAACATTTATTCTAATTCATTTCCAATCAGTTTTGATCGGAATAAAGTATCTGAAATGCAAAAAGTTTTGTACATTGTTTATAATAAAAAGTACTTTTTAAAAAAAAAAACTATCGTGAAAAGAAAGCGTTATATAAAATATGAAAAGTAATAAAAACTATTTGTATCGTAAGCTCGAAAAGGTTTGCTGTTTTTATCACAAAATATCAGCAGTATTTCTGACTTGTTATATCGCGTCTTAGAATTTTGTCAAAAGTAAACGGGCGTTTACTTCTGCGTTAACGTTAAAAAATGTAAGTCTTATATTTTAAATTTGTAAAAATCAAACGCACGTTGACAGAGATTGACATCGTATCATAGAAACAATGACCTTGCATATCACATGACTACTTACGTAGAAATGTCGAACATCACATCTTCAATAATAATGTATATAAACAGTTACAACATGACAGACACATATTAAATTAATAGGAAATAAAAAAAAAACTGTAAAGAACATGTTTAGTAAAAAGAAAAATGTTTCTCTCTGAAGCTTGAAGGTTTTTTTCCTTTGTCACTAGACTTGGATTGTAAAACGATCAAATGGTCCCAAAACAAATTTTTCAGATTCATCATTTTTCATGAAGCTTGACCTATATTAATTTGCCTAAAAGAAGGCTGTCATCAGTTGACCATTTACTCCTTGCACTTTCTTATCTATTATGTGCACATCTACATACAATTTTCGTTACATATATTTAATTTTGGCATGTTTTGTTAAATGTTGTGTGAAACGATAGCAATTCGTTTATTTGTATTTGCTACATTAAATTTGCAATTGAAGCTTAACTTTCTATTTAATATTATTGTTCTAATCTGAAAATTGGGTACTTTTCTACCTCCAAGATTGTAAGTATGGTACCTTTTGAAATTTTCCTTTTTTTTGTTACAATGTTATTCAAAGGCATTAAAATTTTAAATTTTCTTTTTCTTAAGGATGAATAGTTTTACACAAGTTAAGAGCTCTATAAATCTTCGGTTACTAATATTTATGTCGAAAACAGTAAAAAGTGACAATATTTCATGTTTAAGTAATATATATGTACTGGCCCTATAATTGGGTTTCAAATTGGATTGTTAGACATGAAAGTAAAGATATTTAATTTGTTGTCGCATAAAAAAAAGGTGCTAATGTTTTACATTTTGAAGGAATATTTTACTACACCATTTAAATGCAATTCTTTTAGTTACTAAAGATGAATAGCTTTACACAAATTGAGAGCTCTGTAAGTCTGCGGTTTCTTATATTTGTTTTGATAACGATAAAAAGTAAAAATATATCTATTCTTTTGATATTCTTTTACTGGCCTAATTACTGAGTACTTCTCATACCTCAGGTTAGATAAATAAAAAAAAAAGGTAGACATTTGACTTTTAAAATGAAAGATTTATATATTATCCTCGTTTCTTTATTATGATGTATCAGCACTGAATTTCGGATCTTTCGGTACCTCGGGATGATTAATTTTACTCAAATTAGGAGCTGTTACAATATGTTGATAACAATAAAAATTGTCAATTTTCTCTTTTTATATGATTAAATCTTGTGCTATTGTACTGACGAGTTGAATCCTCTTTTTATACTTTATACTTTTTATACTTTACAGAAATATTCCGAAACGGCATATTCAAGAAGTGGTGGTAATCAGATGTGGATACTGAAAAATTTAAAAGAGTTAATGTCAATCATTAAAACATTGTACCAACATTAAATCCTTTGATTTTTCAACTCTTTATACCACTATTCCACATACTAAACTTAAAGCTCGACTAAAAGAACTCGTCATCTTATGTTTCTTTTACAAAAAGGGCACTTGACGTTTTAAAAATTAAGTTTTGGGCAAAAATTCAGCTTACTTTGTGAAAAATCATACAGAGCAAAGGAAAAAATACACATGCTGGACTTTTTTTATTGACAACATATTTGTTGAATTTGGAGGTTTGGTCTTCCAACAGGTAATTGGAATCCTAATGGATTCGTTAGTTAACTCTACTTGCAGATTGGGTATTTTATTCCTATGAAGCAGAATTTATCCAAAGGCTTGTACAGAACGGAGAAAAGAAATTAGCCCAGTCTTTTAATTTCACCTTTCGGTATATTGATGATGTACTGTCTCTTAATAATTATAAATTCAGTGATCACTTACATTTAATATATCCAAGTGAACTTGAAATTAAAGATACTACCGACACATATAAATATGCTTCTTTTTTAGATCTTTTTCTCGAAATGACTACTGATCGTAGGTTGAATACCAAAATGTATGACAAACGCGATGATATTGATTTTCCTATAGTCAACTTTCCATTTCTGTGTAGCAACATCACAGCGGCACCAGCATATGGAGTATTTGTGTCTAAATTGATACGTTACTCTAGAGCTAGCTCAAGGTACGTTGATTTTGTTGAACGAGGAATACTGCTTTCTCAAAAGTTGATAAGACAGGGCTAGGAATCAATCAATTTAAGGTCATCTCTCAAGAAATTTTATGGTCGCCATCATGAGCTGATTTGCCATTATGACATAAGTTTGTCAGAAATCATATCTGATATTCTTCCTCAGTCATAGTAACCTTCTATCATAACCAAACTGAACAAAGAGATAACACGACAGGTCCCATGTACGGTGCAGGAAATGCTTACCCTTCCGGAGCACCTGATTTCACTCCCTGATTTTAGTGGAGTTCGTGTTGTTTCTTATTTATTATTTATAACTGTTGGTGTAAATATCCTTTGGTTTTGTGATCTTTGATTACTCATTGGTTTTGATTGTTATTGTCTCTAATGATAGATTCTTTGTCTTAAAAGGGAAGAAATTATTTCGACGATTATTTGAAGAAAAAAAATCTGTTGTCTGCAGGGATATCGTATATATAAATGTCGATAAACAAAATCACTTTTAAATGCAGGAAACCATCAAATATAGAAAAAAAATCAGGATATTGTCTGAAACAAAATGTCATAATTCATTTTATACCATCTGTTTATTTCAAGTATTGGAACATTATCTAATTTAATCTACCCCAATGAATAATTTTGTCAACATAAAAAAAATCTTAAGTTTTGCAGTATTTAACTATCCAATAATTCTAGATTTTGTTTATTTGTTCATTTATTTATTTATCATTTGCAGAATATCAATAAGCCATCGAAATTAAAGAAAATCAAGATAAACATAGTTCACTTGAATCTGATAGAGCGTACATTTAAAACATAACAGTTTTATATTCAAACGTTAAAAATCAAAATCATTCTAACAAAAACAAAAATTTATCTCTATTTTCCACTAATAGTTAATTGGAAGAATAAACGCGTTTTTTTCTAAGTGAACGTCGAGGTACATATGTATAATTTGTAGTAAACACCCATTAAATACTGACTAAACGGACATAGAGGACATGATCGCTTACTCGAGAAGACATTAGAAGTTGCCAATTTGACCGCTTTAACGTAATTATAGAAAGTAAAATCACAAAAATACTGAACTCAGAGGAAAATCAATTCGGAAAGTCCATAATCACATGGCAAAATCAAGTTACAAAACACATTCAAAACGAATGGACAAGAACTGTCATATTCCTGACTTGTTACAGGCATTTTCAAATGTAGAAAATGGTGGATTTATCGCGCTTACCCTTTCACTTTGATGACAGTCTCATCAAATTCCTGGTTTGTCAGTAAACGCAAAATTAGAGTTAACAACTGAAATGAGTGCACGCAGCGTAAACGCGAGTTTACCTTATGCTATGCTTGGTTTGCACCCAACTGCTAATCATTATTACTTTATAAGGGAACATGGGTTCATGGTCACTTTGATTTTAAACTATAAGCAAAACTACATAATTCCTAGTTTGTTTTTTGTTTTCTAATGTAGAATCGTATCTATCACAATAATGCAACTTATAATAGTAAGTTGTCAATCACCAGAGTATTACCACCCCAGTAACCATTACTTAGGTTCTTGCAAGGAAATGCGCCTTATTAAGAGTACTTTTGTTTTCATCATAGGAAATCAATATAATTATAAGCGTATTTTGGTTACAGAAAATTTTTGATGGTAGGATGCGGCAATAGTTTTCTTCAGCTTCTATGTCTGATATATACACCACATGATTCTATTTTGATAAATCATCAACGATATGCTCTTATGTAGCGGTATGTTTTAGAAAGTTAGCAAATACAAAACCAATACACACATAGTGAAGAGACGATTAAGCTGAAAAAATTATGAAGTATAGGTAAATCCCGACTAGGAATCAGAGCGCTTAATGATTGAGATTTTTTACTTATTCTATAAAACAACTACATGTATTAACCATTCTACACTAGAACACATTAACACATTGGAATCAGGAAGGCTTGTTTATTATTTAAACTTCAAGTGACTATGAACCTGAACACTAAATTCTGACGTATCATACATTTTTTAAAGACATAACATTATATCGTCAACAAACCAGTTCCACGATGGAGGAATTCATCAATGATGTCATTATTTTCTTTGATTATTTCCATTCCTTTGGCAGCTTTGTCTATTAATAAGCCTGTCATCGTTGTCAACTCTGTGCTGATTTTGTCAATTAGGTTTCTCTCACCAACTACATTTGACATATTGCCTTTTGTGCAAACTAGCAACACATGATATAAAGTAGGTATTAGAAATAGAAGTCATACATTCATATTCATAAGTGAAAAGCAACTAAAACTACAACAAATTACCTTGTATAAAAGGAGATAAGGTCAGGAACACAATATAAATACATAATTGTCCTATTTGTCTTGAATCTTGAATTATGATGGCAATATGTATATATGTATATACAACAATAAATAAATATCGATGGTTGATTATATGTGGATCAGTGTGTACACCAGACGCATATTTGTCTACACACCACTCATCCATGACGCTTGAATACCAAAAATAAAAGGTCAAATAACGGAGTTGAAGAGCATTGAGGACCTCAAGTTCCTAAAAGTGTTCGAGAATACAGCTAAGGTTATAAATTGCTGAGGTAAAAAAGCCTTAGTTTTTCGAAGAATTCATACATGCAATGCCTTATGAATTTAGAATACTCTAAACAGTTTACTCGACGAACCAATGTTTCATTATTTATGAAATACCTCGACTTTGGTCGTCAAACTGTAGGAGTAGCAATATCTGTTAACCTCATTTGGCACAAATACAGACCTTAACACCTTAGTTATTGATACCATTCGGGTTTTTTTAATGCATTGTGTATATTATATGCATTACCAATCAAAAAAAATAAACCTGCTGCATTTGTCAGGAATCTAATGTTTAGTAGTTGTCGTTTGTTTATGTTGTTCATAAGTGTTTCTCGTTTTTCGTTTTTAATATAGATCAGCCTGTTTGTTTTCCTCTTTGAATGGTTTAACACTAGTCATCTTTGGTGTCCTTTATAGCTTGCTGTTCAGTGTGAGCCAAGGCTCCGTATTGATGACCGTACTTTCGTATATAATGGTTTACTTTTACAAATTGTGACTTGAATGAAGAGTTGTCTCATTGGCACTAATACCACATCTTCTAATATCTAATTAGTACCTCAAATAACAGGAAGTGGTCAAAATGCTTCATTTTAATACCGTTTCCAAACATTCAAAATTAAGTATACAATGGCATGTTCAGTTGCTTATCTTGCTTGGTTACCATTTATTTCAATATATTTGGATTAAAAGACTCGTAAAACAATACAGAAACACTACATTCGCAGTCATTGATAACCAGACAAACGTATGTTGCTTATACGGTGGTGATTCAAAATAAACAGCTGCACCATGAGCGCATGATACGCCCGTCGTCTTGTGTGAAAGCTTAATGCAACAATCATAAATAGTTTCTGAGAAAGTTTTAAGCAATAACCATATATTGTTTTTGAGATACGACGGGACATATAACCCTCCCCTCTTTTTTTACAAAATATCTAAATATCACTAAAATAAAATTTTGAATCAAAACCAAAAAGTATACAGATCTTAAGATTAATACAACTAAGAAGTGTGTAAAGTTTTAAGCAATAAGAAAAAAATGTTTTTGATATACGGTGCGACATGTGAAAAAAACACACCCTTGTTATTGTTACAAAGTGCCGTTATTCAAAAAGTTTAATCTTATTTTCACCAAAAAGTATACAGATCATTTGACAATCAAAAGAAACAACTATAATAAGTTTCATGAAATTTGGAGAAGTCGTTCTCAAGTTACGGTGCGACATGTCTTCACCGGACAGACATACGGACAGACGGACGGACACCGGACATTTGTATAACATGATAACTTTGAATTAGCCTTCATTAACAGCCAGTCATTTTTTTTCTGCTTAACCCAACCACATTCTATATGTGCCAAACCCATGTCAGGAGGTTGTTGTTAGATGCCGTCTCCCGTATCTAGTGCACATGTATTGTGTGAATTGTTCCACATTTTGTCATGTTTGGACCTTTATAAGCTTTATGAAGAACGTACGGTGATCTGAAGATGCTTTAATCCGTAGACTGTATTGGATAGTTGTAGTCTTATGTAGACGAAACGTGCGTCAGGCGTATTAAATTATAATCCTGGCACCTTTGATAACTAGTATCACTGGATTAAATTTCCTTTTTATAACTACATGCATGTGTAAGCCAATAAGTAGTCACATATATGTGAATTAATACATACATTCATATTACATTTATGATGGGTTTAGTACTCGAAAGTACTTTTGACACTCTAATACAACTGTGGCGTATTTTCAAATGGTAAAGCACTTATCACTCAAATGAAGATATGCGTATTCTTAGTATGATATTCTCCGAGAACACAGTTATCGTCTTTTGATTCTCGTCGCCTACAAATATAGTCCCAACTGTAAACAGTGTATTTGTTGCAACTATTTCATACCTCTTTCAAATTTATTTCTTCATTTTTTTATGTCTCAAAAAGCAAGAAAGGGGATGAAATTACACTGTAAAAAATATTAGGTTATAAATTATTTTATAAAGTAGTTATATGGTCCAAAAAAAAAGGTTTAAAATTTGTATGTCTGAAGCTGTCAAAAGAATTCAAGACCTTCTTAACATAACATTGTCCATTTGTTGAATTAGAGCTGATGGAGATTTCTTTAAGTTTGATATAACTTGTCCTAAAATAGTACACTACACTGTGGGATGTTCTTATTTTTCATTTAAAAATGTACTACGAAATAACTGTGTTCTCGTGTCATATGACTGACAATTATAACCCGTTTATGCATTTGTAAAATGCCCAACTAAATCAATTTCTAATCATCATTTATATTTTTTTAAATATATTAAGTTATTCTGCCTCAAACAAACTTTGTAAGTGTTTTATTTACAATAACATTCCTTTTTAGTTCTTAACCCGTCATCATGAGTAGCTGACAGCTTGTCTGCATGTTGTAGTTCTTAAAAAATAGTTTTAAAAAACACTAGCGTACATATAAATGGTCTACAAAGCTCAGGATATTAAATGTGATGTCGAGTTTTACTGTTCACGGCTTTGATATTTAATCTATACAGAAAAATAGAGCACAAGATAGAACGAAATGTTAAAGCGATGTTTATTTGTTGTCTCTGCTTTTTGTTTTCAGTTTGCATATGTCAATTAAACCTCGTCATAACAATTATTAAATGATTCAGTGAATTGATTTTTTATCTTTCATTCACTTTTATTTACTTGTTTCTTTTAAAACGGGTTTTTCACACTGAAATTGCACTGTGCAACATTCGATTTGTTAACGAGAGGGTATATGGTTTGGTCATTGAATACTGTAAAGCTGTCGGCTAATATGATTACGATAAGACAAAAACAGATTTTTTGCCAAGACATATTAAGGTAACAAACACAATCTAAAGGGATCGCAAGAACTCAAATAGGAGTGATACTGATTGCGTAGACATAGATATCATTTTCTACTATAAACGCACGGCTCGCCATACAAATCCCCGCTCAGTTGAAGTGTCAAATTTGGTAATAAGACCACTTGATGAAATCACAGATACGACTATTCTGGTATATTATCACTAAAAACATGTCTCTATGGAATTGATATAAATATGTATCGTATCGGACAACCAATACGTGATTGTGATCGTAGTGTGACTGGGTCGTTCTTCCTAATAATTTATAATCGAGTAGTGTTTGTGTATGAAGCATACCCCCGCTTATGATGATTGTATAAGATGAACATGCACGAGGGTAACAACAATTGAGAAATGGAAACGTATAAACAACACACTTTAGAAAATCTTGACGAGTATAACATTTTGAATCATCTAATGATAGAACACATTACCGCCTGTTATTAAGATCGTTTGATTAAAGTAGCAAATCAAAATAACCAAGTTTCCTTGTTACTTTTTATCTGACAAGTTATTTTTCAACGTAAATATTTAGAACACATGGTAATAAACCATTAATGCTAACGCACCAGTAGAAGCATCTATATCATCCTTTCCAACCATGTTGTGCTCATTTCCTTTACCCGCTAAATCTTTGATGAAGCCTTCGAGGGTTGTGCCGATTTTTTCTTGAGTCTCATTAACATCACTTTTAGTTTCAAGGGTGCTAGATTGAGATCCATATTCAACATCAACTGGAACATTGAATGTATATAATGTACGAACAGGGTATTAAGTATATTGTTGTTACAAAACATATGGATATTTTTTCTTTCTCTCTTTACAAAATAGTGCCATTTACAATATCTTTATTTCCTGTGTAATGGATTTGGTTAATTCCCCTTAATTTTTACTGATCCATTATTTAATTAATTAAATGTTTTCTTTAAGTTTAATTTGATTGAAACATATCAAGATACAAATTAGGATTATTACTTTAACTATTTTAGTTTTTTACTCTGATGTTTCTATGTTGTTTTAAAGAATATTCATTTATTCAACTTTTCTTTAGTACCTGCTTTCTTAAAGTTATCCTGATAAATGACAAGATTAAGAATTTCATTTGATATTCAGTTGGAGTCGGCCTTGAACAGGCCTCCAAACCTCTACTGAATGAAATTCATCCTACTTGAGAAAAGAGTTAGCCACCTATACAGGTGCATTTCACAACAGTTAGTCACTCCTTTTGGTGCAAGTTTTTCTAAATAAAACTCAACGCGAAGCAAATTTACTTTACTTTAGATTAACTTTGAAATGCTTTATATTCAGTTTACATTTGAGTTGCTTTTTTTTAACTTCATTTAGGAACGTTTTCAAACTCTTATTTCATTCGACTTTGTTATATACATGCAATTCCTGTACATTTGTAAAGAAAACATAGTTTCATTTGATTTATTGTCTGTTATTCAGCCATAATCTGATATCAGGTATCCATATGGTCGAATAAGGACAAAGACCTGGCCACTACACGTCCCGGGAGGTATCGTCACCGACCCCCTCTTGTTACAAATGGTGTCGTGACTAGGATACCTGATCCCTCAGTTATTGTTTGATCATGTTTTGACTTTATTTTTATTTTTTTTGATTTTCAAAATGATAAAGTTTGAACAAAAACCTTGTACTTTTGACGGTGTTACTGTTAATGTGCAAGATTCTTTTATTAATTTGAAGCAGTTAGTGAATGTGAGTGGAAAGACTTCAGAGAAGAAAAAAAATCTATTTTTTTTTTTGGTAAATTTCTTCATCTTTTTTACTTTTAACATGGGTTAACAATGAAGCTTATCTATAAACTAAAGAGGATGAATTTGCACGGGAGTACTGAAGCAATTGATTTGTGTAAACGTATAAAGAACAACACTCTTTTGAAAACCCTGACTATAAAACGTTTTACCCATTGTGTTAACGTTAGTTATAGTTAATGTCTAAACAATCGAAATGCCGAAGACTCCTGTTTCACTTTTATGTAACAAATTATTGTCAAAGAAAATTTAGAACACATTGTTATAAAAAAGTTAACGAACCAGTAGCAAGAGGGACGAGCACATCATCCATATCATCCTTACCAACTATGTTGTTTTCATTTCTGTTTCCAGCAAGGTCATTAAAGAAGCCTTCGAGGGTTGTGCTGAATTTTTCGCCAGTCTGATCAACTTCAATGTTAGCTTCAGGGGTACTTATTCTAGATTTACTGTCAAAGTCGCCTAGAAAATTCAATAAATATATCAACAATATACGAACAGGAGCAGAATATGTTAAACTTTCCGGATAACTAGTATCTGTGATCGTTCTCGATGTTTGCCCGGGTTCATGTTGTTGATTCGTAAAATTTATGTGTAGTGTTTTGTTGACAGTTGTTTGACTTTTGTCTTTTTTTAATTTTTTCCCTTTCGCTTTTACTTTCATTTCGACCAATGAGTTTTGAATGGTTATTTGCAATTAGTATCTCCAGTCTCCTTTTATACAATATTTAGAAGTTAATATTTGTAAAGTATAACCACATTGACAAAGATGAATTTGATAATACAAATTTCTTTTTATATTTTCTATGAAGTCATCAAGTTGAATTGCAACTGACATTTTTTCCCAAACTTGGTATTAGTACTTCAAAATGGATGTGGTTTGCTGAAGAAAGCCTGACACTGCGCCAAACATTTCAATTGCACGTTAGTCGAGTTGATTATTTGACATGGAGTGAAGCTTTATCGGTAATAATTGTATTCAGAGAACAATGAATGATTATAGGATAAATGAGTATTTTGATGAACAATATGAGCATTTGTTTAATGTATTTTACTTTTAGCTCTTATCGAAAGAAAACTTTTATTAAGACAATCGTCGACTTCCTGGACGTATCGTTATACTTTAAGATGGATTTATAATAAAACTAAGAAAATGGTTTGAACAATTTATGAAATATATTAGTATATTCCTGATGAATAGGAAGATATTAATGACAATCTTACATTAATTGAAATCCAAGATTTTATTGCAAACACATGTATAACATGTTCAAAAACAAAAGGAAAAAAGTATCTTGGATTAAATTACAGATACATTGATATTTGTTTCTTATATTTATTTGTCGCTTAGTATTCTATTAACGATATTTAATATCTTGACTTACATCTAGAAATTGACAATGAGGGTCGGTTATAAACAAAACTTTACGACAAAAGAGATGATTTCAGCGTTCCAATTGTGAACTTTCCATTTCTAAGTAGCAACATTCCATCAGCACCTGCATACGGGGTATATATCTCCCAATTGATACGATATTCCCGTGCTTGCATTTCCTATCATGATTTTCTTGATAGAGGGTTACTGCTCACAAGGAAGCTATTAAACCAAGAGTTCCAAATGGTGAAGTTGAAATCATCCCTTCGTAAATTTTACGGACGCCATCACGAGTTGGTTGACCGTTATGGAATAACCGTTTCACAAATGATATCGGATATGTTCCTTACTTCGTAACTACAATCCCCTTCCCTTTCATGAATGTGACCTACCGAATTAGACTATTTATCGGATTTGTAATCACATAAGCAACACGACGGGTGCCACATGTGGAGCAGGATCTGCTTACCCTTCCGGAGCACCTGAGATCACCCCTAGTTTTTGGTGGGGTTCGTGTTGTTTATTCTTTAGTTTTCAATGGTTTACAAGCAAAAATATTTGCAACTCCACACTCCGTTTTTCTACAGACAATACTTATTGGTTCCGAAAACACATATTGTTTTATTACTGAGCTTTGTTCATCAGTTTATATAACTGTTTGGTCATCTCTTACACTTTTTTAACTCCAAATTTCTGTGAAGCTTAAATGTAAAATCACATTACAAACGTTGAAAGCTTTATTAAAGCTTTTGCTAAGTTAATTTTACAAATAGTCAAAAAGATTACAACTGGCCAGTTCAAAATTTTAAATATGTTATTTAATTGAAAAAAAATCGAGTTTCGAGAAGTTATTTGAGCAATGGAAAGGAAACACTTAAAACATATCTTTATACAAAATCCACATATACATCCGTGGTTCGTCGAGTCATCCAAATTCAGTTTAAAATGCTATACCTGATTGACTCGGTATTCATGTTAAAAGAATTTGTCCAACATAATAACAAAAGAAAAAGAGAAGAAATAAAATCATCTGCAAAATAGAATTGATCATAATTGGTCAACTGAAGATCAACTGAAAATAACAGGAAAAAACATGCTTAATTGGGAAGATCTTTACAATACAAAACAAAGAAAGAAAACTGCACTTTTAGTGATAACTTATTCTAAAGCGCTTCCTAATATTCATTCCATTCTAAGAAAACATTTGAAAATTCCTCACCAATCTAACAGTTTAAGGAAATAAATTCATCATAGATACCAGGATTGAAATTTTATTTTTACGCCAGACGTGCGTTTCGTCTACAAAAGACTCATCAGTGACGCTCGAATCAAATGTTCCCCGTACACCATCAAAGACATCTTAGTGCACAAGAAACATAATTTATTATTCTACAAACAGAGCAATAGCTTTTAACAATGATGGAAAAATTGTGCATATTGATAACACATTAACAAAACCAAAGATTTCTGTGATAACACTTGAAAAGGATTTACCATTGAGAGACAATTTTGTAACGTAATTTATCAGAGCGATGTGATTGTGGTTTTGATGTTGTAATTTAATTCCAACGAGGAAGGCCGCAATGGCTGACACGTATGGAAAGTTATGTTATAGTTTTTATTATAAAATTATTCATAGACGATAAATAAAACGAAGTTCAAAATCTGAAACGTGACCGACGCATTTAATTTTAATCCAAAGAGACTTACGTTTTGTAACATAGCATTATTTTCGATAATAAACTATTGACCGCAAGTGTGATGAAGGAGAAATTAATTAGAAAAGAAGGCATCGTAAAAGTGATGAAAACTTCCTAGGGATCCATTTTTTATGCCTGTTGCGGCGGGAACTTACATCATGCTAATTAGAGGCTTTAAACGCGGATTATCCGTATTACCTTACAATTGGCCGGCTTTTTGTAAAGACTTTTCATGTCATTGAGTACCTTTATATCATATAAACGCAGTCTCCTGAAATTTGATTCAGTAAAATTCATATATGAGTATACTTTATATTTTGAAATTATTAATGTGATGAGGACAATTATCGATAAAATATTAGGTGATAGATTTTTTTTTTATGTTATTGTTTTTTCGGAAATCCCAGAAATATACAAGTAAATCCAACAATTTCCATAAATTGAAAAAAGGTAGTCAGGTTATTAAAAAAAAAGTTTCACAAATCATAATAAAATTAAAAAAAAATTACATTCAGATGGTGTAATGACTGCATATGCTGTTTCCTGTGCCAAAGATGTCAACTTGCAAGATTTGAAGAGTTTTCGAATGAAGGTGCATATTTCACTTTCAAACATCCATTCATCAACTATGACCTTCTTCTCGACATCAATGGATACAATAATACATCCTTTCTTGGCAATACTGATTTTAATATTGTTGGTGTCTAATGTTTCTTTTAGCGAGTTTATAAGGGAGATATAATGCTCGCCGTCGTCTATTCCATGAAAGATAATTTCTAGGCCAATTTTGCCTTTACCTAAAATGCAAAGAAAATGAAAAAATTGCATTTGTTGGTTTGGGTTTTATTTTTGTTTTTAAAGAAGTTATTAAATTTTTCTCGAGGTTAATACTCACAAAATTGTATCCAATGTATTCCTTCTGATTCAATCCGTCCTTAAATCAGTAGAGTATGATTTAAATGAAGAGATGATTACTTTTGTCAAAATAAATAATGCTGATTGTTATGTCCACACTTCCTCGATTTGAAATTTCTGAACAAGAATTTATTGAATAATGCTCTGTTCTTTAGTTCAATCTTTATGTTTCAGTACCAATTTCAATTACGATGAGTCACCCGTTTGATGTGTTGGAGCTTTTGAGTTTGTCCCTCTATAAGGGAGATTCCGTTTTGAATTTTAGGTATTTTTGTTATTTAACTTTCTGACGAATTATGATATAATATTTGTTCGAATTTATAGATGTTAATAAATAAATTTTGAATAGTACATAACTTTTCACCAGACAAAATACGATAAATTTATTGATTTATTTAAAACTTAATGTTTTTATATATTCAAACGATTCATACCACGTTCAGATTATTTTTATGTTCAATGTTCTTTAAAAAGACAACCTTTTAATAATGTTGTTTTATACGTTTATAATTGCCCTGTGATAGATATGTCATAATGTTCCTTTCGATGATTTGTAGAATTTAGTACAAAATTTGCAATGAGAACAAAATGTCCCAGATAATACGAAATCAATGCATGCTAAAATGTTATGTCTGGTGTATAAAACGAATAAAAGAGGGACGAAAGATACCAGAGGGACAGTCAAACTCATAGATCGAAAACAAACTGACAACTCTATGGCCAAAAATAAAAAGATAAACAGACAAATAATAGTACATATGACACACACAACAATAAACTGTATGATTCTGATATAAACTGTAACTGTAACAGCAAATGTTTTTTTGAAAAATCAAAAAAAATACTAATATTTCCTCAGAAATGGTAGTTAACAAACTCCTTAATAATTTTTATCTGATCAAAATCAACCAAACCATATCCGAATTATGTAAGTTTAATCAGCTTCGACAAGTTATATTGCCTATCATGATAAAATTTGCCTTTGACATTAACCAAATCGCTATCCAAATTCACCAAACAAAAAGTACGACCAACACTAACCATAATTCAAGACAAATCGGTAAACGTAGGAACAATTTTAGTCATCAGGTCTTTTTTTTAAACTCATGCCTGGATTGCATGTGTTTCCCCATAATAATATATTCGAACATGGTTTGATTTATATCAATTAGTTATTGGGGTAGTTATACACTTGAAATTTTAGTGTCATATATAAAGGCTCTACAAAAGCGAGCAATTTAGGTAAATGGAAAAAGAAGCAAAATGAAATAGTTTTAACATTACTTAACTTTTATTTGACTTTTCAGAGACTCATAATGTCGTTGATAAGAGTGATGGAACTTACATTTTATGCTTTTTACAGATAATTTCAATTGGAAACACTTTCCCTCATAAAGAACAGTTCCTTTAAATGTTTCAATGTGACAAGTCTGACTATTTAGTTACGAATAACTTTTGTATAAAATATGACAACAACATATGAATGTAGCGGTTTTCTCTATAACTATAGGTGATGCCGCCACTCGAAGAGTATCAAAAAACAAATCAGATCATATTATACAACAATAAGGCTGAAAATATCGATAAAGAAAGTACATCAGAAAATTACCTTCGCTTTGTTTCATCATTTTAAATGCTTGCTCCATAGAGCGTCCGATCAAAACGTGAACAATTAGTCCGCCTTTTTCAATCTCACATTGTAGCGTTTCTGAAAAATAATAAATGCGAATATAAATTGATACTCTTAACGTCACCTCTTCTTCTTCTTCAACACAATTGTCATATCGTTATGTAACAAAGCACGTCGTAAATTTAAAATGATAAAAAATATGTAATATAAGTCAATGAAACCGCAATCTAACAAAAAAACATTACCAAAACATACTGTCTAAAATAGGCATTTGTAAAGATTAATTAACCACAAATATAAGTGTGTATATCAACATGATCAATGTTACGTACCTTCTATTTGCCAAAAAAAATACAACCGTTTTCCATATATTGTGACAATCAACATGTCGTTTATTTTTTTCTTATTTTTCTTTTAGTTAAAATTCTATTATTTCATGTAATGATATTGCCGTCCTATCATTTTTTCTTTGTGATCTCCTAAAAATATTCCTTGTTTGATGACGCATATGAAAGCAAATGATGTCAATACTATTTTGATTTATTCAAAAAAATGTTTTAAATCGCTTAACATGGTAGGTGTCCGTTGTTATTTTGTTGTTCACCATGTTGAAATGTACTATTTTATTATCTATTGATGTATTTCTCTGTCCTGAGTGTTCTTGCGTTTATTTCTTTGCATTCCAGACACGTAATGTTGTCATTTAAGTGGTGTCTTCAACACAACTATATAAGCGGGAGGTGTGGCAATCCATAAAACCATGTTCATATAAAAAAAAAGAGCAAAGCCCATACCGCATATTCAGCTATAAGAGGCCCCGAATTGACAAATGTAAAACCATTCTAATGAGAAAACTAACGGCCTAAACTATGTACAAACAATGCACGAAAAACAAATATCTAACACAGCAACAAACGACAACCACTGAATTTTAGGCTCTTGCATTGGGACAGGCACATAAAGAATGTGTGGGGTTTAAACATGTTAGCGGGCTCCAAACTCTACCCTTAATACTGGGGCAGTGGTGCAACATATGTAACAACGCAAGAATTGCTTAAAACAATAAACAAACACAAAAAAAAACGTATTCAATAGCAGCAAACTACAACCACCCAATTACAGGTTCCTGACTTTGTATCTTTGTGTGACTTTACTTTTGGTTCTCTCAAAGTTTATATACAATGTAAGCTGCTGATTTTTAAATTTAGTGCTTCAGTGATGTGCAAGAGAGGCGAAAGATACATGAAGGACATGCAAAATCATACGCCAACACAAAAAAACGGACATCGCCATGGCTAAAAAAGAAAAAATACCAACGTACACAAAAAATAACATAATTCAGTTATGTGTCATTGTTAAATTCTATGAAATAATACAAACCTGTATTTTTTTTGAAAAGTACAGATTTCAATAGTTCAACATGATTCGGTTTTTTATACAAAGAGTCATATCAATTGAATATATTTTGTTTTATTATATAAATAACTTCAAACTTCAAACTTTAGAAATAAGCAGAACCTATAAATTTGTTCTGTGTACCGATATAAAAGTCTCTTCTAAAGAATGTCGAACATTTTTTAGACTTACAGTTAAGTTTACACCAAGCATTACATCTTAACGCGCCAAAAGAATTAACAAGGCATTTACTCGCGTGCATCTCGTGTAGACGCCTCGTTAACTCTACATTGACCCAAAAATTATAGTACACAAAAAAGTAAACGGGCGTTTACTTACACGTTTAAATCCGCGTTAACGCGGAAAAGGCGCGTCTTCTAATTATTTTTTCATATTAAACGGGCGTTTACTTTCGCGTTAACGTTATACAGTTGCGTGTTCTATTTTTGGTAATGGGACAATGATAGAGAGAAAATTATAATCTTTATGCTAAAAACTTTTTTTTATTTATCACAGGAATTGTCTCAAATTTGAAATATATTAAAGGGAAACTTCGCAAAAAAATCAAAAATTGATATTATGTTCATTCTGTATAAAAATGCTCAAATTCATGAATATTTAAGTTTTATTCTGCTTGATAAGAGATCACCATCGATTTTAAATTTAGAGTATCAATTCTCTCCGGTCGGCCATTTTGTTACCTTCTCCGAATTGCTCCCAAGATATGTCTAAGGACCAAAACTACAGTAACCCGATGTAGTCGTAATTGCGTGTTGATATCTTGTCAATCGTACGGTTGTTTTATCCGACTAGTTAACTATAACTAAGTTGATACAGAAAATTTTCTTATCTTTTTTTTAATAACCATGATCTGTTATTTTTAACAATAATGATAATATTGGAATTAGTTAAAAAGTAAAAGTTTCAAATCATAAATAAGTGTTCCGTGAAACTTGAATTGTTTTCCGAAATCTAATTAGTTCATAATTCTTTTATGTAATAAACTTTATTCAAATAAATTAGGATCTTCGCTCCACTGATCACCTGCATGGCTAAAGGTATTACTCCCAAAGGTATTGCAGGGGGTGTGACACGTCCAGGTATTCAAGCGATTTCCTGTCGAGCTTGCAAATTCATGCATCGTTTCACTTCTTAGGGTATTGGTCAGTGTACACGGCCGATAACTTATAACTTTCCATTTTGAACTATTAGGTGTATAATATGCATCTCTATCTTGCGTGTCCGAAAGTGATATTATGTACTAGTCATTACTAAACTCATACCAAGGATTTGTATAGTTAGTCTAACTATACAAATCTTTGCTCATACGCTTGTTTATGAATAAAATTTCTGATGTAAAGAAAATTATTTATAAAAATATAGATAATACCTAAAAATAAACAACAGATTTGATGAAATAAAAATCTATATACATATTTTTTGGCAATGGTGAAGGACAGATCGGACCATACCAGAAATTTTGATTTAAAAAAATGTACGCACTTGTCGACCATCGTATATACGCCAGGATAAAAAGTTACGGAACTATACTAGCGCAAATTCAAATATATACATGTATACATTGTACATAAGAAAGAAACATACATTTTGTGTAAATTGTGGTAAAAGTTTTGTTAGTGGACTAGTCCACGTATGCCAACAGTATGTAATCATTAAATGTCGAAAGACTATTGTATACCAAAAGAAGAAGAAGAAGAAGAAGAGATTTAAATACAGGTCGATATATAACTTTCTTTGGCTCATCGAAGTTATGAACATTTATATATCAATTAGATTGTTCTCGAATAAAAGAAGAAATTCGTCATCATCACAATTGTTCCGACATGCATGTTATATGTACGCAACTGGACGTACACTAATAATCCCTAAGGGATGTGAATATTTTCCAGGAAAACTATAGAGTATCAAAGTTTCAAATCAATTTCGGGATTTGTTTTCTTTCTTGATATTCAATGACAGCAATTTAAAGAACAAACTGCTTGTCCGCTTTATGGGTATTCTTGTCAGTTGAAACAGACTTGTAATAACATTAAACAATAGGGAAAGATGACATTAAATTCGTTCTGGTTTTTTTTTATACATTGTTGGTCAAATAGCTAAAGTATTATATATAATTGGGCCCGATATAGTTACGGTGTGAGACGAAGACTATTTTGTTAAGGACATTCCCGATTATGTAAAACAAAATGTTGTTGTTTTTCACACTTGAAAAGCATATATGTTCGTAAATTTCGATTCCATTCCAAAAAGATTCTTAAATTTTCTGTCAATTTTTTAAAAAAATTATCAAATATCTGCAGTATTCGTGCGTTGTGAGATTTGAAATATTTTGATGAAAACATTAATTCCTAAATAGGTAATTAAAGATAACTTTGGATGGACTAAATTATCTAATTGCAATTGTTAATGATCTGTTTGAAATTTGTAATCTAAAATAGTACAATTTTTGGTTCATACACTCGTAATTAGAAGGCTATTTTTATTTATGAATTTATACTTCAATTAAAATAATAAAGTATTTTATCGTTACTGAATTAATCAAAAGTCATAATTCATTTAAAAGTGATCTTATCATGCTTATGCAAAATATAAAAATATACAACAGCTATCCAGTTATTGTACGACCTTATAATTATTCCCGTTAATTATTTTTATTACACTATTGATCATGTCAATTTCATATGTTTGTTTAAAGTATTTGTAGAAAAAATCATAAAAATGTTCTCTTGTATGAATTAATTTTATTATTAAAATTCGATTTAAAATATCCACACGATCTAATTTTAAAAGTTGCATGGCTATCACTTATTTTTCGTTTGTTAATAGCTACACCAAAAGTCGTCGATGCGCTTTAAATGGCGTTATTAGATGGTTAACGAACAAGACTTAAATGAGATATTTTCACTCCCGGCATGCATCAAAGACTTAAACTACGTCACATAAGTCAGGAAGTTTCAAGAAATAAAATTAATAATTCCCAATTTTCTCCTTTATTAGATTTCATATCAAAATAAAACTTGGTGAATATGTTTTTTATGGTATTATGAACAAAATAAGATGAAAAGTGAAAATTCGCGAATTATCCCTTTAAGATTATCATCATTTAATATTTCAATAGAGGAAAAACAAACGAAAAACATTTTCAGAGCTTGCGAAAACGTGACTTGAGTAACTTTGAAACCGACCGGACCAAACATCGACAATAACAGGACAAAATGATAGTGCTAATAACTTTTAATTTTTTCAAAGGATTCATTTTTTAACTTTGAAATATAACAAGCCTGATTGTAAGTACTTTTTATACCTCAGGATGAATTGTTAGATATTAAAGTAAAGGAATTTAAGTTTAAAATTGCAAAATTTGTTGTCGTATTAACAACAAAAAGATGACAATATTTCGATTTTGTTAGATACTGTAAAACGCCATTAAACATTCTGTTCTTTTTGTCGAAGGATGAATAATTTAAGATAAATTGAGAGCTCTAAAAGTCTATAGTTACTAATACTAATGTCGATAACAATTAAAAGTGACAATTTTTCTTTTTTTTATTAATATTCTTGTACTTGTTTATATTTGAGTACTGATTATACCTCAGGATGGATTATAAGACAAAAAAGTGAAGAAATTAAAGGTTAAAATTGCAAAATTTGTGGTCGCACCAATAATAGTTACTTTTGTTAAAAATAATATGCTACAGCATTAGAATTCTGTTCATTTTTGTACGTTATAAGGGTCATCTTTTACACAAATTTAGAGATCTTTAAGTTTTCGGTTAATTTTTTGTATAAAGATAAAAATAAAAATTGCCAAAATTTTTGGACTGGCGGATGGATTGCCTGACATAAAAGTAAAGGAATTATTTCGTCATACAGCTCTTAAACTATTTCGGTCTTATACATTTTCGCCTACAAATATTCGGCTTTAAGCATTCCTGATGAAGATAAATCAAGAAAAGCGCTTCGAAGGCATGAAATTACGTGCATGGAATTACTTCACTTGTTTTTATTTTTTCAACGATTTTTTTTTATAAAAGACAATTCCTTATGTCTGCAAGAATGGACAGGTTACTAGTGTATGACATTGACATTATACATCAGTAAACCATAAAGTACAGCAATTAAAATGGCAAATTAATATATGGTCTGAAAACAAAGTTTCATAGATCATTTTATGTCATCTGTTTTATTTCAAATTTTGAAACATGGCCTAGCTTAATCTGCCAAAGTTAATATTGTTGTTAAAAGTAAAATCACAAAAATAACATACACATATTTTTTTTTAAAGTTTTGCAGTATTTACGTATCCAATAAATACTGTAAATAGTTTGTTAAGCGATCCTTTTATTATTTATAATTTGCAATATATGAATTAGCCAGAAAAAAGCATTTTTCAATTTCAACAAATAATTAACTGGAATAGTAAACGTAAAAGTTCTAAATCTGTAATAAACGCCGGTTTACTACTGACTAAACGGACAGAGAGTAAACGGCAAATTACTCGAGTTGACATTAGGAAATTTCCATTTTGAACGAGCTAACGCAATTGTAGTAAAAGCGCGTTTACTGGAAAAACGAAAGTTGAAATATGTGCATACGGTGTTTACGTGCGTTTACTTTATGTTATGCTTGGTCTGCACCCAACTGTGTCTATGGGATCACCTGATCAGATTCAAGAATATGTTTCACAAAGTCGAAGGGATAATTTTAAAAGTTAAGACAGCATTGAATGTTTTCGAAATACAGGAAACCCTTATTTTCAACGACTCGTTAGATATTCGTCCACTCTCACAGAATTTGATACATCAAAAAGCTCTTTCACACAGATTAAAAATTCAAACTCGTTAATCTTTAACATATTTTACCGCCTTAGCAACATGACGGGTTCCACAGGTAGAGCAGGATCTGCTCATCCATCTGGGGCTATTCGTGGCATCCCCATTTAGTGCTAGGAATTGATTTGCTGAGTCGTTAGTGGTCCATGATGTGATTTTCAGAATGTTGTTTGTCATTTGGTTGTATTCGTGATTTTGATTATGCCGGTGCATTATCAATTGGTTTATTCCGCCTCTCTTTTAGTTTGTTATTTATCTAGATCTGCGTTATTTCTAAACATGTTAATTCGCTAGAAATGTTTTGAAATTCCTCATCCGCTACAATGTAACTGTTTCCGAGATTCTCCATTTATTGAAAAAAGTATTTATAGTTCCAAATGATAAACATTTTTGTTTTCGTCGCTTTTCTATAATAATATGACTTATATATGAATCTTTATTTTATGTCTTTTATACATTTTCTTTTTTTAGATCAATTCCTTTTTGAAAACTGAAGTACTCTAAAATATTGTGTAATTCGATCCTAGATGTATATTAAAATTGCTTGCAATAAAGGGCTGTGCGGATAGTAATTAACACACAATGTTATTTGAAGTTTGTAAGATCTTACAATAAATGTGTCAGTTTTCATGGTTTTATAGTTTACATTTTAAATATTTACATGCAACTTTCCAAATGAAACGTACATTTCTTTGTTCGCAATGCAAAATGGATGCAAGTGATGATCATATGTGCTGACAGTGTAATCAGGAAAGTATTTTGCTTTGTTCAACGACCTAACATTATTTCTGTTATAGATCATGCATATTTTAAGGTTTTTCTTGTCGTAGAACACACCGAGGGGTGTCAGGATTGATCAAACGAAAGACCGACCGAAGGGAGGTCTTTCTTTGGGCAATCCTGATACCCCGAGGTGTGTTCTACGACAAGAAAAATCTTAAAATATGCATTATCTGACTTATATACCGTCGAAAAATATTCTGTTTTTTACAATTTTGCAGAAATTTCTATCCTATCTTACCGATCATTAAAGTGGGAGATTCTGCTCAAATTATTTTGATTATAACCACGCCTAACATTTAAATTATAATGTATATGCAAATAAAGTGAAAATAATTCACTAAAATAAAACTCACTAATTAAGATATAAAAGTGTGTTATCATTGTCCAGTTATATTAAAAGAAAATCCGCATTACGACCATGGATGATATAGATTTGTTAGAGTGGGACCCGATTTTTCTAACGCAAAGTTCGTATTCTCAAGTAAGTGAGGAAAAAGAAAGTGAAATTCTAAGTTATTTTGATTTTAAACCAAGTGATAATGATTTGGAAATTACCCGTCATCAGTTTAGACACGGTCAACCAGAGACATTTAAATCCCTTCAAAACAAGATAGAGGAATCGGTGCCGAAAAATTCAGTCAAAAAATATAAATGGGGTTATAATGCTTTCAATAATTGGCAAACCGAGCGCCGTTTACGTCCGATATCAGATAATTTAGGAATTCCTCCGAATTGTTTGCAAAAGGATTTGGTACACATGGACAAAACAGAACTGTCCACTTCATTACAATATTTCATAACAGAGGCCAAAAAAAAAGACGGAGGTACATATCCGTCCAATAGTCTTTATGACCTGTTTTCCTCAATACAGGGATATATTCGCCATCAGAAATCGTCCAGTATTAACTTCTTCATGGATCCCGAATTTCTTCGGGCTAGACAAGTGTTAGATGCTATCATGAAAGAAAGGGCAACTGAAGGTCTCGGTGCAAATACGCGCAAGCAGGCTGATGTGATATCGGTAGATGAAGAAACGTCATTATATGATAAGGTTATCCTTGGCGTGGATAATCCCCAACAACATCTAGACACATTGCTTTATTTATGTGGTTTACATTTTGCATTACGGGGAGGCACTGAACACCGACGGCTCAGACTTAATTCCAATCCGCAAATAACCGGCCCGTTTCAAGATAAGGATGCTAAATTGAGATATCTGTTGTACAAAGAGGATGTTTCAAAAGCTAACGCGGGTGGCCTAAAGCACAGAAAAGTTATTCCAAAATGTGTCCGAGCATTTGAAAACCCAGTAAACAGAAATAAATGTATTGTAACAGTATTTGAAAAGTACAAATCACTTTGGTAAGTAGCTTATTATTTATTAATAACTTTTTAAAAAATGGGGCGGTTATTTAACACGTTAATGCTTTTCAACACTTACAAAAAAAAACCGACAAATGGTATTCCATGTACGTTAAAATGAAGATAAAAGAGGGGAGAAGATACCAGAGGGACATTCAAACTCATAGGTAAAAAAAATGACACCGCAAGTGGTATCACCTCCCCCTAATTTAAAAGCCGTCTCTGTACCGATTTCCTTATACAGTAAATTTTCTAATACGAATCTGCCGGATTTCATACTGTTTTCTTTAATATATCTCCTCGTCTTGCTTCAATGAATATGATAAAATCTGAAATATTTGTTGATCTTATCTAATATAATTTCCTTTTACAGCTTATTTCCTAATTCATGTAGGGTAATACTTTGGTAAGCTTGTTTGCCCTGTTACATATATTGACAATTGTAGTTAGGATAACTTTCAATCAAATTTAAATATATGCTTGTTTAATAATACTATATTGATTGCAGATGTCAATCTTAAATACAATGCTTCAGCTTACATTTATACAAACAAATTCAGTAAGCCAGCCAAAGTGTTATTCCACAAGAAATAAGAAATTAGCTGTAATTTACCTATGATTAAAATCATCTTTACATTATTACATTATGTGTGTTTGAAGTGAAATTTTACATAAAGTTTTCTTCTATTTCAGTCCAGCAAATGGAGGAAAGGATTGTTTCTACCTAACACCTTTAAAACATATCAAAGATGGACAATGGTATAGCAACAATCCTATTGGACACAACACTTTACAAGGCACTGTGAAACGGTTGTGCGCAAGTATTGGTCTGACAGGAAAGCGCACAAACCATAGCCTCCGAGCATCTGCAGCAACACGCCTTTATAATGCTGGCATAGAAGAACAACGTGTTGCCGAAACAACAGGTAATATAATAGTAGAATGAAACATTATAATTTCTAGTCTTTTCTTTTCAATATTCTTATTATCCAACACAAAATGGAATAAAAAAAAAGCACGAAGGTATTCCTTGTCTTCGTGATATTACCCAATATCTATTCTTTTCCCCAGTTATTTTCAATTGCTTTAATAGAGAACTGATGATTGTAAGAAAAATGTATAATTATCTTTGTACAGAGACTTCAGGAAACTTATTATCAAGATAAATGATTGTATCTGTCACGACCCCGATATTTCGTGTAATCAAATCTACCATTACTCGTCCAATCGTCTGTTTGTCCGTCATACTTGAGTTACTTCTCTAAATTTTGAATATTATTTTATTTCTTGTATTGTGATTTTGAATATGCAGTTCAATAAAAAAAAGTGCTAACTTAAACACAAAAATAATTAAGCTTTGTATTGCAGGTCATCGTAGTAATGCAGTTAGAGTCTACAAAAGAACTTCTGGTGATCAACAAATAGAGGCATCGAATATTTTATATGGATTAAGACCGTCAGACGGAAGAAAGAAGGCAAAACCATCAGCAGCAGCGGGTGCACCAGTTAGTAGTGCTTCGGTTGAATGTTCAACAGACGAGAGTGACAAGAAAACTGTGACTTGCAAGTTTTCTTTCAACTTTTCGTTATGATCAATTTATGTAAAATAAAATGAATGAATCTGTTAACAACCAGTTAAAGTAGTTTTTCAATCAGGATAAAATAATGACCTGCCACAGGTCATTATTTTATGCCTTGGAGCACATTGTATTGAAAAATGGTATCGTCCGGGTTTATTCTGAAAAAGAATGCCCTATCGTTCTGAAAGAAAATAACTCCATATAGGTATATAATAGATCTTATTTTATTTTCCTAAGAGTACATGCGGTTTGCATGATATACGCTGAAACTCAGTCTTACCTTTTAGCTTTTCAATGTCATTCAGTGCATCTAAGTATTTCCTTTTTAATACAGAGTCAAGAGGAAAGCCCTGGTAGCATCTGATTGCATGTTCGTAGCCTTGATCACATGGGATTTCGAGGTAATCATCAACTCTTTTTCCGACTTCGATGCATGTTTTGAAAAAATCGTTGAAGGATTCAACAGATATGTTAGTGTTCGCCAAATGAACAAATCGATTCCGCAGAATCCTTATGCGTTCAACGTCATCACTTATACTGATTTGTTTCGAGTACGGTTCTTGACCCCAACCTCGAGAAGGCTGAGGAATGAAGGTATTATAATATTTGACAATTTTGTATGCAAGACTTATATCAATTATGTCATATCCATACGTGTTCAATTTTTCTACCATTTCAATCTGATCTTCATTAAGATAATCACGTTTGAACAATGCATCGTTCATTATGATTGTGTAGATATGTGTAGCATGTGTGTTGCTTTTTTTCAGTAACTCTTGCATTATCCTTGTTAATTCTTTTAGTACTACTAAACTGCATTTTGCACATCTATAATCGCCCGATTCCATTTCTGTTCTATATTCTGAACTCATATTAACAATTTGTGATGCGGTATCAAAACCAGTGATCTGCAACTTTACAAATCTGTCCAAATAAAGCATTTTCCTTTTTAATAACAGGTCTGACTCATTAATTATACATTATTTATTTTTCCAATGTTTATATATAACTTTAAGCAGCAATGTTTATATATAACTTTAAGCATGAGTACCTTATTATTTTGTTTATTTCATTTTTAACATGTGATGTCAATGCTTATTCTTGTGAACATCTATGTTCGAATTTTTCCTTTTCTTTTTGTATGGCAATGCACACATTTTATACAAAAACCATGATTAAAAAGTGATTTATGAAAAATAACGTTATATCTTAGTTTTTGATTATAAATAAAGGAGTTGAGACACTGCACTTTTTTCTGTTTCATGTGTTTGTGAGTTGTTGTTTTTTTTAACCAAAATCTTCATCGAATTATGCACTATTATAATCAATTGATGTCATTGACATGTTAAAAGGACAAGGTTCACTTATGGCACAAAATGGCCTAAAATATCAACTTTATCATAAACCACCAAAAAGGTCTCAATTTGGTTCATAAATGGGTCTATTTCAAACGTCTAAATGCTAAATATACCAGTTCTTTTCATAAGAGTACATAATATTCTCCAATTTGAAAGTAAGCCCATTTTGGACATTTTGTCAAAATATGATGATTTTGTGCATTTTTCAGACCTAAAAGCTTTAGAAACACCTTGGCCGCCACCTACGATCCAGAATGTGCTGTAATCAAAAGATTCCAATTTTGATATAGATTTCATCAATATAAAAACTTTTTGGATCGTAGATGGAGGCCAAGGTTAATTATGTCAAAAACAATTAAAATTATGGAAAAAAGTACCAAAATTGACCTTTTAATACAAATTATGTTTATTGAAGGGGTCATAGCTCCATAATTGTAAAGGAAAGTGTCAGAAAAAATATTTTTGTCTTAATAGTATTATCACAAGTATTTTTATGTGAATTTTGTAATTTTTTGGCCCGATTTAAAAAACATAAAAAATTCAGGGCCAATTTTAACCCTTCGTAAACCTTCTCCTTTCAGCAGTTCAAATATTCTGTTTCACTGTGATCACTGTGTCTAAACTACCCAAGCAAAACATATTTGAACTCTAAAGAATATAATATGCGGTACGGGGACAGACCATCAACAAACAGAGAAAAGGTATCATTTATGATTATTTGTGTCTTATTTTTATGATATTGAAGAACATACATATAACTATATCTGATCGTGAGATGTAAAATTTTCTACTACCATTCTAGATTAATGGAGAAATAAGGGGAAGGGCAATGTCAAAATGAGAAATTATGTGAACTGTGACTCGAAATAGTTTAAGTTCTAATAAATTGTACAGATTGTGCGGAAAGATAGATATTAACTTGGAGGTTGCAGTACTAGTTAATTGAGCACTTCAGTATTTGTATTTATGTGCATGGAACGACAAAGTGGGTCAGTCAAAATTGAAGGACACGGTTTTGACAATGTAAACGATCCGGCTTCCTTCTACTTACATAACTTAAATTGAAATCCGGCGTTCAACAGTTTGATGGCTCCGTTGGAAAACTATTTTTTTTTAAAGTAAAGCTTATTATTTATTTGAATCCGTAAACAATTGAATTCTGCTTTATTTGAACAAAGCTAATTTAAATTTAAATTTTATTTTGCAGATGAAAATGAATACTTTAACGGTAAAATAAAGCACAATGAAGGTTCTTACCCAGTTCGATAATTTATCTGTCTATACGTTTTTTTCATTTAAATTATGTTAATTTAAGTGCTCAAACTTGAATAGTGTACGGCCTTGGAAAATTGATGGACGCACACCTCATGTATCTTCTTAGACAAGAGGATGAGAGAGAGAGAGAGATGTAATATTTTCTGCGATTTTGTTAATATAGATATTGTGAACGTTATAAATCTTTATTAAAAAGTAGAATCAGACAAGTGAATATGCATGAGGAATCACCCTGGAAAATGATTGTTCATGAGGCGCATAGGATTAATTCAGTGTATTAGCCTCAGGCCATTCAGAAAATGGAATAATGAGTATTGTTTTAATTATTTTATAAATAAACCCTCTCTCTCTCTCTCTCTCTCTCTCTCTCTCTCTCTCTCTCTCTCTCTCTCTCTCTCTCTCTCTCTCTCTCTCTCTCTCTCTCTCTCTTTCTCTCTCTCTCTCTCTCTCTCTCTCTCTCTCTCTTGTGTACTGATTATCGTACACTAACATTTTTTTCCATTTAAGTGGCATTGGTCAAGTTTCTTTTTGTCAGAATTATCATAAAATAACGATATTGTATGTCGCCTTGAAATTTTATAAGAAACGAGAAAACAGAGACATCCGCCGTATTTGATGTATGGGAATTTGATTTTTCTCAAAATTCACATTGGTATTTTGGTCTTGTCAGAATGCAGACTGAATGATCATTTGATATGTTAATAATTATAAATTAACTGTTAACAAAACTTTGGATTTTTAAAATACGAAGGCTTTACTCAGGAATAGATTACCTTAGCTGTATTTGGCAAAACATTTAGGGATTTTTGGTCCCCAATGCTCTTCAACTTCGTACTATATATGGCTTTTTTAATATTTTTATTCGAGCGTCACTGATGAGTCTTTCGTAGACGTAACGGGCGTCTGGCGTAAATATAAAATTTCAGTCCTGGTATCTATGATGAGTTTATTTACAACCACTGGGTCGATGCCACTGCTGGTGGAGATTTATTTCCCCGAGGGTACTATCACTAGCCCAGTAGTCAGCACTTCTGTGTTTACTTGAGTTATCATTGATATGTACATAATTATAAATTAACTGTTAACAAAACTTTGAATTTTTGAAAAACTAAGGCTTTTCTACCTCATGAATAGATTACACTAGCCGTATTTTGCAAAATTTTAAGGAATTTTTGGTCCTCAATGCTCTTCAACTTCGTACTTTATTTGGTCTTTTTAATATTTTTTATTCGAACGTCACTGATGCGTCTTTTGTAGACGAAACGCGCGTCTTGCGTAAATATAAAATGTCAATCGTGGTATTTATGAGGAGCTTATTTACTACCACTTGGTCGATGTCACTGCTTGTGGAGATTTATTTCCCCGAGGATATCGCAAGCCCAGTAGTCAACACTTCTGTGCTGACTTGGAGGTATCATTGACATGTTCATAATTATAAATTAACTGTTAACAAAACTTTGATTTTTTTAAATACTAAGTCTTTTCTACCTCAGGAATAGATTACCTTAGCTGTATTTGGCAAAACTGTTAGGAATTGTTGGTCCTCAATGCTCTAGATCTTCAACTTCGTACTTTTTTTTTTTGCCTTTTTAATATGTTCCAATATAATTCAATCCTGGTATTGTGCTAATGCGGCGTTAAAGGGAAACTTCGCAAAAAAATCAAAAATTGATATTATGTCCATTCTGTATAAAAAGGCTAAAATGTATAGATAATAAAGTTTTATTCCGCTAGATAAGAGATCAACATCGATTTTAAATTTTGAGTATCAATTTTCTACGCTCCGCCATTTTGTCATCTTCTACGATTATAATCACGATATGTCTATAAAACACAAAGAACCAAAACTACAGTAACCGATGTAGTCGTAATTGCGTGTCGATATCTTGTCAATCGTAGTACTACGATTGTTTTTTTCTGACTAACTATAAACTTGATACGGAAAATGCTGAGGGAAAATGACCATTATTATATATCTGTTATTTTTAAACTGTTAATATTGGAATGAGTTAAAAAGTCAAAGTTCAAATAATAAATAAGTGTTCCGTGAAAATTGTTTTCATAATTCTTTAAAGTAATAAACTTTATTCAAATAAATTCGGATCTTTCCTCATCTGATCACCAGCATGGCTAAAGGTATTACTCCCAAAGGTATTGTGAGGGGTGTGAGGACTCAGGTGACACGTCCAGGTATTCAAGCGATTTCCTGTCTGGCTTGCAAGTTCATGCATCGTTTCACTTCTGTAGGTATTGATCAGTGTACACGGCAGACTAATAACTTTCCATTTTGAACTATCAGGTGTATAATACACATCTCTGTCTTGTGTGTACGAAAGTGATATGATGCCAATAACTTAACTCGTACGCTTGTTTATAAATAACATTTCTGGTGTAAAGAATATTATTTATGAAAATATAAAAAAATACCACCAAAAAAAAAAGATTTGAAGAAATAAAAATCTATATACATATTTTTTCCGAGGGTTAATTTGGGAAAATGTAATTTGTCAATAGTAAAGGACAGACTGGAACATACCAGAAATATTGATTTAAAAAATGTACGCACTTGTCGATGTTGGCTTATACGGCCTGGATAGAAAGTTACGGAACTATAGTGCAATTCAAAATATATACATGTATCAGACTATATTGTATACCAAAAGAAGAAGAAGAAGAAGAAGAGAACCAGTTTGATTTAAATACAGGTCGATATATGTCTTGCTTTGGTTCATCGAAGTTATGAACATAGTAAAATCCCAGTTTTATATATCAATTAGATTGTTCTCGAATAAAGGAAGAAATTCGTCATCATCACAATTGTTCCGACATTCATGTAAAATATATGCAACTGGACGTACACTAATAATCCCAAAGGGGTGTGAGTATTTTCTAGGAAAACTATTGAGTATTAAAGTTTCAAATCAATTTCGGGATTTATTTTCTTTCTTGCCGTGATATGATAGCAATTTAAAGAATAAACTGCTTATCCGCTTTAGTGGTATTCTTGCCAGTTAAACAGCCTCATAAGTTACATTCAAAAATAGGGAAAGATGACATAAAATTCGTTGTCTTTTGTTTTTAAACATCGTTGGTCAAATAGATAGAGTATTATACGTTGTGAGACGAGGACTATTTCAACAAATACTATAAATACAAGTGGAAGTTTTCGTTTTTTGCAATTTGAGAGTAAATGATGTATCAAACGTTCAAGAATACGCATGTAAAATGTGTCACTGGATATAAAAAAAAATCAATCTCAAAACCTACTTCCGTATGGAACTTCCCCTTTCAGTGACCTGCAAATTTAACAGATGATACACTTTATAAGATTTACATGTCCAACAACGACCCACTGCTCTACATGTGTTACTGACAGCCTAAGATAGTAATTCTTCTGTTAGGTCAATTCTCTTTCGAACAATACCAGAAAACATGGAAAATAAGTTCTTTAAATTTTGACTCTGGAATTAACACCATTTTTTCGTGCGACAAACTTTATTTCTGCCGGGCGATGAGCAGACATGGGCGGAAAACAATAAACAGATAGGTTTAATATTTGTTCATTCATTTAACATGTATAATATGAATACGATTGTACTTAAAAAAAACTTATATAGTTAGTTTCAAGAACAACCGTGTTCAGACAAACTGTTCTGAAATCGATGCTGTTACTAATGCATTCACCCAATTCAATATTTCCATCAAAGAGAGTAAATTCGTGGCAACAAAGACATTCTGTTAATAACGGCATAAGTATGCATTTAGTACACGAACACCAATCTGTGTTTTAAAAACTAGCGATGGTTGCTAAGGATATCTTGATTTCTGGAACTTTCTGCAGCTTCCATTTCATGGAGCTCTTCTTCGGTATACTCTGGCTCTAGTGCGTACCCAAAATGACCATACTCGTCAAAATCTGACTCTTTTGACTGACTGGAACCACTGTTATAGTACTATCATTCTCCGAACAAGACATTTTTAGTTATGATTTTATGATAAATTTTTGGACCATATATAAACTGTTCTATAAAAACAAGCACGCAAAAATCATAAGATAGACATATAAGTAATATGTGAGTAAAGTTAATTGAATCATTTAAGTTAATATCCTTTGGTCTCGAATGTAGTTAACTAATTAATGTGTTTTATAGGATAGCTCAAATCCTCATCCAAATAATATAATCTAGTATATGACATAACCCCTTCCTACTACACCGAGTTTTAATGCCAAGCGGTAGACATATTTTAGGTACCAATTAAGTAATTGAATGAGTAATAGATAACAATAATTAATCATAAATGTGCAAAGATTTAAAAACAAAAGTATTTTTTCTTTGTTCGTACATATTATACTCCGCTTCGGTAGAGTTATCTACTTATCTTCAGATAGTTTCAGATATCAATTAATACATGGCTTTCAAAAGTCTAAATGTAAGTGTTCTCGTACATTTTTTGCCTAATAAAGAAAAATCAAAATGCTTTGGTAAAGCTATTTCTAATTTCCCCTTTTTAATGAGACTTAAATCAAGGACAATAAGTGTATATCATTTCATTCTGACACATGAATTAAGTTTCCCGTCTTTAACCGAAAATTGTTTATTACTTAGTAAATTTATTTATTTGAATTGAAATAAATGATACAGCAAATATAATTAAATAATTCCACGGCGATCTATTTTTATTTGTCACAAACTTGAATTAGTATTATAGATGTGTATATTGAATGCTCCCTTGTTTTATAATCTACTGATCCGAATAGACAGTCACACCTGGCAAGGTGTGCCCTAGAGGCGTGGTTAAATACCGAAGTGCAAATAACAATTTACCTTTCAACAAGCCATCTACGAGTATTCAATTTGCCACAGAACCGTGAATACACACATCGTATAAATCTAGTCATAGCAGAGATAGTAAAAGGTCAATAAGAGTACACCAACATATTGTCTTTACAGATTATTGTACTTTAATTTGTTCACCTCATATATCAGTCCGAAAATGCATTAATTAATAAATTTATAACTTTTTTGGTTGTCTACAAAAATAATTCGAATATATACGTTTAACATAGAAAATTTATCTCATGAATGTGTACAATTGCACGTCTGTGCGTCTTATCTTCTTATTATCGGATGTTTATTAGATAAACCATAAGTCATCGGCGCGCTTACGATTACGTTTAAATATCATTAAAAACCAAGACTTTTACTGATTGTATTTTAAATCCCGGCATGCAAAAACCAGGAGAAAACGTCACGACCTACAGGAAGTAGTTGATAATTTTTCATTAATTGTTGAATTTCTCCTTTATTACTGGACATATAGCGATAAAACTTTGTGAATATATATATTTTGTCATAATGAACATATTTAAACCATAAGTAAAAAATCGCGAATTTTCCCTTTACGCAACAAACAATCAATCAATCATTCCTGGTATCTATGATGAGTTTGTTCTCAATACAGGCCTCTGAAAAAACAAAAATTACCGTTTCTGATGTTTTATGATTTACAACCTGTTTCGTACAAGTTACCACATGAAGCTCTCATTTCTTTCCAAATATCTATCCAAGCCTGTTCTTGTAGGACACAACATCAAACGCTTCGATTGCCATGTTTTGTATCATTCTTTAAATGCAAATTAGATGTGGAATGAGTTTTCATCTCACATATGTGGATTTATTGACACTCTGGAGTTGTTTTAAGAAAATTATGCCAGGATTACAATAATATTCTCAAACTTCATTGGTGTCACAACTTCTCGGTGAAACTGTTGTGCACACAATGCATTTGATGACACTAGAGCATTGTTTAAATTATTAACCTCAAAATCTTTAAACAATCTGGATTCATTTGTATTTCCTGTAAGACATCCATCTGATTGTATAGTCCAGCAAGACAATCTTAAGTCTTATAATGAAGCCATTGCTTGTAAAGCAATTAATCGAGCTACTGCTTTGAAGGCTTCAAAATCCAACTTAAAGCACTCTCATCTGAAACTTTCTATTGAGAGAATGGGGCTAGAAGGATTAAAAGCGTATTGTCTGAAAAAAACTGACAGAGTAAATGTTTGAGTCACAAATTGCATGAAGGTCATTCGCAAAATATTTAACTTCCTTACACGTGAAAGCTAGTTGATAATTCTTTGTTATTGTATTGATTTATATATTACATGTATATCTTTTCAGCTAACTTTGTGGGCAATTACCATCACTAATCATCAATTGTCTCTAAACATTTTTTGTATAATCTCCTGCTTGAGGAGTAGTGAACATAATTTTATAACTTTCCAGATGAATTATTTCTATCAATTAATGTCTTTATTAAGTGTTGAAGATTAGGTGCAATTGATAAAGAAAGATAGCCATCCTGTCTGAATGTAAATGGTCATTGGTTAATCTTGATGGAAACCTTCCTCTCAAGAAATTTTGTTGGGATTTAAACAATGCATATTACATTTGTTTATTTTCTGATCAAGGTATAGAACAAGTGGTGTTATTTTATTGCCGATCAAAAGAAAGAGCCATCAAATATCACTAGTTTACATTAAAAACTATATCAGCCGGACAGCAAATATCATAATGGCGTCGATTTTATTATTCTGATCACGTGATTTTCAGTTCAAAAAATGACATTTTTTAGCAACGGCAATGACGCCACGAAATCGACGGCGTATAGCTATTTTATGTATTCATCATGCTTAACCAAATACATTATTAAATACTGCAGGTTTCAAACTTTAACTACGTTATTTTTTTAAGAATGAAAAAGTAGAATTTCCTTGATTATTTGATTGGGAAAGATGAAAAAACGTGCCGCGGCCGCGACACTTCTCAGAAAATAAATGTTAATTGAAATGACACACGGAATGGTAACGTATATTCCTTTAGAGGGATGATACCTTCTGATATTATGAACCTGAAATGCCTATTGTTACCAAAACTCGCCAGGTAAAACGGCATTGTGTCAATTCAACAGGTCCAAAACTGGCGACCGGCCAAAGGGAGATAACTCGAATAAAAAGTCGTTGAAGGGACGGCTGATCAGAAATGAGAGAAAATAAGCATTTCGCTCAATTTTAGTAAGTGAAAGAGTGATTCTAGGGTAAAATATCCAATAATATATCAGTGTGCGATAGAAAAATGTGTGAATATAAAAAATACCTTGGAAATTATAATTAATCATTTGAATGAGGGCACCTGTCAGGTATCAGGACCCAAACAGTGACAGAAAGTATAACAGAATGTATGTCTGCTTTGGTAAATCACTACTTAATGACATATTCCATAAAAATATCTTATAATCATCTAGAAATCAGGGAAATTGCATATATTATTACATTCAGTTAGAGAAAAATATATTGTTTTTTAACTAGAATACTACACACAATTAGCTTCAGAACAAATATAAAAAAGTATCCTATGTGGTTAAAAACATTTACATAAAGTGAGGGGTTTTGGACTTGTAAATTTAAGAAAAAATACTTGCCCCAAGCTTTGGTGAAAAAGGGGGAAAAAATGTTTCAGCATATTCCCTGATTGCATGTTTTCCTCTATTTTGTCATACTTTGATGGAAATAATTATTTCAAGGCATACATCTTCTTAGAGGAATCAATTATTATTCTTGAATACACATAAATACTTCATTTTGATTCAGCATTCAGTGATGCAGAAACAAATTTGTTTCCTAGTAGATCTACATGAAAATATATTTTATAAAGATTATGGGTATAAAATGTACAATTTTGTTGTATATATTCTATTCTACAGTAATGTTTTTAGAGAATTTCTGTTAAGACCCAATATCAGTTATATCTGTGAACTTTATGTTTATTTCCATTCTAAATATGTTTATATATGCAAGTATTTTTTTTATGTCAGGTCTATTAATGATGAACACTGAAATGTAACAACTTCTCCAGTTCTGGTCACTGGCATATGATATCATACCCTTGACAATATTGATTAAAAATTGAATTAATCAAAGTACTCTATAAGAATTAAGGCTTTACCACAGAAGTAATTTCTATGTATTTGTAAATAGCAATATTACAAGGTAATAAAAATTGAGAAAAAATAATAAATAACAAAAACAAAATCAGGGCTTTATTTCATTTTGTATTGAGAGACTGAGTAAAAAAGTAAAATCTTTTCTTGAACAAATTAATGTCATAATTGCATTTTATCTTTAAAGAACTTTGTTTTCTGCAGTGGTTTTTCATTTTAACTATATTTTGAGATTTGGCCTGACAGTGGTTGCAAACCTGTCATGTGTTTAGTTGTGTGCTGTCTTAGTTTAGAAAAGGGATTATATTGTAAAATATAATTATGAAAAGTAGTAGTTTGAACTTTCTGGTTTTTTTTTTAAATCATCCAAAACTTAATAGGGCTTAGGAGATATAAATCTAAACATAGAACATGGATACCCATACAGTCCCCTTGAGTTGTCATGTCTGTATTTAATAAAATAAAGTAAATTTTATATTTTTCTAGAATAAATACATTTGATGAAAGCTTAATAATATGATAAAGAAAATGAGATACCTTGTTTTTCTGAGTACTTATACAAATATAAAAAAAATGCACTTTTAGTCTCTAACAGAAATGTCAAGTTACTTTATACATAGAACATGTGTACATATTTATGCAATAACAGTTATGATCAATGCCAAGAGTATCAGGATATATTCTGGGTGTGACAGACAGCTACTATAAGTATTTGTCAACTTAAAACCCAATCCCCAATCATGTATATCAAATAACTAAATATTGCAAAACATGCTATACACATGATAAAATTTAAATGACAATATACTGTAAACTGAAAATAGTTTTTCACTAATTATATGTAATTTAGTGGATAGTAATGCATTTACTCAAATTGAAAAAAACAATCAAAACATAAAACAAAGCCATGGGGTGTGAAAAAATAATTATTTAATGAACATGAAAATCTGTTTTAAGTATAATTTGTACCATCAGAGACATATGATATAAAACCACATCTGGTAACATATATAGGACTATATACTGAAATATGTGTAATAATGAAGAATTAAAAAATAAAATACCATGCTGACCTAATATATAAATCCTCATCAAATGCAGGTACATGCAGCTTAACAATAATTGTTAAAATAGAATGAACTGAAATTTATAAATAGAGATTAATTTAGGCAAACTGGATGCAAATTGTACAATCATCTAATGAACAACTATTGAATGACTGCTAGGGAAGAAGCACAAACAATATTATATTATGATGTGATATCATCTTCATTCATTTGAAATTACATATGAAAGCTACAAAATAAGGATCTGACTCTGTTCAAACTGTTTTTCTTCTGTAATTTTTCTATGATATATCAGATCTAAGAATGTTTACACCAAGGATTTTACTATACAAATCCTTGTTTATACTGAAGTCATGTCATTCAGGACAAAACCTGACAAGTGTCACTATAAATTTTACACCTGGACTTCCCAAAAAATAATGCACTGCTAAGGGATGTTATTGGGAGGTTTGTGTACATTTTCTTATATGTTTAATGTGCTGAATTCATAACATCTGAGTGATTTATAAGAAAGTAAAACAAATTTTGTTCATTTTTTGTATTTTTGTGTACTGGGGCATGGAAATAGGGAAATAAATCACAAAAAAATAACAGATTTTGTTCATTTCAACGACATGTTGACTGTCTTTTCCGGAGTGGCAAGTTTTTCATATTTATGAGCTGTTTTAGTCAAGGGCAGAGAAGTTTCAAGAAAAAGAAATAGGGAGTCCCCGTAGGGCCTCACCAATTTGTGATGTGTACTGAAATTGTGCTCGTGTGTAAACAACGAATGGTAACGACATGTGACTATCCCAGTTCTGTTCTCCATGTTCCAGTTTATCAATATAAACATCTCATATTTATTTTTCCTAGGTAAAACGGGTTCTTGTCAATTCGTCCCGAGTTGAATATTTGTCAATGACAGTCGATGTTGAAAAATGGCGGTTCCGAAGGCTGAAAATAAATGACTTGAATTTCTGATTCAACGATGCGTTTTTTAAAAGAATTGTAAAACTTATCATATCATGCATACCGCTCGTCATACGTTTAAATTCTTATAACTTAACAAATTCACGATTTCCTGCCGGGTCGTCTTCCGCGGGGAATTTTTTTTCTACGCAGCGACATCTGTTGATGACGTTCTCAGAAATTATCTCCACTTGATTCTCGAATCATAAATCCGGGTTTTTAACGGACAAATCAGGGATTTGCTGTCCGGCTGTATGTCAATTTAAATTTGGCTTTATATTGTAAAGTCTCGTTCTAACGACCGTGATGTTGAGCATTATTACACTGATTGATGTAATGGTTTCTAGTCCCGTTAGTATAATAGTCCCAGATTTTAAGGAAAAAATTTATGTCTTTAGCTTTCGAGATAAGATTAGTATTCTGAAGGAAATGTAAAAAACATAGGGTGGCATTTGCACAAAATGTCTGTCAGAACAGGATAATTACACTCTTGCTTTGTAAAATAGATATAGGAAGATGTGGTGTGAGTGTTAATGAGACAACTCTCCATCCAAATAACAATTTAAAAAGGTCTTGTTATATGAAACAAATAAGTGCCACTAATCAAAAAATACTTTCAAACAATGTCATTAGTTAATTGATTTTGGATTTAATGTTACATTGTATATGAATCAGTAAATGTATGGGACCATAAATATGTCCATAAATAAATACTTATATCACCTATACTGCAAATTGTTTTTTGTTTTTTTGCATTTGCATCATTAGGGGTACAGATAACCATAAACAGATTTTCACTTCATATAGTTAGGCAAAAAAAATGGAGATATTTTTTTTCTCAAAAATAACCTTTTTTGGTTGCCAAGGTTTCACACTTTTCGTGATCTATCTCTCTTAAAAGGTCGGTGACCTCCCACTTTTTTTTTTGCTTTTACTAAGCGAATGATCTCATAAAAACTTCATCAAAATTTTAAAAAATAACATAAATTTAACATTTATTTGTACATCATAGCCTTAACCTTTGACCTTACGACTTTATCAAATGACCTAAAACTCGATGTTGGCCTGCATATCAATCATGTGTATTGTTAGCCATAAACAGATTTTCATTTCATATAGTTTAGGCCAAAAAACAGAAAAAGTTGATTTTTTTCAAAATTTATTTTGGTTGCCATGGTTTCACACTTTTGGTAATATATCTCTCTTAAAAGGTCGGTGACCCCCAATTTTTTTTTCTGAATTTCACTACCAACTCTCTTAGAATGGAAAGTGAAATAGAAATCTGTAATTTAGTTCTCTCAGTAGTTTAAGATGAAGGTAACACAGGTGCAAATTAACCTATTAGTCTTTGTAAAAATTGTACGATTTATAAGGGAAAACCCTATTTTTTTCGCAGTCGGTAACCCGCTTAGATGGTCGGTGACCCCCTATTTTTTGCATTTTTTTCATCCATATTTTAAGAGGTTTCAATCAACAAATTATAAGGAAAAACTGTAATAAAAATGTTATACCCTCGAGCCTTCTTAAGAAAAAAAACTCACAGTGTGTGTTAAATATGAAGCACCCACCAGGCATTGGGCGAAAGACATTGCAATGTAATGCATTATATTACAATTAATTTGACAAAACCATGCATTAAATTACAATTACATGCATTTATCAAAGTAGTGCATTACATTACAATTAATTTGGCAAAGTAATGCATTACATTACACATTACATTTGTAAATGTTAATATTAAGAGAAACAAAATCATACATTTTAAAAAACAACATGAAGTCACAAAAGATTCTAGCATATTCAATAACTGTTCCTTATGCATATTAGATTTAAGTATATATATCAAGTAAAATGTCTATTCAATACAACTACTACATTTTAACATCATAAGGGTTTCAAGGTATACATCTCTGTGTTTTCTAAAAAAAAGATGAAGTTTAATATTTAATCTAACTAATGTTAACTTCACTTATATAAATATAAATTTGTTTTATCAATTCCAATCAAATATATTAACTGAGAATTTCTTTTCTTATTAAATAACAAACAAAGAGATTAATGTATGACTAAGTGTCAAGGTGGTGACAAGATTGATTGTAAAAAAAATTAGTGTTTTATGACAATGGTTAATTTTCCTGTTATTTAATCATGACAAGGTATTCATTGGTAATTGACAAAAATACTTTTACATATCAAATAATTATGTTTCCAATTAATCCAGAAATCTAAAATTTGCTTTAGCTTAATCTCAAACAATCTGTTAAAGATCGATATATAGTATGCGAAAAAAGTAATGCCATGTAATGCAATGTAATGCATGAAATTACTCATCTTTTTTTTCAAGAAATGCATTAAATTACAATTACATGTAATGCAAAAATTCCTGCATTACACTTACAAATTAGCTTTACCCCATGCCTGGCACCCACCCCTTTTTTTCCTTAAAAAACGTACTTCATTAAGGGCATCGCATTCTATAATAATTAACAAATTATATTAACTTTCATATCGTAGTAATTTCCTAAATATGCATGCATGATATAATCAAAAACAACAGCGCTAGCATGTTTTTATTTTTCATATCAACATTACCGGAAACGCAAATTTGGAAGTTTTCCCTCGATTACCTCCTTTCCGTCGATCAGTTAATCGTTTATTCAATGGGTGTAATTTCAGACGATATATGCGGACAAAAAAAAGAGACGAACAAGTTATCTACGGTAATATAGAGATGATACGTTTTTAATTCGTTCTTTTGTAAGTTGTGTTTTGTGAGATGAAAACTGAAACAGTAATTCACGTATAGAAACTGAACATATACGTCGAATCATATTATGTATTTAGTTTATCATCGAATTATTATATAACATATGGCGTGATGCATTATTATTTTAAATTGACGCAACTATAACACCGTGTAGAACGCCACTTGCGGGGTGTCGGCTATGTTTGACATGGGGTGGCAATTTTGAAGCGACGAAAAAGTAACAAGGTAAGTTCTAGCATCAAAATTTCTTATTTCTAGAACTCTCAGTACCATATAATGTATTGCACGGAAGGAACCGCAACATAATATATTTCCTGAAAGCAGAAGCACTCGTTTTCAGTGCTCAGTTTTCTCAAACACCTCGCCCTAGTTTTCCGTGTTGCAGATTTTGAGGCTTTATATGCAAATTTCGATATACAAAACTACTTTACACAGCCATCCCCCGTATCATTTATATAGAATTGTATTCCTCTCATTGACTTATACCAAATACCAGTTCCTTAGTTAAAATTAATTGATTTTAAAACTGTTATTCATCAAAATATAAAGTGTCGCTCGGGGTGTCAGATTTTGCGTCGCAAGGGGTAGAGGCTTGTCATAAAAAAAGAATACATTTTCTTATAAATCGATCTCTATCTGATACTTTTTAAATTCAAACACACCTACACAAATATGAACATAAATGTAACAGAAATATAACCTAGAAAAACACAGGTTACATCAAATTCTTCAAATTTTATTCAATTCCGGTTCATTTAGAGATATGTATATAGTCAGAGTAGACCTTCAAAGTAGATATGAAATGATAGATGTGTAACAGAAAACGGATAGTTCTAGCTGGGCGATTACGAACGAAATAACTGTCTTAAATCATTTTTTCTTGTAAACCTGTTCCGTTGTATATTTGTGTACAAGTCGTTGTTTTCTCATTGACAATTGTAGTATCATCGTCTTCAGGATTACTTGAAGTTGTGTTGTCATTCGCTGAAAAAGATGCCGGTGAGTGTTTCATTGACGAGAGTGTTCTAATTCTTTTAGGAGTAATGGATTTTTGCGGCGTGCACAAGTGTTTTTTAGATGAACCTGGTGATGAACTATGATGCATTTTGGCTGATGGAGACTTCGGGCATATCTTATATTGAGGACTATTTTGTGATATTTTGGTTTATTGAGCCATAGCCTTGACTTTTTACCATGATAGTGACTGAAAAGGAAAAGAAATCGTTTACCAGCTTGAAAACTAAATAGTTTAAGCCATTTTTTACTATGAATGAAATCAAAAGCACATGTTTTCGAAAAACTAAGGATTTTCTTAACCCAGGCATAGATTACCTTAGATGTATTTGGCACAACTTTTTGGAATTTTGGATCCTCAATGCTCTTCAACTTTGTACTTGTTTGGCTTTATAAATATTTTGATATGAGCGACACTGATGAGTCTTATGTAGACGAAACGCGCGTCTGGCGTACTCAATTATAAACCTGGTACCTTTGATAACTATTTTAAGACCAAAAACAGGCAAAATGAAAAACCCTTATTTTGTCATGGTAAAGTAGATGTGAATGAAATCAAAAGCATATATTTTATAAGACCAAAAACAGGCAAAATGAAAAATCCTTGTTTTGTCATGGTAAATTAGATGTGTTTGAAATAAAATGTATCATATGAAGACTAATATTATTTTTTATGACAAGCCTCTACCCCTTGCGACGCAAAATCTGACACCCCGAGCGACACTTTATATTTTGATGAATAACAGTTTTAAAACCAATTAATTTTAACTAAGAAACTGGTATTTGGTATAAGTAAATGAGAGGAATACAATTATATATAAATGATACGGGGGATGGCTGTGTAAAGTAGTTTTTTATACCGAAATTTGCATATAAAGCCTCAGAGTCTACAACACGGAAAACTAGGGCGAGGTGTTTGAGAAAACTGAGCACTGAAAACGACTGCTTCTGCTTTCAGGAAATAGATTATGTTGCGGTTCCTTCCGTGCAATACATTATATGGTACTGAGAGTTCTAGAAATAAGAAATTTTGATGCTTGAACTTACCTTGTTACTTTTTCGTCGCTTCAAAATTGCCACCCCATGTCAAACATAGCCGATACCCTGCATGTGGCGTTCTACACGGTGTATAAAGGATTTTATCGTTACAATTGATGATTGTGTAGATATAAAATGGTAAACAATGTATTGAATTACTGTTCAACAAAAGATCCCGTATGTGCATAATACAACTGAAGTCGATTTAGCTGGTGCCTGGTGATATTTACAATTGAAAGATTGTATTCTCATTGATGCAATGTCCTATTATCTTCTTAAATCAACATCAATGTTTTGTATTGTTTACACAAATACCATTTGAAACACAACATTGTATTCGCTCTATAAAGCTTTGTAGTAAAGACTTAGATTGTATTCAATACACGTAGTATAGCAAGACAATTCTACATTATTTAAATCAAACATGTGTATTAAATTTGAAACGGTCATTTTGATCGTAATATCTTGAAATGTTTCCCATTAAGATTTAAATCCCAGTATGCAGTCGAATATTTTATATACTCTCTGTGCTGAAATCTCCATCTTAAAACCGTTACGCATATTTTTGCATTAAAAGGTTAAGTCATTTATAAAACATTAGCAACATATATAGAACTCTCTTTTCCCCTTGGAAAAAAACCAATTCGGTTGAAAAGGGAAAGATGATCAATACAGAAGAAAAAAGCTCCCTACACTATCACAACACATTTAACTTGTGATAGTAGGTGAAGACCAATTTTACTGTCTCTCTGGTATCTTTCGCCCCTTTTTTCTTAACTTACAACGGACCAACATGCAATACTATAAAATGTGTATAATAATGTTATTCCGAATGTGTTTTATTTATATAAATCATTCTTTAAATTCTCCATTTTATACTTTGCCCTCAGAGAGAGTAACTGGTTTTAATAGTTTGTTTAATAGTACTGTTACACCAGGGAATGGTTGGCCTTCGAACTAGTTTAACCCCGCCACATTCTGTGTGTGCCTGTCCCAAGTCAGGAGACAGTAATTCAGTGGTTGTCGTTTGTTACTGTATATCATACTTGTTTTTCGTTCATTATTTTGTACATAAATCGGGCTGTTAGTTTTTTCACGTTTGAATTGTTTTACATGTCATTTCGGGGCCTTTTATGTCTAGCTATGTTGTATGAGTGTTGCTCATTGTTGAAGGCCGTACGATGAACTATAGTTGTTAACTTCTTAGTAATTTGGTCTCTTGTGGCGAGTTATCTCAATGGCAATCATTCCATATCTTTTTTTTTTGTAAATGGTACTTTTTATATGTATACTTTGGGAGTTTAAAATATAACAAGGTTTGTTTAAACAAAAACACACATTTTGAAGTGAGGATTGCTTTTTTGGGTATTTATATGTTCAACCATATGTTTTCATAACGTTTATAATAATTGCTTTTTTTATACTTTTTCTTAAAATTATATCATGTATATGACACTGAAGACGAATAGTTATGTGGTGATATATGATTATCTTGATTCCTTGTTCTATGTATAGAGTGTTTATTTTTTTTTTGATATGGAGAATATGTCGTCTTTAATGAACAATCTTTTAAATATTTCACTTAAAGAAGGTTGTCTAATTTGTTATTTCTTTCTTTCAATATTTCGAATTATCAATTTTGATATAGACAGAACGAGAAATTTTATGTAGTGTATTTTCGATCGAATTTGCCGTAAAATTTTTATATTACAGAAATAGGCCTCTAAAATGCACTTCATTAAAAAAAAATTGTTGAAAAAGTACTATTTAAACATTATTTAAATATCACCTGAATTTAATCAATAAATATCGACTCGATATGTGATTGACACCTTGTAATGGGTCATCCACAACTCTTAACTGCAGCAAGATGGCAGATTTTCAGCATGAGAAAAGCAGGTTTGTCGCTGTGACAACTGCACGTATTGTTGGTCATCACCATTCCTCTTTAAGTCGTTTTGAGAATAAAAATCAGGCAACAAACGATGTTAAAGACCTTCCGAGATCAAGAAGACCCACTATACCATCTGCTAGGGGAAATTAAGCATAATGAAGGTTGGTCAGAAGGAAACCTATCGCATACAATACAAACCTAAAAAGAGATCGGTGGCCATACAGGAGCCTTTCAACAAGAACTGTTCGAGATCGACTCATCGCTACTGGTTATCGTGCGATAAGAACATTTTGAGGACATTGCTTACGAACAGCCACACAGTGGTCCGTATCCAATGTAGTGCAGAGCTCGCCAAAGTTTGAAATTAACATCGTCGAGGAAGATCTATTGTTCCATTGGAATTCGGTTCATCATCCTTAGCCCGATCGTAGCCCGGATTTGAACCACATCGAGCATATATGAGACACTATCGGGCGTAAAGTGCGCGAAAGGACACCCCAGCTCAAACTCGTTATGATAAAAACAATGCCTATATCAGAAATGGTTGCTGCTACCTTAGCAACAAATAAGTCGATTTATGGCAGGAATCAGAAGACGTCAAGAGACGGTTATCCGTTGAATGGAGGCTGCAATAAAAGTACTAATTCTTTGGCGTATAACGATCAACCATGATGTGAACAATAATCTTAAGATCAATTTTGAAATGTATGACATTGGCAAGTTTGATTACAGTAAAAGTTGTAAAAGGCATTTTTTTGTACAAAAAACACTTAAACGAAACCGAAAGCAAAAAATAAAAAAATATGTGATGCTCACACCGTTGACGTTGTATTTGACCATATATTTTTCTCAAAATTCTACGCTACATATGTGTACTATCAATTAAGCGCATATTTATACCATACAAGGATTTTCAACATTTCTTGAAAGTAAGTTGACGGGGCTTTTTTGTTTATCTCTGCTGGTCCATTGATTTCCGCCATAAATATAAATAAATACACAAAAAAAATCTACAATCCCGGAAAAAATCTCTCAAATACATACCCAAAATACTAAGTTGTTACATTATATGTTATTCCTTGGTACATTTGGAACCATTTGTTTATTATATACAAGAAGTAATGATCGCTAGTCAATGTAAAGGTTATTCAATACCAGTTATTGTTTATTTAAAAACCTATAACGTTTACTTAGAGGCTCGATAATTTTTTTAGGGGATTTCCGTTATAAAGAAATATTTCAGACTGAAAAAAGCACTTCGGTCCTGGGGATCTGAACACCCCTTTTTGGTCGGAGGTCTTTTAATAACAATATTAACTTATCATTGAACTTTTACTATAACTAAATCACACTTCCTTTAGACATGTTATAATTATTTGATTCTATATATAAAAAAGGTCATTAGAACAGATTTAGAGGACAGAGGTCTTATTTTAACATGGATGTTGAATATAGTAATATTGTAATATTAGCACTTATGTTTTTGAGTCTTTTTCATTAATTATCATAAACTGGTTTTTTTTCATTGTGTTGTTAATTGTTTGTTTAAACTTGTATTGCAACAAACATTGTAAATGATTAATGACAATTAATAAAATTATATAGATAACCAATGAGACAAATATCCACCAAAGTTCTAATACAGTGGACGTTAGCAGTCCTAGGCAACTTGACAGCCTTTAACAAAGAGAAAACCTATACCGTTTAGTCGGCTACAAAAGACTTAACTCATCATATCAATACACAGAAGAAAAACATTTAACTCCAATCCTTACAACAAGAAGGGCACAGCTCTTAGCGTACTCACAGCTACTGAACTCTAGTCTAAAGCCAATGACAGCTTATGTATAAAATCATATATCTAAGAGAAACATACACATCAGAACAAATCTGACATCGAATTGATTTATTATAAGAAGTCATAAACAGTCAGAGAAACACGTTACCTTGTACAATGCCAAAATAAAGGTATCGACAGACTGTGGTATCGTTATATGTGTCTAACAAAACTATTAAGTAAGATTTTAATTTACTGATAACAAGAATGTGTACTCATTTCAATTCAACTGTTCATAATAAAATACTTGGTGCGTATAATGTCTTATTTTTTTTACAACCAGGAACACAATTAGAAGACTTTAAATACAACTTTCTATCTTTAATGGACCACCCTACCTGCAGGCTGATTTATGACTTTTTGGAAAGAGAATTGTTTATTCTTTAATTTTTGCCTCGTCGTAGAATTGAAATATGGTGCATTTTATTTTTTAAATAATCTTCCAAGTTTTGATAATATTTATCAGAGAATGAAAATTAATGAAAAAGACTCAAAAACAAAAATTACAATATTACTATATTCAACGTTCATGTTACAATACGACCTCTGTCCTCTGTTCTAATGACCTTTTGTTTTTATATATATAGAAGCAAATAAATATGACATGTCTAAGGAAGTGGGTTTTAATATAAATAAAAAAAAACAGTTTATGAAAATTAATGAAAAAAACTCAAAAACATAAGTGTTAATATTACAATATTACTATATTCAACATCCATGTTAAAAAAAAGACCTCTGTCCTCTGTTCTAATGACCTTTTTTTTATATAGAAGCAAATAATTATAACATGTCTAAAGGAAGTGTGTTTTAATATAAATATATATATATATAAAACAGCTTATGAAAATTAATGAAAAAGACTTAAAATATTGCTAAAATAACAGTATTACTATATTCAACATCCATGTTAAAATAAGACCTCTGTCCTCTGTTCTAATGACCTTTTTTTTTTATATAGAATCAAATGATTATAACATGTCTAAAGGAAGTGTGTTTTAGTTATAGTAAAAGTTCAATGATAAGTTAATATTGATATTAAAAGACCTCCGAACAAAAAGGAGTGTTCAGATCCCCGGGACCGAAGTGCTTTTTTCAGTCTGAAATATTTCTTTATAAAGGAAATCCCCTCAAAAAATTATCGAGCCTCTAAATAAACGTTATAGTTTTTTAAATAAACAATAACTGGTGTTGAATAACCTTTACATTGACCACCGATCATTACTTCTTGTGTATAATAAACAAATGGTTCCAAATGTACCAAGGAAAATTGGGCAAATTCCAAACAATTTTGTCAAAAACTCAAAAATAAAAACATCATTTGTACCTTTTTTAATTACGGAAATTTCCTATCCGTCAATCAGCTCCACCATTTATTTTTTCCTTCACCGTCATTTTGATAGTTTCGATGTGATTATGTAGATTTTGTAGGAAAAGTTAATTTGTTTTTGAGTGATTTGAATATATATAGTAGTTCTTTCGTGTATTTTCTGTAAATAAGTTATATTTTTGTTAATAAAATTTTGACTTTATATAAAAGATAACCAAATCCTTCGGATAAGAGGTTTTTCCGGATAATGACTATAGTTGACATTGTGTGAAAATACATTGTATGTCAATGTTTAACCTCAGAGCAATTAATATGCATGCAAGTGGTCGGGGGGAAAGTACTATTGAAGATTCGCAGAGATTTGGTGTGTGACAAGGTGATGCTAAAACCAACTTCTCTTTATATTCTGCTTTCCGTTGGCGAATCATCAGTGATGTTATGAGACTTGCACCAGAAGGCAAAATTGGTGCGTTTTTAAATTAAATTGATTGATTGATTGTTGGTTGTTTAACGTCCAGTGACAAATATTTCATGCATGTTCAGGATGAGAACAAGTTAACAATAAAAACAATAGGTAGGTTTTGTCATAATAGAGGCCATTCGGGATGATGATCGGGAAAATTTAGACTGGCACTGGAAAATGATGGTATATTGGATTGGGACAGAAATTTTCCATTGCAACAGGCCACCTTCGGACTCCTCAAAGAGTTGATGCAAGGGTTTTAACATGCAAAGAACGTGACACTCCCTTTACACGAGGCAGCGGACTTAACGTCCCCATTTTGACCGGACGTGACTGCGAACTTGATACATCCCGCACAGCCAAACGGACGCCCCACTTCGTTTTACTGCCGGACGGGAGAAGACCAAGTGACCATATTTCGTTTCCCCAGTCACCCTTGGGGAACTTTAAATTAGAAACAACAGAAATCCATACATGTGATCAAACTGATCGACATGTATCCTCACAACCTGACACTTTTATACGATCTCGCGCTCAGTTTCTTCCTTGTAGTTTGGATATGAAAACAGGGTTTTTGTGTAAAAGACAAACCTTTAAAAAAAAAAACAGAAAACTACGCAAAACTGAGTCCTCTAAACGTGTTGACAGTCTTTTAAGTTGTGCTTATTAATGTGAGTAATCATTTATCCATGCATAACCAAGTACTTATTGAAGTCAACACCTGTGCAATTAAGTAAAACAGTTACTGAAACATTAGAATTTGAACTTGCTGTCAGTTCATTAATAACGATTGTTAGTGATGTGATTTGTTCTTCCATAAAAAAAAAGCCTTTCTCATGTAGCACATCCTCTATATATACCGATCAATTTTACCCAAGATTGTCTCTGATGCTTACCAAACTGCCAAACTCCAGAACTAACTAGATATTGTGACACCTTACAATTCAGACACAGTGGGGCCAAGGGATATGAATTAAAGAGTTTAGCTCTGAACTCAATTAAGTGGATACCATATCTGCTGCAGGAAAATTGAAGTCTATGTTAAGACTTTCAGAATTACACCAAGGTGTGTCTGAAAATATTAAGGATTCATTAAAATAAGAACAATTACTTCACCCTGCCACCAGTGCTCTTATGAGCTATGTCCTCGTTTTGGTATTTCTATGGAAATGCATAGCTTGTTAATAGATATAGGAAGATGTGGTATGAGTGCCAACGATACAACACACCATCCAAGTCACAATTTATAAAAGTAAACCATTATAGGTCACGGTCCGGTCTTCAACACCGAGCCTAGGGTCAAAAGTTCATTTGTTAGTTAATTGATAAAAATAACACCGTATATTGTCCCTAAAGACAACAAAAATTCGCAAATGGATGGCTATTACAAAATCAATCGTTTCTGTAGCAACATTCGCCCCATTACATTTTGGATTGGCAGTGCAGATACATCATGCATATGCATATGGGAATATGGGTCACTAACATTTATCGAAACTTTTTACTCACATTTCTTTTGTGTTTCCTATGCAAAGGTAATACTTTATCCCCGGCTTAGTATATATCTAGGATTTTGATTGGTTAACGCACGTCGTTACAAAACCCATAGCCCCTGTGTGTTGCTAACCCATATCCCCGGACGTTGCTAACAATTATCCCGGGGAACTTCACGCAAGTTTTCCTTAGTTCCATGATTGCTCCTTGTGAAATATGGAATTATGTAGATTATCCATGATGTTTGTAATTAAATATTTAATTCATTAACAATTTTTTCCTATTATGCCGATCATTTACACCCATTTCATTAAATGCATCACTTGACTGGCACATTTTCAAGGAATGGGACTACTGACCTAGCTATGCAAATGACCCACGTTGACGTTCAACCATCTATGACGCAACTCTCACAACATTGAGCGCCAAATTTGACACAATCCAGTTTCTCTGTCACCGTATTAAAAACGTCTTATATTAGATTATCTGTAGGGTTTTACCACAGGTAGTACCCTACACCCCGTAAAAAATATGTAAAATTTCCAAATTTCAATAAAACTTTTTTAGATAATGAAAAAACCGTTGTTTTCACGTTACACTTTGTACCCGAATTTCCATAAAACTCGTCCAATTTGGACTAAGACCGGGGATAAATTCGTTATCTACGTTCATATCCGTAGATATGAATATTTTAACACCCTTCAGTACCCTGTACACCCTTCGGCTACGCCTCATGGTGTACTGGGGTACTTCAGGGTGTTAAAATATCCATATCTACGGATATGAACGTAGATAACTTATAATATCTGACGAGTTTGACCGAATCATGACGGTATTTACGCTCCAGATAGCATTTGTACTCAAAAACTGTGTTTGCTTTGAACAAACTCTGTCCTACGCCGAACTTGTTCTTATGAAAAAGGGAAGTGTCTTGTAATGCTAATACGCGTACTGAATTCGCATATGATGACTAAGAGATTGATTCATGTCTCTATTTTATGAATACTTGAGCTATTGTGTGTCACTTTTAAAAGTTATATAAGGATCATGACTGATTTTGAATTACAACATTAGAAAATTAGCATTGCATTGTATAATTTTTCATCCTTCCCTTAAAAAATTAATGAGTTAACTTTTTTACCAGGATTATCCCACTAAAAAAATGTTCATGTACCAAACTGACTTTGTTTTACATTAATTTTTTTTGAAACCTCGCATTCGCCTCGTGTGACTATAGTATATTTTGTGTTTTTACTGCTTTGTCTAGACTCTGCAAGTACACAATATGTATTTATCTATAACTAGATACTAATTTTCACAAAATACACAACTTTTAAGATGCAAAATTAAAAACACTGTTTCAGCGCTTGAATTCTTTTTTTTTTTTCAAAGATAGAAAAAATATTGAAATAATTTGATAAACTGGTGTTTTATACTTTAGAAAATAATTCTGTAATATACTATAGTGAAATACTATACACAATATGAAAGTTTATGGATGTGAAAAGGTCAAGGCCACTTCTTCTTTTGCTATGTCTTAAATGGAAAAAAATCAGAAGGTTCCAAATCAACGCCATTTTTTCTTTGGCAGCTTTTCATATAAGTAGTCAAATTTGTCGTTTTAACATCGTTTAAACCATATGCTTATGATTGAATCGTTTTTGTAGCATTCTATTGAATAAATATCAGAATATTTCTCCTTTTTGTCCTTGTGGTTGAAATGTTGATATTTTTAGTCTGACCTTTGACCTCAATTTCACAAAATTGTGACCACTCTGAATTTTTACGACCCAACTTTTCTTATTATACACGTTTTCCTCTTTCCATCGATATATAATTTAGGTGTGTGTTCTTCCGGACCATTAAAGTTTTAAAAAATGAACTCTGGTTGCAGTACTATAACATATAATGTAACAACTTAGTATTTTGGGTATGTACTTGAGAGATTTTTTTCGGGATTGTAGATTTATTTTGTGTATTTCTTTATATTTATGGCGGAAATCAATGGACCAGATAAACAAAAAAGCCCCGTCAAGTTACTTTCAAGAAATGTTGAAAATCCTTGTATGGTATAAAAATGCGCTTAATTGATAGTACACATATGTAGCGTAGAATTTTGAGAAAATGTATGGTCAAATACAACGTCAACGGCGTGAGCATCACATATTTTGTTATTTTTTGCTTTCGGTTTCGATATTACATAAATGTAGTTTAAAGTAAATCTGATATGTTATGGCTATATATAGCCTGAATGTAAAATTTGAACAAGTCGAATGGCACTCTCAGATAACATATTTATTTCATCAAAGTTATCAAGTAAACAAAGTTGTCGTTATTTTTTTTATAAAACTTGAAAATCACAAATCCTAGACACATTTATCAGTGATTCGCTTGAAAAAAATATACATAAACGATATTGCTTTCTAACCGTATAAGATATATTGTTATATACATATATATACATGGAAAAAAGTATTGCAACACCTTGATTTTTTAAAACTTGAAAAATCAGCCTCTTATTTTGGATGGAATATGATAAAATATTTGTAAAATAATATTGAAACATTGAAATATTCACGCCAAAAAATTAGTACTTTTAGCGCAGCCTCCAATCAAACGGATAACCGCCTCTTGACGTCTTCTGATTCCTGCCATAAATCTACTTATTTGTTGCTAAGGTAGCAGCAACCATTTCAGATATCGGCATTGTTTTTATCACGACGAGTTTGAGCTAGGGTGTCTTTTCGCGCACTCTACGCCCGATAGTGTCTCATATATGCTCGATATGGTTCAAATCCGGGCTACGATCGGGCTAAGGATGATGAACCGAATTCCAATGGAACAATAGATCTTCCTCGACGATGTTAATTTCAAACTTTGGCGAGCTCTGCACTATATTGGATACGGACCACTGTGTGTCTGTTCGTTAGCAATGTCCTCAAAATGTTCTTATCGCACGATAACCAGTAGCGATGAGTCGATCTCGAACAGTTCTTGTTGAAAGACTCCTGTATGGCCATCAATCTCTTTTTAGGTTTGTATTGTATGCAATAGGTTTCCTTCTGACCAACCTTCATTATGCTTGATTTCCCCTAGTTGATGGTATAGCGTGTCTTCTTGATCTCGGAAGGTCTTTAACATCGTTTGTTGTCTGATTTTTATTCTCAAAACGACTTAAAGAGGAATGGTGATGACCAACAATACGTGCAGTTGTCACAGCGACAAACCTGCTTTTCTCATGCTGAAAATCTGCCATCTTGCTGCAGTTAAGAGTTGTGGATGACCCATTACAAGGTGTCAATCACATAACTTTATAAATTTGGTTATTTGAAGTGTTGAAAACAATGGAATAAAAACATCTGTTTTGTTGTTTACGGTTACAGTAGCTGCATGTGCAGATAAGAACTTATCGAGTCGATATTTATTGATTAAACTCAAGTGATATTTAGATAATGTTTAAATAGTACTTTTTCAACAATTTTTTTTTTAATAAAGTGCATTTTAGAGGCCTATTTCTGTAACATAAAAATTTTACGGCAAATTCGATCGAAAATACACTACATAAAATTTCTCGTTCTATCTATATCAAAATTGATAATTCGAAATATTAAAAGAAAGAAATAACAAATTAGACAACCTTCTTTAAGTGAAATATTTAAAAGATTTTTTATTAAAGACGACATATTCTCCATTGAGAATTCTCTGTTCTAATTTCCCCATAAAAATATTGGCAAAAGACGGGGCCATCTTTGTTCCCATTGCTGTTCCATTAACTTGAAGGAAGTGTTCACCATTGAATGTGAAGCTATTGCATTTTAATACCAAAGTTATATATATATATATTCAGTATATTTATCAACAAAAAGAAATACATACAGTTCTTTTTTACATGTCTATAGATCTACATGAAAGTTGCATACTTGTTCTAAAAACTCCTTTTAAGACTGTGAAACTCCTCGAACTTTTCCCAACGCCTAGTATGTGAGTAATATGCCCCTCAGGGCATAAAAAGGCAACTGTGTTAATTTTCTTCCAGTCGTTTTGTCTCCGAACTTGTACATGTACATTATTTCCAACTATAATCACACACACAAAAACACACTACCACCGAATACCCATGCAGGCGTAAATTAACACGAATATAAAATCTAAATGATTTCAAGGTTTAGCTATTTCAGTCTGAGACTCTTTCTGCTGATTGAATAATAGTTAGTCAGTCGTTTCCTTGTAAATTTCGAGAGAAAAATTTGTAACGGAACCAGTCTGTTTAGAGCCAGTCTCGACTACCAACTTGCGTCTATAGATACTTGGGGCTGGCTTTATTCAGACTGAACGGGACCTGATTTTTTTTTTCTGCCGAATCCACTTTCCATGTATTTCTCAGCCTACGTTAACTTTTTCAGACTTCATTCCGATGTTTCTGTCTATCACGTGTAGCATTGGTCTATAGGATTACAAATCTAACACTTTATTCCGAAAACCATATCGGATTTACTCTGTACAAACCAATAAATTTCAGTGACTGTTTACACTGGAACACAGTGAAAGTTATTCGACAACATTACCAAAAGAGGGACGAAAGATACCAAAGGGACAGTCAAACTCATAAATCTAAAACAAACTGACAACGCCATGGCTAAAAACGAAAAAGACAAACAGAAAAATTACCAAGTTAGACGATTTCTTTACATTCCATACTAACACACTATTTTCTGTATGAGTTTCAAAGTTTGCTTGTATTGTGCTTTTTCGCCTAATTCTATCCGTATTCTCATCCAAATAAATTTCCTTTTTCAAATCGACTTGGATTTTCATTAAACTCTACAGCTAACTCAATTATACATTTTTTTACAGAATGACAGGTTGCTTGGTTATTTGATTTATTGCGGTTAAATTTGAGGATTAACTATTAGGTACAAAAAGCTAGAATTTTCAGTCGGACTGAATACAGATAGTCAACTTTAAATTGGTTTATTTCCTTTTTAAATAAACTTTGATTTTCATAAAACTATACAGCTATCTCAGTTATATCTTACTGTATCCCAGGTTGTTTCGTTGTTTGTTATATTGCTGTCAAATCTAAGGATTTAATTAGTCAAGGTTTGGACTAAATTCAGATAGTCATCTTTAAATTTTTAATAACTATGTCAAAGCAACTTTGATTTTCATCAAAATCTACAGCTATCTCCATTATTTATTTTTCTTACAAAATATCAGGTTACATGTATTTGGTAATTTGGTTTCTTGCTGTCAAATTTATATATTTAAATTATAGGTATCTATCTGAATTTAGTTAAAACTGAAAAATTTAGCTTTTGTTATACCTAAGTCCTAAAATTTGACAGCAATACACCAAAATACCCATTATGTTGTATTTTTTAAGATAAATATATAATAAAGACAGCTGAAAAGTTTGATGAGAATCCAAACTGGTTTGAAAACTATTGTATGTAACCGTTACACCTACATGTATGTAGATTTGTTTTAGGCATTTAGGAAAATTAGGTTTAAGAAACCAAAAACATGCCAAACCATATAAGATCATTTGAATTAACTATCTCTATTTGATAAATTTGAGAATCATGTAAAGATGTAAAAATCTATTTTTATATATATCTGTATCTTATTGTGGCTGTTGCCATGTCAGTTTAAGAGAATTTTATTTTAACCGTTTATTTTTTTAAGTTCGCATTGAATTCTTATAGTCACCTTTAAATTCTTTATAACTTTTTTCAAATCGGTATGGATTTTCATCAAACTTTTCAGCTATCTTTATCATATATTTATTTTACTGAATCCATGGTCGTTATGTAGTTTGGTGTATTGCTATCATATTTAAGAATTTAATAAATAGGTATAAAAGAGCTAAAATTTTCAGTTTTGACAAAATTCAGATAGATACCTATGATTTAAATATATAAATTTGACGGCACGAAATCAAATTACCAAATACATGTAACCTGGTATTTTGTAAGAAAAATAAATAATGGAGATAGCTGTAGATTTTGATGAAAATCAAAGTTGCTTTGACATAGTTATTAAAAATTTAAAGATGGCTATCTGAATTTAGTCCGAATTGAAAATTCTAGCATTTTTTACCTTGATTAATTAAATCCTTAGATATGCCAGCAATATACCAAACAACATAACAACCTGGTATTCAGTCAGATCAATATACAACTGAGATAGCTGTATAGTTTTAAAAAAATCAAAGTTAATTTGAAAAAGTAATAAACAAATTTAAAGTTGGCGTCTTTCTTTATTCAGTCCGACTGAAAATTCTAGCTTTTTTACCTATTGATGAAATCCTCAAATTTGACAGCAATAAATCAAACTACCAAACAAACTGGCATTCTGTAAGATCATTGTATAATTGAAATAGCTGTAGAGTTTTTAGAAATCCAAGTTGATATGAAGAAGTTAGAAATAAGATGAATATCTGAATTAAATCAAAACTGAACATTCTTTTTTTTTAACCTTTAATTCTTAAATTTCACATGTACAGTAATGAACCAAACTACAAAATAACCTAGAATTTTATAAGATCAATATTTAATTTCAGTTAGATGGGCTGGACCAGTCAAAACTAAATTTAAAAGTCAATACTAGTCGAGACAGATCGAGACTGATCGAGTCTGAGTCGAGACTAGTCAAGACAGGCTGGGACTGGTCGAGACATGTCGAGACTGGTCGAACCTTGGTCGAGACCATTTCAGACTACACCAAGATCATCAAGCACTGAATCAGACTTATTAAGTAAAGTCGAGACCAAAGTCGAGTACAGTTAAGTACAGTTAAGTACTATCGATATAACGTAGAGACTAGTCGGGGAAAATCTGTGCTCGACTTTACTGGTCGAGCACAAAATATAATCTTCTCAGACTCTGAGCAGTTTATAGCGTCTGTTTTAGCCAAAAAGTACACCTGAAGCGTTTGAAAAAAAGGTATAGTTTATATGCTTGCACTGGAATGTTATTTGGGGTTGTTGGTCATGCGCATTAATCGTGCATTTTCCAATTGCCGGGGTCCGCCGAAGTAGATTTCTCCCAGCAACTCTTTTATTTTACTACCTGTCAGAAAAGCGGCAAATTCCAATTTTCAATTCTTGATTTGACCTGTCATAGAATCTGACCAACAATCACCTGTTTTCGAGACGTGCAATCTAAAGTGATACAACTATTGAATATTCGTGCTTTCTTTTGCACATTCTGTTTTTAAAATCTAATCATCATGTATCCACAGCGAGGATTAAAAAGGAGTGTACACAGCTGGCTGACATCCAGATGAATTTAACAAAACGAAAAGGAACTCTTTATTAGGAAAGTTAAAATGATCGTTGGCATAAATTAGTTGTTTACATATGTTTCGATTGGCTTTAAATCAGGGATGGGGTTATCGTAATCTGTAATCGTAATCGATTGTAATTGATTACATTTTTTCCAGTAATCGACAGTAATCTGTATTTGAAGACATTTTCGATTACATGTAATCGTAATTTAATCGATTACAGTAAAAATCATGATGTAATCATCGATTACTTTCGATTACATTTCGATTACTGTAGTAAAATAGTTTAATGAAATATAACCTATTATAAAAGAAAACATGTTTGTATTCATCACCTTGAAGTACTGATATGACTAAAGAGTTTATCAACTGCCTTTTTATTTCTATATATTGTCTCAACCAGATCCCCTACTATAATTTACTTTATAACTAGCTTTTAAAATTTTGGATTTATGTGCTTGTCAATAAGTTAACACCTTTTATATTAAAACAAGAAAATAGATTTGGAATAAGAAAATAGATTTGGAATAAGAAAATAGATTTGGAATAGGAAAATAGATTTAAATAAGAAATGTGTTTTAAGTAAAGTTCTGTACTTCCTTGAGGTAGTTAGCTTATTTGAATTAAAATACCTAAAGACATAATTTTCAATTAGATTCAAGCTTAGAATAAATAAACAGTGTTTTTTTTTTAATGTTATGATATTCATGTATATAAAAGATAAGAAAGTACAAAAAAATCCTTTTAACAATGAACCAATGCCTATGCATTGAAATTCTTTTCAGAAAAAGATATGAATATCCCTCTTCGACACTATAAATATATACTGTTTATACTTTTATTAGAGAATAAAAAAAAATCTTTACGAACTTTCTTGTCTTTACTTATCAGATGATCAAAGTCTTCTAATCACTATATAAGACACATACTTTGTTTTTATTTAATTACTGTTTGTCTGATTAAGAATTATTTTTCCCAGGTTATAAATTGTACTGCATTGGCAGTTTTATAACCTATAATTAGTGTGGTTATCCAACTAAAGGTTAAATCATGCCTGTCAATATAATTATAAATTTTGATCTTTAAAATTAGCTGAACTAATTGATAATTCTTCTTTTTTTTATATTTTCTTCAGAGAAAACTTCCAACATTATAAATAACTATGCTAAAATATATCAGTCTTGCTTGTAATGAATGAATACAAAAGTCAGTACGAAAGCAAAGTTATTGAAAAAACCTTAAACATATATTTATAAGTGATTGATGGAATGAGATGTCATCTCTCATTCGTGTTGAAAGTCAAAATTTCAAGATTTATTTTTTATATAGTTCTGCTCCTCAGTAAGAGATTCCATCTAGATAATAGCTGTCAACTTATAATATGGAAATAACGTTTTAAATGATGTTTTTTTAGTAAAGTTCTAAATTCCCACTATACAAACGTTGAGCAACATAATTATGTTAAACTTCCTTTTTTATTTTTTTTTATTTTGAAGAATGTAATTGAAGGTAATCGAAAAGCAATGTAATAACTTTTGATAAAGTAATCGATTGCAATCGATTACATACAAAAATCTGAGTAATCGATTATTAATCGATTGCCAAAAATACTTTCATGTAATCGATCATTAATCGATTACATTTGTCAGTAATCGTGCCCATCCCTGCTTTAAATACTAAATGTAAATGCATGATGTAGGTTTTTTACGTCATAGTATGAAGCTTTTTGATATTTGTAACCTTTGAATTAATGACATGTTTTCACAAAACAGCCCCCAGGCAACATTTTAGGGGAAAATAACCAAATGGGCGATATTCCGTTGAAAGAAGAATATGGGATACAGCTTTTTATGTTCAGATGTGTTTAAGTTGACTTTCTTGTCTTGAAAAAGTTAACAGCAAAACTATCTTATACTTCCTCTCGCTTCAGATTCTATCATATTTATATATTTAGACTACATGTTGATATTATAACATAAAAAAATCACATTACCAAGAAATGATGTATATGGGTCAAGTGAAATACCAAAAGAGTAGATGTGTTAATATGTGGATAATATTGGTATCAGATGAAAGCTGAGTGACTGGATCATTGTAGAACCGTTGCTGAATGATTATATTAAATGAAAAAAAGTTGTATGAAATTTAAATAAGAGGACATTTATTGCCTGATTCTCAAATCTGAACTAACTATTTTTGTACTTTGGAACTTCCGGGAACCAGTGCGGTTTCTTGGAACCAATGCGGTCTTATATGTCATTAAATGTATGACGATTTTTCCAACAAGGGTAAATGTAACCAGAAAGTATTGTTTTGACAGGGAATGAGTTTAACTTTATTTGAACTTAAAGCGAAAGATCTATAATGGATTAAAATCAAGGAATTTAACTTAGAAACCAATGGGACCATTAATAGGTGGTTTTCATAATGAGAAAACGTCGATTTAAAGTCAAGTAACAAAATCGAGGTGCCTTTTAATGAAGGTTTAATTATATCAGATAATTAACAAAGGTTTCTTTTTTTTCTTGCCAAGTACATTGTTTACGGATTAATAGATTAGGTTTACAACCTTTAAGAATGTGTCTAAAGTTCACAAATTTATTTTTTCAAGTACCTAAAAAATTTAACTGGTGCGTAAATTTCTCTTAATGAATTACAAATACAGATTGCAACATGATCTCCAAGTATTTGGAGTAAAATTCATTGTTTCGCATTGTAAGGAAAATATCAACATTTGTATGGACATATAAATCAAGCAAGATATGCCCGAGCATTAGGATCTCCATAGTGTCTCATACCGTGTTCGATCCTAGTTTGTTCTTTTCTCTTCTAAAAACTATATATACAAGATGCATTTATAAACGTTGAAAGTTTCTTTCATCCTTTTCACCTACATACCCTAATAAATGTTTGACTGTTTCGTCTAGCTCTACCTTTGTCAGAATACATGTAACAAAAGTATTTACAATCAAATAATAGATGACCCTAAGAAAGCATATTGAGTAATACACAGTTCCTTGATGGTTTATTACATATCATAGTATTCTCTTTCTTAGCATTGATTTTGTTTTCTTTACGACAGAGATAAACCTGTTTAAGTGATTATTTTTTATTGCAGATTCCGGTGCATTTTTGCTATGGCAACCGAATGGTTATTTTAGAAATAAAAAAAATCTTAAGTGATCTAGTTATTAAATCTGCAATTACATTTTGCTTCATAAATTAAAACTAGACCCCCCCCAAAAAAAAAAAAAACCCAACCCCAAAACAAAATGACTGACAAGTTTCAAAGAAAAGGATGAACGTTCATGTGAAAAATTGGAAGAAACCAAATGAAAATTTTGATAAAATCGAACTTAACAAATATGACCATTATTCTGTTATTTTGTAAAATCTAGTATATTTTATAAAATTGTGACACAAATAATGTTGACCATTGTTCCTCCATAAGCTCGAAAATCTCATGGCTGGTCACAATTATGACTCCCAACAGTGTAAACACTACTGGTCTGCTCAACGATGGAAACTTTACTTAAAGGGAAACTTCGCAAAAAAATCAAAAATTGATATTATGTTCATTCTGTATAAAAATGCTCAAATTCATAGATATTAAAGTTTTATTCCGCTAGATAAGCGATCACCATCGATTTTAAATTTAGAGTATCAATTCTCTGCGATCCGCCATTTTGTCTTCTTTCCCGATTAATAAAAACGATATGTCTATAAACCACAAAGAAACAAAACTACAGTAACCGATGTAGTCGTAATTGCGTGTCGATATCTTGTCAATCGTACGGTTGTTTTATCCGACTAACTAACTTGATACGAAAAATATTGTTACTTTTTTTAAATTACTATGGTCTGTTGTTTTTAAGCTGTTGATATTGGAATTAGGTGAAAAGTCAAAGTTGAAATCATAAATAAGTGTTCCATGAAAATTGTTTTCGAAAATCTAATTTGTTCATAATTCTTTAAAGTAATAAACAAATATATTTTGATCTTCCCTCATCTGATCACCAGCATGGCTAAAGGTATTACTTCCAAAGGTATTGTGAGGGGTGTGAGGTGACACGTCCAGGTATTCAAGCGATTTCCTGTCGGGCTTGCAAGTTCATGCATCGTTTCACTTCTGCAGGTATTGATCAGTGTACACGGCTGATAACTTATAACTTATAACTTTCCATTTTGAACTATCAGATGAATAATATACAACTCTGTCTTACTTGTCATTACTAAACTCATACGCTTGTTTATAAATAACATTTCTGGTGTAAAGAATATAATTCATAAACATATAAGTAATACCCAAAAAATAAGATTTGATGAAATTAAAATCTATTTAAATATTTTTTCCAAGGGTGAATTTGGGAAAATGTAATATATAGTCATTGTCAATAGTGAAGGACAGATTGGAACAGACCAGAAATATTGATTTAAAAAAATGTACGCACTTGCCGACGATTCGTTTATACGACTGGATAGAAAGTTACGGAACTATAGCGCAATTTAAAATATATACATGTATACATTGAACATAAGAAAAAAACATATATTTTGAATAAATAGGGGTAAAATTGTTGTAAATAGACTAGTCCACGTATGCCAACAGTATGTAATCATCGAATGTCGATAGACTATTGTATACCAGAAGAAGAAGAGAACCAATTTGATTTAAATACAGGTCGATGTATAACTTTTGCTTTGGTTCATTGAAGCTGTGGACCTAGTAAAATCACAGATTTATATTTCAATAAGATTGTTCTCGAACAAAGGAAGTAATTCGTCATCACAATTGTTATATATGCCACTGGACGAACACTAATTATCCCCAGGGAATGTGAATATTTTGCTGGGAAACTTTTGAGTATCAAAGTTTCAAATTAATTTCGGGATTTATTTTCTTTCTTGGTATTCAATAACAGAAAAAAGAATAAATTACTTGTTCGCTAAATAGGGATATTCTTGTCAGATAAAAGACTTTTAGTTATATTTAAAAAATAGGGAAATATGACATTAAATTGGTTCTGTCTTTTTTTTAAACATCGTTAAAAAGATGTGTGTCTAAGGTGAACGCCACAAGAACCCTGTAATACTAGTACGAGAGTATAGCATGTAAACATTCCTTCTCAATAATATGGTTGTATTGGAAATCTTTTCATACAGATTGACAACTCATTGTCCGATATGCATGTAATATTTGCCACATGACGCCCATAGTTCTTTCTACCATCATCATCTTATTCTGTGATATTGCTGTAAACATCGATGGTTCACACCCAAACAAAATGGGAGTAATGGACCTTCAGAGCTTCTCCGTGTTATACACTTGTGAAATATATAGACGAAATTTCTGTATTGAAATGAATCTACATCTCACAAACAGGATTTTCAAATAACGATTGTGAGTAATCACCTTACAAACCAATATAAACGTATGGCAAGATATAACCATGAAGGAATTTAGTTTTTGTCTGACAGACGCAAGAACTCATCACTATACATATCATAAACGTATACGTATATATATGCATACAGTTTCAAATATTAAGAACAAGCGGTCGATGTCGATAGTCTGTTTTCTAACTGTTCAGAGTTAGACATGTCACTTGTTCATTCTTGGAAGCCTTCATATTCCCCGTCTAACCATGGGACCTCTTTCTGATTGTGTTGACTATAAATGCTTGTATGGTAATTCTGTCGTTTATCTGTACAAGCGGTTGCATTTCCTCTCCTTTCCCAACAAACAAACGAACGAAACGCCACTAGGAATTGGAATTGTAATGGCTCTTATACGTCAGGAAACTTACATGTATACTAATAATGATTGTTTCAAAAACACCGATGTATGGACGAACTATTATAAATTCATCAATATCAGTTATGCATGACTAAAATATAACTTGTATTACAACTACTGTATTACTTATTTGGATTAATGACGGCTATCATGTTCAACATTGCACAAATATTATCATAGAATTTTAAAAAAAATCCTCAAAAATCCTCAAAAGAAATAATGCCTTAGCTTAGATAATTGATATTCTTTTCACAAAAAGTTCGTGTAAATGATTGTCAAATGAATTTAATTATGTAAGAATAAAATGTTAAAAAGAAACTAAAAAAAAATCATGCATGTTGTATGTTGTATTTTTTTGTCAATTACAGCTTTTACATTAATGCTAGCAAGACAAATCTTTGTTTGGCTTGCTTGCTTTGTTTGTATCAATGTTTGCTCAAGCATGGTAATTAGATAGGCGGGGCTTCAGCTTGTATACATCATACTTAAAATTTATTGGACGTTATGTTGGAGGTTAAGGACACTAAATTTTAAAACATCACATGATACTTATTCTCACATGTTTCCTTACCTCTAAATATACAATACAGACAGGATTCTACTTCGTCGAAATTATCTTCCTATTACGCCAGTTCATTTTCACAATCGTAGAAACGGAAGACAATTTTTTTTTTCAGAGATCCAACTTAAAGACTGTCGTCAAGCACTTTTAGTAAAATAGATAAAATTGAGAATGGAAATGGGGAATGTGTCAAAGAGACAACAACCCGCCCAAATAAAAAACAACAGCAGAGGGTCACCAACAGGTCTTCAATGAGCTATTCAAACACACCTACTCTGATTTTGTGATCCACTGGATAGGTATTTCACTTGACCCCTATAATTTCATCTTTAAGTACTGTGATTTTTTATGTTATGAAGTCAACCTGTAGCTTTGATATATAAAATGATGGAGTCTGAAGCGAGATGATGTATCAAATACTCTTGTTTTGTACATTTTCAAGACAAAATATTCATCTCAAACACACCCTAACATAAAAAAAGGTGCACTCGATTTTCTCTTTTCGATACAATTGTTTCCCATTTTTTGGAATATTTTCTTGAGTTGCATAATCGAAGAACAGACATGGAAATAGCTGACTGAACTAATAGATTGTTATGTTATAAAAACAATATTAGGTCAATTAATGTTGAAGGCCAGTTTCTCAGTCTCATACAAGAAAAAAGTTTATATTTTTCTTTCATTGACAAATTATTGTATTTTTACAGGTGAGAAAACATGTGAGAATATTTGTCATGTGATGTTTTAAAATTAAGTGTCCTTCACCTCAGACATAACGTCCAATACAATCTAAGTATTCAAGCTGAAGCCCCGCCTATCTTAATTACCATGCTTGAGCAAACACTGATACAAACAAAGCAAGCAAGCCAAACAAAGATTTGTCTTGCTAGCATTAATGTAAAAGCTGTAAAAACTTTAAAATTGCAATAGTTTTATTAGCATTTAAACACAGCCAGATTTGAATACAAGTTAAGAAATTCCGGTAAAGTCAATGATATCAAACAGATGTACAATGGGATATCAAATTGGGTAATATTGCATTTAGTTTTTAAAAAAGATTAAAACTACTATTTTTTGCTTCATATTTGAATCTTTACGCCAATTGCCGCTAAGAAAGTAATCAAAAATTGTTTCCTTTTATTTTTATACACTTTCGGAATTACGAATCTGAATTTTATTTTCAATTAATTTACACAATTTAATTATTGTATCTTTATTCTCATCGTGTATTAAATCTTAGTGTATTAACATCGTGACAGCATACTCTTTCTAATCCTTTCTGTTTATCCTTTCCAAATAACAACATTTATACCTGTGTACGCTTGAACTCACACCTGCGGCTAAATAGCTACATTCGTCAGCTGTGTGCTTTTAATTACGTATATTGTCGATAAGTTATAAGAGTTAAACAGATTTTATTTTTTCCCAGAATTCAATAAATCGGGCTAGTACGTCACGACCCACTCGAGAATTCAACCAAAAAAGTTACAAATACTTGATTTTCTCCGTTATTAGAAGGAATATAAATTTAAAACTTTGCAAATGTGTTTTTTATGTTAAGATGAACATAATTAGATGATAAGTAAAAAAATTGCGGAATTTCCCTTTAATGAAAAAGTAGAGCGATGGCAGAAACTTTCACAATTGTTAAATAAAAATGGTATGAATAAACTCATCATAGATACCAGGAATAAAATTTACTATTTACGCCAGACGCGTGTTTCGTCTACAAAAGACTCATTAGTGATGCTCGAATCAAAAATGCTATAATATTAAAGGCCAAATAAAGTACGAAGTTGAAGAGCATTGAGGGCAGAGATGGGTCCGATTACTATCAATGTAATTGATTAAATCACAATTACTTTGTCATTTGTACGATTAAATTAAATTAATGATTACATCATTTCTGAAAGTGTCTGATTAAATTAATGATTACATTAGCAAAGTAATCATGATTACATCTGATTACAATTAATTAAAAAAAAACACATTTTGAATGATATTAATGAATTAACATTTGATACAACTCCTTACTTGGGGTAATTGTAATTGTAATCGTTAATCAGCTGTAATTGATTACAATTTTTCAAGTAATCATTGTAATCATTAATCAGCCAAAAATCTGATTACATTGAAAGTAATCGGACCCATCTCTGCCCTCAATGCTCTTCAACTTTGGAGTAAGTTCGGTAAGGGCCATATTTGGCCCCAATTATAAAGTTCATAGTAACAAGACAATAAATGTTTTAAGTTGCCTTAAAGATATGTGAGAAAGTTTAACAGAACTGTTTTTGTCAAAATTTTATTCTAACACGTTGATTTTTACATCCCAAATAGGTCAAAATAAAAGGCTTTGGTGAAATTTGACAAAAACAGCTAGATTTCAACCAATTTAAGGACCAGGAAAGATAGAGCGCAGGCGTCGACAAACTTAATATTCAAATAAAACATGTGAAATGTCTTCACAAACATTATATTAAAAGATCTTTGTTGTCGACGTATGCGCTCTATGTTTCCTGTCTAATAATCTATGGGAAATTAACCAATTTTCATTGATTTTTTCGTGAAAAATCAATATGAGTACAACTTGTGACGTCATAATGAAACGCAAAAACGTATAAATTTTCAACAAAATGGCTTATTTCCTATCTAGTCACTGTATAAGCTATATTTTATTGTGATATTGGTCAATAAATCCGAATTTGAAATTGACGCTAAAAATGGGGGCCATTTTAGGACCTTACCGAACATACTCCAAATTTTATACAACTTTTTTTTCATTTAATATAATCATTCAGCAACGTTTCTACAATGATCCAGTCACTCAGCTTTCATCTGATACCAATATTACCCAAATATTAACACATCTACTCTTTTGGTATTTCACTTGACCCATATACATCATTTCTTGGTAATGTGAGTTTTTTATGTTATAATATCAACATGTAGTTTAAATATATAAACATGATGGAATCTGAAGCGAGAGGAAGTATAAGATAGTTTTGCTGTTAACTTTTTCAAGACAAGAAAGTCAACTTAAACACATCTGAACATAAAAAGCTGTATCCCATATTCTTCTTTCAACGGAATATCGCCCATTTGGTTATTTTCCCCTAAAATGTTGCCTGGGGGCTGTTTTGTGAAAACATGTCATTATTTCAAAGGTTACAAATATCAAAAAGCTCCATACTATGACGTAAAAAACCTACATCATGCATTTACATTTAGTATTTAAAGCAGGGATGGGCACGATTACTGACAAATGTAATCGATTAATGATCGATTACATGAAAGTATTTTTGGCAATCGATTAATAATCGATTACTCAGATTTTTGTATGTAATCGATTGCAATCGATTACTTTATCAAAAGTTATTACATTACTTTTCGATTACTTTCAATTACATTCTTCAAAATAAAAAAAAATAAAAAAGGAAGTTTAACATAATTATGTTGCTCAACGTTTGTATAGTGGGAATTTAGAACTTTACTAAAAAAACATCATTTAAAACGTTATTTCCATATTATAAGTTGACAGCTATTATCTAGATGGAATCTCTTACTGAGGAGCAGAACTATTTAAAAAATAAATCTTGAAATTATGACTTTCAACACGAATGAGAGATGACATCTCATTCCATCAATCACTTATAAATATATGTTTAAGGTTTTTTCAATAACTTTGCTTTCGTACTGACTTTTGTATTCATTCATTACAAGCAAGACTGATATATTTTAGCATAGTTATTTATAATGTTGGAAGTTTTCTCTGAAGAAAATATAAAAAAAAGTAGAATTATCAATTAGTTCAGCTAATTTTAAAGATCAAAATTTATAATTATATTGACAGGCATGATTTAACCTTTAGTTGGATAACCACACTAATTATAGGTTATAAAACTGCCAATGCAGTACAATTTATAACCTGGGAAAAATAATTCTTAATCAGACAAACAGTAATTAAATAAAAACAAAGTATGTGTCTTATATAGTGATTAGAAGACTTTGATCATCTGATAAGTAAAGACAAGAAAGTTCGTAAAGATTTTTTTTTATTCTCTAATAAAAGTATAAACAGTATATATTTATAGTGTCGAAGAGGGATATTTATATCTTTTTCTGAAAAGAATTTCAATGCATAGGCATTGGTTCATTGTTAAAAGGATTTTTTTGTACTTTCTTATCTTTTATATACATGAATATCATAACATTAAAAAAAACACTGTTTATTTATTCTAAGCTTGAATCTAATTGAAAATTATGTCTTTAGGTATTTTAATTCAAATAAGCTAACTACCTCAAGGAAGTACAGAACTTTACTTAAAACACATTTCTTATTTAAATCTATTTTCTTATTCCAAATCTATTTTCTTATTCCAAATCTATTTTCTTGTTTTAATATAAAAGGTCTTAACTTATTGACAAGCACATAAATCCAAAATTTTAAAAGCTAGTTATAATTCGTACAAATTATATTATAGAATTACAGTTTTCCAACCACTCGCTCAACATAGGAATGGAAGGGAAGACGCCCCTAAACGCACAAATGACGATCACTAAATCCAGAGTTTTTGACGGAAATGCATCGAACTCGAAAGATGTCTATTCAAGAAGAACGAGTGCATGATTAAAATATGAAGGTAGTGATTGTTCATCATTTGAACATGATAAAGACAAACAATTGATTATGAAGTATGTTTTAGAGACGACATCAAAAGTTCAATGTAGGATAAAAATAATAATTCACTAAGTCACCCCCACCCCCAATTCCTAACTTAATTTGGGAAAAAAATGATTGGCCAATACAGATATATGAAAAATAGATTTTTTGATAAACAAAACTTGCAGCAACTTTAACCCCCTACCCCAAACTATTTGAAAAAAGTGTCGTCCCTTAGTGAAGAGGACAATAACAATCAAAACCAAGGAGTAATCAAAGACTAATAAAACCAAAGGACGTTTACATCAACAGTTATAAATAATAATTTAGAAACAACACGAACTCCACTAAAAACCGGGAGTAAAATCAAATGCTCCGGAAGGGTAAGCATTTCCGGCACTGTATACGACACTCTTCGTGTCACTTCTTTGTTCTGTTCGTTAATGATGGAAGGTTATTATGACTGAGGAAGAATATCATATATGATTTCTGACACACTTTTGTCATAATAGTCCAGCGGCTACAAGCATATTTCAAACGAATTGTGCACATCCTGCTACAAGCATGAAATCTGGCATAGACCTCTCTGAACTATTACCCTTTAAATTGAGATAGGGAGGCATGTGAACAAATGTCTCACTTCCGGTAAAATAAAAAATGGCGGACATCATACTTAAATCAGCCGAATATCAAAGGCTAGTATGTGAAAAATCATGCTACTATCGTAATATTTGGTACAAACCTTTTTTATGTACTACTTTTGGATAAATTATATAGATTGGATGTCTTCAAAAACCTTATTTCCGGTAAAATCCATTATGGTGGACATTAAACTAAAAATAAGACTGTTTTTTAGAAAGGGTAATTGAAATGTGTTTTAACGTATTGTTGCTATCCTTATAATGTGCAGTAACCTTTCTTTGCGTTTCACGCATGCAATTAACAGGACAAAGTTTTTAAAACCCCTACTACCGGTAATGTCCAATATGGCGGACATAGAAATATTTTTTTTTTATTCTAATATTTCATTTTTTTTCAAAATGGAAAATAAATTTGCTGCAGTTAATTAAACTTTTGGCCTCAAAATCACTAATTCTCTATTATTTTTAAAATGTTATAATTCAAAGTTAACACTCCCGGTAAAAAAAACAATAGGTCCTAAATCCATCTCAATCCATCTCTATATCCTCGATGTAGAGTTTTGGATAGATTGATTAAAACAAAATAAAGTCACTAAAGTACTAAAAAAATTCTAAAATTCTATTTGGCCACAAATTCATGTTTACTCACAAGTCACAGGCACGTGTTGCTATCTATAGGAAGGCCCACTATCAACGTATAATGAAGTGGGTGAAGACCATGGATAGAAACTAGTGCCTGTGCCACAAGCACGCAAATCAGTGCACGAGAGACCCAATTTTCCTCATTTACCGCTGCATTCTTTGTTACATTTATAACGTATGCTTACCCTTTAGGAGCACCTGAGATCATCCCCAGTTTTTGGTGGGGTTCGTGTTGCTCAGTCTTTAGTTTTCTATTTTGTTTCTTGTGTACTATTATTTGTCTGATTATCTTTCTCATATTTTGTCATGGCAATGCAGACTAAACCAAGATGAGTGAATAGCTTTATTAAGCCTTCCCTTCTGCACAAATAGTTATTTTCTTGCTTCATTTACCCATCTGAATAGTTTGTACGATCTCACAGTAAAAGCACGGTGATTTAGGCTGATCAATCATCATTCTGAATGTTAAAGTCACATCCTCAAATGCCATCAATGTCTCCCACGCAGTCTTTTTTCCTTTTCAAGCAAAAAGAGAACCGTATCAAAACCGTTAAATGCATGGATCACAGGAAGTGTGTGTGATCACTCATTGCTTAGTGCGTTTGAAAGGACATGGATAGATATTTATGTAAAGCTTTTTGTCCTCCCTAACACGAACCATAGTTCATCTACCCCAATGTCACGGATAAGCGAAATAGTAATGACAGCATCCTCATTAACGACTGTTCGAATTGTGACTCGGTTTTAAGTTCGTATTTCACTGCATCAGATACATCCACCTTGATTCTAGTGTCCTAGTCTCAATACAGCATTACCATGTGGTGGATAAGATAGAACATCCAAGGCATTTGTTGCTACAACTACCATATACATCCATGATTTCTTCATCTTGTTACAGTGTCAAGGGGTTTCTTAAGGTAAGGACATAATCAGCATACTCATGACAAACACCTTGAAACTGTAACAAGAGAAGATGTAGTCCCGGAAGCGTACATAGTTTAAAGCTTGCTACAAGAAGCAAGAGCTAGGGGAAAGGAAATACACAGACGAGTCCAGGTTCAAAAGAAATTCCTCAAAATTGGCAAAGATTTCTGAGAAATGACGACACTAAGAAAGAACTTTATAGTTTTCATTCACAGCAGCTTTCTCATTAAATTTTGAGGAAAAGTTAGTTTTAACAACAAATGCTCAGGATGTTCTGTATAACCATCACATGACGATATTTCAAGTTTAGCATGAAAAGGCCAACACTTGAATCATGATGCATGTGTCTGATTCAAATGAGTCCTGATTCGGACAGTCGATATTGTTGTTGCTATCATTGCTGTTTCGCTATTCCGTGATAAAGGAGCTTTGGATATATATATCTATCCATAACCTTTCAAAATTCATTGAGTGATTATACGCTTGCTGAAAAGGGGAAAAAAATACTGCATTGGTGACATGGATGGCGTTTGAAGATGTGACTTTAGAATTTATAAAGATGATCGATCAACCAACATCACATGATATTAATTTGATAATGTCATTGATAGAACGATAAATGGTTTTACTGTAACAGCAAACAAACTTATCAGATGGGGTAAACGAAGCAAGAAAACATATGATTTTGGAAGAGGAAAGACTAATTGAGGCTTTTCCCGGCCCGAGACTCGGTCTTGTCTTTTCCAGCATATAAAACGTACAATATACCATGATGAATGAGTAACAAGCTTGGAATTGGTTCCTTTGCTAACTATTCCAGACGCAAATGAATGTCGAAGAGACAAATATGATCCATGTGAGCCTTTTTGGACAACTCTTTGTGAGCCTCTTAATCTTGTCAGGAGCTAGTACAATATGGATGTAAGAAAGGATGCCACGGTCTTTGTAAATATGGAAAATCATGTCTCCAGTGCATTGCTTTATGTACTAGTGTAGATTGTGAATAAAAATGTATTTGCAGCCATAAATTAGTAATTCTAAAGATGTTTGATTACTTTAGTGACCTTATTTTGTTAAATCAATCTATCTAAAACTGTACATCGAGGATACATATTGATGACTCATCCCTGCATTTTACGCCATATCATTTTTTTACCGGAAGTGTTTACTTTGTATTAAAACATTATGAACATTATAGCAAATAAGTAGTTTGAAGATAACTTCAAGCAAAAATGTAGTTACTGTCACAAAAAACACTTTTTTTACATTTTGAATAAAATTTGAATATTAAAATTAAAAGTGGATATCTATTTATCTTACCTCCTATACATTTCCAGGAATATGATTGGTTAAAAGCGTCCGCGTGCAAACCGTGTATATTTGATATTAGGTTAATAGGGAGGCGGGGCTTATCTCATACACGGTTAGTAGTGGAGTTACGTCCCTTTATATTCCTTATTAGGTAAGAAGGGGGCGGGGCTTATTTCATACACGGTTAGTGAAGGTGTTATGTCCCTTTATAAAAAAACAAAACGGTACTGAGAAAAAATCTTAAAAGTTCCAACAGACGAAGAAATTGATGATTAAGATTGAAAAAAATTCATAAAACACATTTAAACCTTACAAGTCGTTATTGTTGGCATCTGTTTTTGTAGGATCAATGGAAGTATTTTCTTAGTAGACTTTCTCATTTTGAGAATCACTAGTCTTAATTTCACACGTTAAGATAGTCGGTAAGATAAATTCGTTACATAGTGTGCTAGTGACGTAATACGGTATATATGGGGTCACCCCATATGGAATTTACTGACCCCATATATACCGTATTAGGTCACTAGCACACTATGTAACTAATAATGTCCGCCATATTTGATATAACCGGAAGAAGGGGTTTTAAAGAGATATGTCTCCACGAGAAGATCCAAAGAAAAGTTCCTTCGTAATGTACTGATAGTAGCAATACCTTAAAACACATTTCAATTACCCTCCCAAAAAATAGGAAGTTGGGTTTTTAAAGTCATACAATCTATAAAATATATCCAAAAATAGCACATAACAAAGGTTTGTGTCGAATAAAATGATAGTAGCATGATTATAACACCTTTTAAAATATTAGCCTTCGATATTAGGCTAATTTAAGTATAATTTCCGCCATATTGAATTTTACCAAAAGTGGTGCATTTTTTCAAATGCCTCTTTTTCTGAAATCAAAGAGTAATACTAGATGAAGCGTTATGCCAAATTTCATGCTTGTAGCAGAATGTGCACAATTTTTCACCAAGCCGCCGTACTATAATGGTCAATCAGCTCATGATGGCGACCGTAAAAGTTCTTGAGTGATGACCTTAATTTGAATGATTCATAGCCCTGTCTTAGCAACTTTTGAGAAAGCAGTATTACTCGTTCAACAAAATCAACGTACTTTGAGCTAGCTCTAGAGTAACGTGTCAATTGAGACACATATACTCCATATACTGGTGCCGCATGGATGTTGCTACATAGAAATGGAAAGATAAGTATAGTAGGGAAGCATAAACATCAAAAGAGATAGGTATTGAAGATGACATCTACTTGCAGAAAATATAAAAATTTTGGAATCAAAATAACATCTGACACATAATTAGACAATTTTGAATCTTATTGTAAACCTTAAAGATCAATTCCACTAATGCAACTACACATGAGTCTGTTGTGACAAAAGATATCACGGGGACATTCAAAACTCATTAGTCGACGAAAATCTGACTGTTACATCACGTTAAATTACGACAACGCCATAAACACGTACTTTAGAAGTTCATATCCATCAAATATTTGATAAAAATGTATGTCACATTTGTACATACACCTAACGATCAATCAACACTGTAACGGACCTGACCGTCTACTTGGTTATACAAATACTTCCCAAATTTAACATCTACTTTAAAGAAGGAGTTATGTGTATGGTTACTATAAAAAATGTTGCAAAACAGTTATGAGGAAAAACGACTAAAATAAACACTTTATAAGTTTAACAATCACAATTACAAATTGTTTACCGATGCGATATGTCGTTGTTTCTTCTCACTGGGACATGTATTCACGTTCTAGAATAGTAGTTTGATATTAAGTTCAATCGGTTTTTTTGAAAAAATGTTTTGCTTCTTCTATTTTTGATATCTATGTGGTATATAATCTAATCATATATATGCAATTTATTGTAGTTTTGCTTTTAATCCTAAATCATAAACATATAGAAAGATACAATTTTATTTTCAACATTATATTTAATTCATCAGTGGAATAACAGTTCCTTTAAATTGTGCATAATTGTCAAGGTGTACCTCGTATTCATTTCCAGAGATATCATTTGACAAATGACAAAAGACGTCTGGGGAGAATTATAGAACTGGCTTTTGTATATATTTGATTTGTCTGAACTTTTTCATAGCAAGAAAATAAGAAATTATGAAAATGATATCATCAGTCAAGTTGGTAGTGCTTTGGTAGTGAAATTATTTATGACACAACTCTCAAATTGATCAAGTCAGAAACTATTTAGAATCTAGACTTCAAACTGCCTCAAGTAAATTGACCTTAGCTGAGTTTGTCTTTTCTTAAGTTACCTTTTAGATATATTGCTCTCAAATTGTTTATATATTTTGACATCATTGACTTATTCATTTCTATGTTTGAACGTTCCTGATTAAGATAAATCGAGAAAAGTGCTCCAACTTAGCAAATTCAAAGAGTATAATTTACATAATGTATATTCTACCACTGAATCAATATGCTGATGAATATTAGTTCCCAAAGGTATCATCAGCTCAGTATAGTCGTCACTGGGAACTTATATATATATAAGTACGTCTGAGTCAGTGACAACCCTACACCAGATGTATCCATCGGATCGCCATCAATGATGGTGATACATGGCTGTGTACATAATGTATATACAACTCGTCTAAACATCAACCCAACAATGTTAGATCTGTAAATTTGCTTTCGCAAATTTTTGGTTCTTCCCTCGCCGGGATTCGAACCCATGCTACTGTGATATCGTGACACCAAATCGCCTGCACTGCAGCCGTCCCGCTAGACCACACGACCACCTGGGCTCTTAAAAATAGAGCTTTCGCTAGCCGTGTGTTACCTTTCCACGTCAGTTTTAATCTAGCGGCGTACTGCAGTACATGATATATAAGGCATGAAGATGTTATTGTTACAGATCAGCTTAATTATCTATAGTGAAGGATCCTACAAATTAATGTAAGATACATATATATGTGTTCCTCGTAGTCAATGCTTCGGAACTGATTTCATTTGTTTAGCGTATTTAACTCATGTAACTTACGATATCGGAAAACGGATATTTAGTCGAATCTTTACAGGAGATAGTAGTAATATTACAAAACCGTGCATGGATAAACTAAATAAACAATGTCAAAATATTCAGCTTTAAATCTGTAAGCATATGATCTGTATTGCGTCTTATACTATGAGAAGCAAATAATCTTTAACTACTTTACTATATTATTGTGTAAACACGTTCATTAGGAGCTATGAAAGTCAAGTAGTTCGAGCATTTTTCTGAGTAAGTTTTAAAAAATTTCAAACAAATATTCTTTAATTTTGGTTAGCTTAATTAGTCGTCACTATCCTATAGATATCAAACTTTTAGTTATATTGATAACTTAGAATCTCCATTGTAGGTTGAGCACGAATGCGCAGTTAATTTATTCTATCGATGTGGCATTTGTATGCAAGAGTGACATTCCTTTGCACAATGAACCAATTCGAAAAAGACAAAAATGAATTTGTAAAAGTGGACAATTTAGAAGAAAATAGATTTTACAGATATTTGACAAATATTGATAATTATTCATTCATTAATTATACATGCTATATTTTGAATAAAGAGTGTAGGCAATTACGCCTATTGTCAAAATTACATAGATTGTCGCAACATAGGTATACGAAAATCAATAATTTAGAGAGTGTCAGCTTGGTTGACAAGACAAAATTATGAGTGACCAATTAAAATGTTGTGGTCAGCTACGAAATTATGTAACGATAATTTTCATTGGTAAAACGAAAAAAACCTGGGATCTCTAAGCACGTGAGCAACGACCGTTTTAAGCTAGTGTTTTTGGCTATTCGTCAGTTGCCATGAGATCTCAGTTGTAATAAAATATAGTTATTTTGGAATTCTTCGTTTTAAACAGGTAATTCATATTTAATATTTTAAAGCCTTCTTTTTATGAAAATTACATTTCACATTTACTTTTTAATTTAGTTTAATTTATTTAATTTTATTTATTTAAAATGAGCGTTTTTAGTTGATTACATTACGATTAATATAGATGATTTTTAAGTGAAAATATACAGTAAACATTAATTCCCTAAATGTCATTTATTTCATTAATATTCATTATTACATGCGAATTTGTTTACAGGAGATTTGTTAATTTGAAGCATAATTTATTCGTAGTAAAGTTTAATTCTGTTATTTGGTTATATTTAATATTCAACGAAGTTAAGAGAAATCTTTGTTTGTCGCTTTGGTTTTCCTTGACAACGCAACAGAACATAATGAAAATATTCGTTGTTTCATGTATATTGAAATCGTACCGATGCAGGATTGATCTCCAGAAAAGAAATATTTGCGTATTACGTTAAACAAAAGAAATATTTCATATATTACAGATTGACAATATTATTATATGTATGATGAACTATATATTGTGAAATATATTGTATGCATTTATTTGAAATTGTATTATAAGAGTTGCCATGAGATCTCAGTTGTAATAAAATATAGTTATTTTGGAATTCTTCGTTTTAACCATGCCAGCTAAAGTCCAGATGACATAGGCTGAAAGTCAAGTACGACACTAGTATTGTCTCCCTTGTACAGGTTTCTAATTTTATATTTACCATTAGTTATTTGATTTGATTTTAAATAATTACAAAATTTATAAATTCAATAGACTTCAGTTCATTGGTTTACTTAAGACATTGATGTATTAATTTTATTAATTTGTTTTCAAACGTTTAAAATATCATTTACCGATATGAAGAACCTTTCATATTTTTTTTAAATATTATTCAGTTACATACTTTAAAGACACATACATGTATGATGTGACACCCCTTACACAAACTCAAACACAAACAAGAAACACACACGAATAAACTCTAAAACAGAACACCATTACCACTTCTTAATTCAAGAAACTTCAAACTTATATGTCAAACGCTTTAGTGAGAAATTATGATTAGAACCTATATAAAGCAATTGAACACTATATCCCCATAATGATGAAATGTTGGGAAATTAATCAGAACCAGAGTTATTTTACATTAATAACAAGAAGTTGCTAGCAAATAATAATAAAAATATGAGCTATTCATTAATTCAATTATAAGAATTTAGTTACCAATATCTACTTATTCTATTTGATATTATAAATTTTTATTACAATATATAAACATGCTAATTTGTAATACCCCTTTTCAATTTGCCGTTCATAAATGCTCAGAAATTATTCTGCTATCAACCTCAGTCAGCATAGTTGGTCTTAGGTGAATTGTCTTTACATTAATCTAATATGTATTTTTGGTGATATTGTTCTTCAATTGTTTTTCAAATCATAATGAATAATATCCATCATACAATTATACATAATTGAACGGATCAGTTATTTTGTTAAAGTTAGACGTTATTTACGATATCAGAAAGGTTACTTTTGACGGGTGCTCCAGAAACACTGAAAGAATAAAGATCTTATAGGTATATTAGTTCAGAAAAACTATGTATTTATGACAGTATCTTCATGTTTTTAAAAATAGTTTTGAAATTTTATTTGCAACATGAGGTATCATTATCATAAAGGTAAATTAAAAAAGGGGGGTCCATAGAATCTGACAAATCATAACGCTTTCCTACTTCATCCAACAGAATGAATGGAAAACGACTCTCATATTCATGACTTAGTACAGGCAATGATTGTTTGATGCTAGTGTTAAAGCTTGCATAACCTACAACTTGTATGATAGTTGTTTGCTTAAATGTTAATACCAAACCATATAATATAATTCTTACCTTGTTTGTTTTGGAAACTTCTTGTAAATTTCCTATCTATTTAAAATGAAAATATGTGTGCTAACACAACTATGTAAGTTTAAACCATAAAAGAGAGATACGTTATCTTTAAAAAGAATAATTCAAAGGGAAGAATTTTACAAAATAATTTTTTTGAATCGATATATATCTTTTTTATCTTCCGCGTCTCTATTGATAAAGTACGCTTGGAATCATATGAATATCACCTTTGTGTTGATTTTTTTAATATACAGATATGTATTTTTCAAAGTAGGTGCAAGGTGTATCACAAAATCGTAGTTAAAATCATCGTCGTATTGATTAATTTAAATAACATTCCAACGCCTTTGTTTTTAAGGGATGATCTGAAACGGATTCAAATTTTACAAAATTATTTAGCACAAAGAAAACTTGTATATCAGCTCGATCAAGATCTTAAGTAAACATAATTAACATACATGCATTTGACCTGTTATATTACGATTTATTTCACTTTGATTTATGACAGGTAATACACTGTAGTCCTACGTGTAAATATAACATTTCCGTTGTCCTAGACTTTCTAAAACTGAATGCCAATTCAAAAATGACGAAATACAAGTAATAAAATGGAATGGATTATTGGCAATGTAGTCAGTGTACGTATAATGTTATTATGCTTGATAGACATTTATCATTATGTTCTTTTTATATTTCTAGGACTCTAAACCATCGCACATCGGCGAACAGACTTTTTCACCTCAGTCTGACCATCGCACTTCAGCCTCCCCATCGCACCTCAGACTTCTACTTCTATATCTTATATATTGAATACGCCTAATAACTTCTAAAACCACAAAAATCTTTCTGGGAAGAAAACAACATGCATTCAATCTTGCCAGTCAGAGTTCTCAGGAACACCCAATATAAACATTTGAAAGTCATGGATGCAAATATACCTATAGGACCTGAAGAGGTAAATAACCAAAATGGCCCTTACTGGAATAGATGACATAACCTCAATACTAATAGCCTACGAACCTTTAAAACCAAAATATGATTTTAAATGTAGTTACAACATTTTTTCCAAACGAATATCAGGTATACAGTTATTACTTATACGTAACTGGTACGATTTAGGATGTGAACTTGTTTCCTCTTGCTGAAGCCACTTTCGTAGTCAAATATTCTGCTTTAGGAAACTGTACCAAGGCCCATATAAAAATGGATTGTTGTCTTTAAATAAAAGTTGTCTCTCCTAATTGATGAGAAATCAGCTGTTAGGTGACAGAACACATATAAACTCATAATACTGCAGTACAGACCAAGAAGCTTTTGATTTAAAATGCTTAGATAATGACGTAAAAATTCAGCTCATACAAAAATTTAGAATAAAATTTTGTATCCCCTGGTTTTGGTTTATTCGGTGATAAGTCTCAAATGATGGTTTCTCGATTTGGTAGATAAATTGTAGCCATCTTGGCACTAGGAATCATACTTTAAACCAGGGTCATACATCTCTTAATTTTAATATAAATAATAGCCATTTATGCATACCCGTACTGAAGTACTGAGCTACTATTGTTTGCCATTTTTTACTGTTATCATGACGAGCCTGCGAGTTCTGTCGCAGAAAGGTCGACATAATGATAGTGATCCGGCGGCGGTGGCGATAACTAACTTCTTATAAAAGCTTTTTATATTATTTTAGAAACACCTGGATGCTTATTCTTTGTATATAGATGCCTTGTGGTATGAAGTTTCGGTCCGTCATATGTCCATTGTCCTTGACCTCATTGTCATGAGTCAGTGACTACTTGAAAAAAGATAAGATTTTTTGTAATAGTAATTTTTCTCTTATTATGAGTAATATAATAACTATATTTAGTATGTGCGAGCTCTCCAAGGTCCTCATATCTGTCTGACAGTCTTCATCTGATCTCCACCTCATTTCATGGATCAGTGAACAAGGTTAGTTTTTCGTGGTCAAGTCTATTTATCAGATACTTTAAGCAATAGGTCATCTATATGTTTTATGTATGAAATAATTGTAAGGTGTACATGTTCAACTGGCAGGTGTCGTCTGACTTGACCTCATTTTCATGGTTAAGTGATTAAAGTGAAGTTTTTGTGCTTTGTTCGTTTGTTCTAATACTATATGCTATAGGTTTACTAGATTTGATGCATGGAATGATCGCAAGGTGTAAATGTCTGTCTGATATGGTTCAGACTGACCTCGACTCATTTTCATGATAATTTGTCAAGTTTTTCCTGGTTGAGTTTGTTTCTTAGAACTATACTCAATAAGTCGACTCTATTTAGTGTATTTCTGGTTTGGTTTATCGTACCTTAACCTCATTGTCTTGAACCATGTTAACACTACAAACTACTCAGTCTGAAAAGACCAGTTTGTGTGCTCGACTAGTAAAATTGAGCACACATTTTACTCGACTAGTCTTGACATTGTCTCGACTGCACTTAACTGTATTTAAGAATACTCGACTAGGTCTCGACTTTACTAATTAGTCTGATTCAGTACTTGATGACCTTGGTGTAGTCTGAAATGGTGTCGACAATGGCTCGACCTGTATCGACTAGTCTCGACTCAGTCTCAACCAGTCTCAACCTGTTTCGACTAGTGTAAATCAGCCTATCTAATTAAATTAAATATTGATCTTACAAAATTCAAGCTTATTTGGTAGTTTGATTTATTGCTGTGAAATGAAAGAATTTAATTTACAATAGGTTAAAATAATCAAAGCGCGAAAGCGCTGTAAAGGCAGTTAATTACAGGTTGTGTGTATTTCTAGTCCAGTTATATCATTATCTTCCATAGAACAGAGGTGGTTTGTAGTATTTAAGATTTAGAGTTCTCTTGTACCTAGTTCACCTATATCTATAGTCTACTGTTTACAGTATATTTTCTGTACCTCGCCATGAAATACATTTTTAAGACATAAGAACTTTTCCTTTTTAATGTAAATAAAACTATTTTTAATTATTGATTATATACACATATTCAATTACTCCTATCCTATGAAAAATAATTCACAAAGATTGACTAGTCTCCGTTCTGTGTGTATTGCTAGAACATCAAGTAACATAATGGTTAATGTACATAGTAACATGTCCACTCTTTTGAAGACAGAACTTTTTAAAAATTCTCCCTCCAAGCAAAATTATTTTTCAGTATAAACATGATAAAGTTATCTACCTGTATTAATGACCTAGAGACTCTCAAGAGCCTGTGTCGCTCACCTTGGACGGTCTATGTGCATATTAAACAACGGACACATATAAAATGACAAAATTGTGTTTTTGATGATGGGGATGTGTTTGTAGATATTTCTTTACTGAACATTCTTGGTGCTACAATTATCTCTATCTATAATAAACATGGCCCAGTATTTACAGTTGAAAATATTTTTTAAAAATTAACAAAAAATACAAAAATTTATAAAAATTGTTAAAAATTGACTTTAAAGGGCAATAACTCTTTAAGGGGTCAACTTAAAATTTTGGTCATATTGACTTATTTGTAGATCTTACTTTGCAGAACATTATTGCTGTTTACAGTTTATCTCTATCTATAATAATATTTAAGATAATAACCAAACTCTGCAAAATTTCCTTCAAATTACTAATTTGGGGGCAGCAATCCATCAACGGGTTGTCAGATTTGTCTGAAAATTCCTGGGCAGATAGATCTTCACTGAAGAGACAATTTCACCCTATGTCAGATTTGCTCTAAATGCTTTGGTTTCAGAGTTATAAGCCAAAATCTACATTTTACCTGTATGTTCTATTTTTGGCCATAGTGGCCATCTCGGTTGGTTGACCGGGTCTAACCACACATTTTTTAAATTAGATACCGCAATGATGAGTTTGGCTAAGTTTGGTTAAATTTGGCACAGTAGTTTCAGAGAAGATTTTTTGTAAAAGTTTATGGACGACGAAACCAAGTGATGAGTCAGGTCAGGTGAGCTAAAAAGGAGTTTTTAATCAAGGTAACAATGACATCTGGTGGCCATAAAAGCTGTCTCATTAGCATTTTAACCACTTCCCATATTTCCTTTAAGACAATAGAAGAAAATTATTCAATGCAAAAACAAAACTTACTTGTAAATATGAAATTCTCTTTACAGTATGAGTTTTTCTCATTGTTGGAGATTGTACAGTAGTACAGTCCTGTAACTGCTTATACCCATTTCTTATCCCCTTTAGTTTGATAAACTCACAGAATATCATATATTTACATTGTGCCACATCTCTTTATTTTTATATGCATTACAATAACATGAACAATTGTAATTCAAATCTATATATCAAAGCAAAATGAATTTCACTACTTTCATTCATGCATCCTTTGGAAAAATATAAGTTCTAAAATGACACAATATATGTTTATTTATATAAAAATAATATTTAGTTTTCGACTCTTAACAGGTATAAACAAGAATGTGTCCCCAGTACACGAATGCCCCACTCGCACTATCATTTTCCATGTTCAGTGGACCGTGACACTGGGGTAAAAACTCTAATTTGGCATTAAAATTAAAAAGATCATATCATAGGGAACATGTGTACCAAGTTTGAAGTGGATTGGACTTCAACTTCATCAAAAACTACCTTGACCAAAAACTTTAACCTGAAGAGGGACAGACGGACGGACGAACGGACGCACAGACCAGAAAACATAATGCCCCCCTACTATCGTAGCAGGGGCATAAAAATGCACAGCTGTGTCATGATTTGTGAAATCTGTGCTGAAAACATAGGCATTTATGGTGTTTGAGTAATTCCATCTGTGGAGCTCAACATTAGCTCGTCAGTTGGTGGTGGACAGTTATAAATCTTTCCTGCAGGATGAATGTTAATCTGTTCAGGAAAACCAATTTCACAAATCAAAACTTTCCTCTAGATTTCTCCTACAATATTCATCCAGTTTAGTTCTTTTGGTTTAACGGGACACCGTCCTGATTTTAAATTTTGTAAACCATTCAGTCTCTTGCTTACAAATGGTGCATAAAAATAGGATGGGAATGCATGGCAGTAGACAAGTCTCTATAAAGTGGGTATGTGCCCTGAAAAAAGTTTTATAACATTAGCTTTTTTGAAACTTGTGAAAGACTTGTGCAACACACATACCTAAATAACTATAACATACATGTAGGTGGAGAGCATCATTCATGTCAATGTTTTGTTCCTGTTTACATTGTCATTGATATTTTTCAAGAAAGCCCGAGGCATAGCTCATGAATTCTTGTCATTACAACCGAAATTTACATAATTACTGCTAAAATAATTATCAGTATAATATATCTCTTGTAGAAAAACCATACAATTGTAGTATTAACCAAAAAATGTCAAACAGATGATATTGAATCGTAATCCCAAAAGTTATGACGTCTTGAATTCACCCCCCTTTTTATTCTAAAACGATAATTGCGGTTGCAAACAGACTTTGGTTTACTTGCATGGCGATTATATAAATAACAGTATATATTTCTTAAAGAAAATAAAGTTTTACCATGAATAGTTTCCTGAACGTAGTCGTTTTCAGTAAAATGTGCCTTGCAAACAACAGCTGATTGAGGATCTCCTGTAGTTGGTGATCGCAATACTGGTATACCAGTATTGTCCACAATACTGGTATAAATTTTTTGTACCAGTATTGTATTCCAGTATTGTACCAGTATTGTGTTTTTTAAATAAACAATACATATGGGTGATTAATCTTTTATGAAAGGTGTCACATATATATGCATAATGCATATGACATGACAATTTTATATGGAATGATTGTATGTTTAACTTATAAATTATATTTATCATGTTTATAATATAATATTATTTAATAATCAATGTTTGGGGTTCTACGATTGCATCGCACATGACAATCTACGTTTGAGCCATGGCGTTGATCCAACTTTTCCTTCTTATTAAGTCATTTAGAAGTGCAAGTCCTCCTCTTAAATGACACTCAGGTACACACCAACAAGGACTAGGCATCGTTAATTGTGTGATTGTTTTGCAGTGCAAAAACGGAAGTTAAGGACGGAACTGACTGGTCTCACTAATAAGAGACAAGAAGAATTTTAGAGACAAACAGCGACAAGAAGTTTAATATAGTGACGAAGCGACAATAACTAACAAGGGACAAGCGAATCGTAATTCTCTCACGAGGCTATTCTCATTTGATGTGATAGGGTGAAGCTACACCTATCAAATATGTCCCTATGAAAAAGAAGAATTTCACTGTTAGAAAGGAAATGATATTGCATGGTTTTGATTCAATAAATTCTTTAAAAGGAAATTGATTTTTTTCTGTTTTGTTGGCCAATTTTTAGCGTGTGCATAAAATATATATTTTTTTATATCTAATAAAAACTAATCCCTTTCGTCTTAATAAAAACATATTTTTATCTATCAATGTACAGTAATATAAACCAGGTGCTCCGCAAGACGCAGCTTTATACGACCGCAGAGGTCGAACCCTGAACAGTTGGGGCAAGTATGGACAAAACATTCAAGCGTGATACAGCTCTGAATTTGGATTGTGATCAAATTTTTGACATTACATGGTTTTTTTTTACACAAAACAAATGTCAAGATTTTACAAATCAATTAAAGATTTCTTCTTCAAACTTTTTAAATCTAAAATTAAATAGTTGACACAGCATAGGTTTCTGACACAGAATGAATGTGGTCTAATGAACTTAAAAGTTTTTTTTTGCCTTTGAGCAATTCACTATGCTGTTGAATATTAATCCTCTCAAAAAAATGTTTGAAGAAATTTTCTTTTTATTTATGAAATCTGAAATGAGAAAAATTTAAACCCCCCCCTTTTTTTCACATCCCCGTTTCCCTTTCTCCAAAACTGATATCAATTCAAATTTCTAATGGAGTTTGCAACAATAACTACTCTTTTAAATACATCATAAAAAATTAAAATGTAAAATAAAGTGCTTGTTATCACTGAATGGTAAAGATTGGTTGGTAGTAAAAGTGAATATACATTGTTTATTGTATAAAACAATAAAAAAAACTTCATCAGCAACATTTTATATTGGCAAATTTCCAATGAAGTTATTTACATAAAGTTATTGGCAAATAAAAATAGAAAATGACATCATAGTCATGTCTGGCAAATGTCCAACATACATTATCTAAAAACATTTTAGATAAGATAAGGAAAAAAAGCTTCATCAGCAACATTTTATATTGGCAAATTTCCAATGAAGTTATTTACATAAAGTTATTGGCAAATAAAAATAGAAAATGACATCATAGTCATGTCTGGCAAATTTCCAACATATATTATCAACTACTATTCTATACAAAGAAAGATAACTCCAATTGAAAATTAATTGCTATTGCACAATATTGTGCAATTAGATATTTCTTGCTATTGTGCAATACTGTGCAATTGAAAATTTCTTGCTATTGCACAATACTTGATATGGAATCCTGATTTGGACCAACTTGAAAACTGGGCCCATAATCAAAAATCAAAGTACATATTTAGATAAAGTTCAATTTTGGACCCTTTGGGCCCCTTATTCCTAAACTGTTAGGACCAAAACTCCCAAAATCAAACCCAACCTTCCTTTTATGGTCATAAACCTTTTATTTAAATTTCATAGATTTCTATTTACTTATACTAAAGTTATGGTGCAAAAACCAAAAATAATGCTTATTTGGGCCCCTTTTTGGCCCCTAATTCATAAACTGTTGTGACCTCAACTCCAAAAATCAATCCCAACCTTCCTTTTGTGGTCATAAACCTTGTGTTAAAATTTCATTGATTTCCATTTACTTATACTAAAGTTATTGTGCGAAAACCAAGAATAATGCTTATTTGGGCCCTTTTTTGGCCCTTAATTCCTAAACTGTTGGAACCAAAACTCCCAAAATCAATCCCAACCTTCCTTTTGTGGTCATAAACCTTGTGTCAAAATTTCATAGATTTCTATTCACTTAAACTAAAGTTATAGTGCGAAAACCAAGAAAATGCATATTTGGGCCCTTTTTGGCCCCTAATTCCTAAAATGTTTGGACCAAAACTCCCAAAATCAATCCCAACCTTCCTTTTGTGGTCATAAACCTTGTGTTAAAATTTCATTGATTTCTATTCACTTTTACTAAAGTTAGAGTGTGAAAACTAAAAGTATTCGGACGACGACGACGACGACGACGACGACGCCGACGACGACGCCGACGCCAACGTGATAGCAATATACGACGAAAATTTTTTCAAATTTTGCGGTCGTATAAAAATGTTTTATAACCGATAAAAAATAATGCATGTTTTTTTTAATATCTATGGGGAATAAGTTGTTGCAATGACATTTTTTTTATTTATGTATAGTCGCTATATAGTCTTCTTGACGCTTCTTCTCGCTAAATTAATTATATTGTCGCTTCTTATCGCTATTTTAATTTTATTGTCGCTTCTTATCACTTTTTGACGCTTCTTGTCTTTAATTAGTGGAACCCTATTCAGGAACGATAATTTCATATTTTACATAACTGAGACCGAAATAACTATAACGTCATACGGCTTCACGTACAGAAATACTTTAAATTGTATATTATGCAATATAATTCACGGTCAGTCGACTTTTAATTATATCATGTTATATCAACGAGTGAAATGATTTTAAAATATCTTTAGATCGCAAATAGTACTCAAAATTGAACGGACCTCTTTCCACACGGAATTCGAATAATGATAGTTTGTAATCAGATTGACTGCTTATAATGCAAAAGACACATTAATAAACAGATTTTTAAAACGAACAATACACACTGATCGTTTCTTTATTTCCCAATGTAAATGAAAGGAACAAAAACCAATACATACCACAAAAAGTAGAGGAGAAATTTAAACATTTCCGGATCTATTTCTTGCAAAATGACCCCCAGCAAAGATTTGCGTAAGGAAAGATGAACCTCATGACTTGAAAGTCAGGCCTTAAAGCACTGCCTTTAAAAATGATTAAATTCAGATAGGCATCTTTAATTGTTTTTTATAATTTTTTTAAATCAACTTGGAATTTCATCAAATTATGCAGCTATCTTAGATATATATATACTAACCTTACTGAATCCCAGGTCATTTTTGTTGTTGTATTGCTGTCAAATTTAAGAATAAAGTTAATCTAGGTAAAAAATTCTAGGATTTGCAATTCGGACAAAATAGAGATAAGACACTTAAAATTTTTTGATAACTTTTTCAAATCAATTCGAAGTTCCTAATCAAATAGCAAAATCAATAGCTCAAACACATCAATCGAATGGATAACAACTGTCATATTCCTGACATGGTACAGGCATTTTATTGTGTAGAAAATTGCGGATTGAACCTGGTTTTATATCTAGCTAAACCTCTCACTTGTATGACAGTCGCATCTAATTCCATATATTGACAACGATGTGTGAACAAAACAAACAGAAATAATAGGTAACAAGAGTGCACACGATGAAATGTCTCACCTTTTTAACTAATCATTGATATTATGTTGATAGTCGTAAATATAAAGCTTTACTACAACTATAACATAAACTTTACATGATCCAAGAAAATGAGGTCAAGGTCATATAAACCAAACAAGAAATACATGTACATCTAACAATCATTCAATACACTAAATATAGTTGACCTATTGCTTATAGTTTCTATTAAACAGACTTGACCAAGAAAACTAAACAATGACCAATAAACCATGAAAATAAGGTCAAGGTCAGATGAACCATACCAGGCAGACAAGTACAGCTTAAAGTTGTCACATTATTTAATACAGAAAAAACCTTATGATAGTTATTCTTTGAAATTAATTAAGCACTGAACAATAAAGATTAGGTCAAAGTCAAAGGACATATGCCAGACAGTCCATTTAGATCACAAAATATTTGCATATGGGAGATTGATTATTCACCTCTTTTGGTTTCCACACAAGGTTATGGCATCCTTGTCCTATACGACACCACCTGATTACCACTCATAAGCATTTTTTCCGTATAAACAAAAGGCTCATCTATGTACATTTCTATTGAAATCTCAGTTCATCAGCAGGTATTTAAAGACAATAAACAACATTCTAGCAATGACAATTTTATTTACAAATTAGACATTAAGCATGAAATTGTCACGAAATTGTCTATTTTTACAAATAACCAGACTGCTTAATATAAATAGTATAAAATTGTAATGCATAGCAATGCCTTTCATTGTACATATTTTTGAGGAATGAAATTTTTCTTCAACATCACCAGTATCATAAAAATTTGACATATAGTACATTTACATTACAGTACATTTAAGAATTTAGGTACAAACATTTATTCAAGTTTTATAATTACATGGTATCTCCTGGAATTTATATAGGGTGTTGAATTTTCTTATTTTGAATGCCAAAAAAAGCAAGGTATAGGAAAGATATATGTATGTTTCCTCATGTGTATATACCTTGAATTTCAGTAAAGTCTAGTTTTTTTACACTTGTTAATTATTAACAGTTATTCAATGATCGACTGACATCATATTTCAAAAAGTAAAACTTTATAGTGATTTTCTTAAATTGAAGATTGTTCTAGTTAGCAGTATTAAAAATGTTGAACAGCAAATCATTTTGATGTGCTATATTTCTTATACTCACTCAAAGATACTTACAACTCTTTTTATACAATCATGTCTCATGTCCAATGGGATGAACTGATGAATGAATTGATGAATTGATTAATGAATGGATGGATGAAGGAATGAATGAATGCTCAATGTCAAAATAATAATCTGTGAACAAAATAAAAATGTAAAAGAAGTATCGACAATGATGACCTATCTTTTGTACCAGATCTTCAAACTGAGCTGAAATTAAATCATTCTAGATCAAAGAGTAAGTAATGGACTGAAGAGGTGTTGTTACACACTTGATATATTTTTCAGATTCCATTCCTTTTAAAATCAAATGCTCTGTTCTTGCAACAGCAGCTATGAATAGCACTATTAAAAGTTATTTGTGAAATGCTTTAGATCTGTTCTTGCAACAACAGCAATGAATAACACTATAAAAGTCATTTGTCTGATCTATTTTAAGATTTAAAAAATTTATATTCGGTAATTGCAGCCATGTCTGATAGGAAGTATGGGCATTATAACCTTACTATAAATCCTTAAGGCAATTTCACCCACACTATTTCCTAAATATTTTAAGCCAATTATTTCGAAACAGGTTTTCTCTGATATATTTTTTGGACAGATTTTATCTAAGCATATTTTCTTTTTACATTAACAGCAATTATCATTGTTCCTTGCCAGTTTAACACGCATAATACTTTTAAGCAGACACCCCATAATGATGCAGGCACATTTTTATCCTTACTGGGGCATTTGTATCATAGGTTATCGTTTAATATTGCATAACTGATAACAGACTACTAACACCAAGTAATGCCAATACCTCACACTATCCTTTTTAGGAAAGGCAAGTTTTTAAAGAACAAATACTTAATTTAAAGAGGACTGTCATGGCTCATACATTAGTTCCTATGTTTTCTAAATAAAGCACAGGATCACCAAAAGCTATTCTTAGAATGTAGCTTAATTAGGCTAATTTAGATTTACTTTCTTTATATTTTTTTCTTTTTTTTTATAAAAACACTTCTGTTGATATTATTGCAAGAGGTTTTCCACCTAAAACATTCATTTCATGAAGTTGACCTTTGACCCTTCAAGTTTTATCTCTAGTGATCTCTAAATGAAGATTTAAATCATATGGAACTCATTTAAAGCAATAAAGAGATCATAAATAAGTTCAAACTCTTATTTAGCACTGAGTAGTAAGTCTTGAGACATATGAACAATACATGATTATCTTCCTCCTCGCCATCCTCCCCTGCCTCCTCTTCCACCACCACCCCTACCTCCCCTCCCACCCCGATGTCCACCTCGATCATTCCAGTCCCTGTTGTTACCACCAAAATTGTCTCTGTTTCTATTGTCTCCAAAGCTATCTCTTTGGTTTCTATTATCACCAAAGTTATCTCGTTGATTGCGGTCATCGAAATTTTCACGTTGATTTCTATCATTGAAATTTTCTCTTTGGTTTCGATCACCAAAGTTCTCTCTTTGATTCCCATCGCTGAAATTGTCTCGTTTGTCTCGGAAGGAACCATCTAACCCTCCTCTTGGCCTTGATTCACGGTCATCCAAGCCACCCCTTGGCCTTGAATCACGATCATCAAAGTCCATCATTTCTTCTTGTCTATTCTGACCTTTATTCATGTTAAATCTATTATCCTGCTTCCTGTCTTGATCAAAACTTTGATTCCTGACCGGAAATCTATTGTCCCTATCTTCACGATTTCTTTGTCGCAAGTCACTGTCACCACGAAAATCAGAATCTTGACGAAAATCTGAGTCTTGATTTCTAAAGTCAGTGTCATTAAATCCACCACCTCCTCTATTAATGCCTTGATTTTGATTTGGACCTCTAAAATCTTGGTCAATATCAAAAGGCCTGTTCATATTTGGTCCTCCTTGACCACCCATTCCAGGTGCTGGACCCAGTAATGGCATTCTCTGACCACCTGAAAAATATGAATAGCTCATAAAATAAATCTCCTAAACATCACAAAAAACTAAAATAGTGGAATATTTCATGTTGCTGTTGGCAAGTAAAAATTCTTCTATATCATTTTTTCCACGTCTCAGATTGTGGTTCAACATATTGTCTTCTGGTCTTTTCAGTATCAAATATTACCTATTCCCCAATATGACTGTTTTGATGAGTGTGAATTCACATTACTATAAGACATGGTTTTGAATCTGTTTATTCAACATTCATGTATTTAGTTATGATGTTTTATTTGTAATTCTGATCCGATATTGTTTTATGTCTTTGTAGTTGTAATTATATTCTTTATTTTCTATTCATATATGTTAAAGTAAAGATGATTAATCACCCTGTTATATATATTTGATTTAAGTTAAAAGCATATATATGGATTTATTCGTTTTCCAGTATGCTTTAATAGAAATATTGACACAGTTCGATAAATCAATTTATTATATACTTAGTAGTAAATACAGATAAATTGTATGTGTAATACAATCATTGGCAAGCATGCTGTATCAGCCACCCGTGATGATATTGATATCAGCACGGTTACAAAAGCTTTATCACACCTTTAATCTATATGACGTCACGTCATCGATTGCAGTCACTGTTGCAAAGGCTTTATCAAATCCCTAATCTGTATGACGTCATGTCAAACCTATAATCTGTATGACGTCATTTCAAACCTCCTTATCTGTATGACGTCATGTTTCATAAAAAACATCTACTTGAGGTATATGTATATAATAAAGTGTATATGATATGGCTTTTTCAATATCACACACCAAATCAACCCTCAACCAATACAATCCGTCGAGCAGAGCTCTTGGGATTATATTGGTGTCTCGGGTTGATACGGATGCGATATTGAAAAAGCCATATGATATTCGCTATAAATTACACATTTCTATATTAATATTCTTGTAATTGTTATAAAATACAACAAATAACATAACTACAAAGCTAATCTAGATTAATATCCATTTTTTAGAAATTTATCTGTGACTTCACTTTTTGTGGCTTTGATACATTAGTGTGATGCAAAGTTCTGATTCTATTATGCTGTTTTTGTGTACTATACTAAATTATTTTAGGTATTAGTTGTTATTCTGTGGTGATCGTGTCAAAATTGCTACTGTATTTCTCGATCTTGAGTGTTTTTGCATTTATTTATACCATATTCTTGTCATGTAATGTTGTCATTTAAGCGATATTTTTAACATTGCCATAAAGTGTGATGTTTGGCTACCCACAAAACCAGGTTCAACCCATCATTTTTTTTTTAAATTTCCTGTACCAAGTCAAGAATATGGCAGTTCTAATCTAATAGTTTGTTTCTATGTATGTTGCATTGTCGTTTGTTTTTTAGGACCTTTAGTTTCTGTAGTATGTTGTTTTTCTCTTAGAGTCGATGCATTTCCCTCGGTTTTGGTTTGTAACCCCGATTTGTTTTCTCTAAATTGATTTGTGACTTTGAACATTGCTATACTGCTGTGGCCTGTATTTTGATGGAAAAAAGTGCCACTTTTAAATGTATGAAAAATCTAGAGAGAATTATTTCCTGCCAAATTTTCAATTGATTATATCTTTAAAAAAACAAGGACACAGACCTTTTATTTTTTTCTACTTCATAAAATCAGTTATCCATATACTACCAATTTACAAGTCTTTCAAAATGCTTGTTTATTTATAAAAGGAGCTAAAATCCTTAGGACTCTTCCATAAAGCACGAATCAATCTAAATTGATCTTGTCTTAAATGCAGTAACTAAAATGTGTTCTTGCTGACTTACATTCGTATATTTCATAAATCCTGTTTTGTTCTTTTCCAATCCTCAGCCTTAGTCAGGGTGTGTAATTAGGAGATAACTGTATTGTATTTTAAGCTCCGACAGCATCAATTGAGGATTTGATTGTCTCAAATTAAGTTTACTGGCGATGCGTTAGCGGAGACAGTAAACAGGTATTTGCAACCATCAAATCCCAAATTGATGCCGTCGAAGCCTAAAATACAATATTGTTATCTCCATTCTAATTAAAATGACAGAAAATAACGTTAAAACATGTATTTAAAATCTGTCATATGCCGTCTGCGCTTGCGCGTACGTCCCATAGCATCAATTGTCAATTGATGTCATGTAAGAAAGTGACATTATCAAATCAAAATGAGAGTTACAAACGTTGTTGCATTACAATTGTAATTCATTGCATTCAATATTCAAAAATTTAAGCCAAGAACAATGCATTTAGTTGGACAATAAAATATTCATGTATTGTAAATGTTAAAAATATCTACTCCATTTACAATGATATAGGAGTGGGCATGCAATTTCTTTTGTTGAATCAAATTGAAAAAAGCAGATAAGCGTTTGTAATCAATATCTTTACAAAATTAGAGATTATAGCTAGAGTGGGCATGGGTGGGCTGGGTTGCCTACTGTGGGCAGGTTAACATAAAAAAATCCACATGGGCTGTATATATCACCAACAGAAAAAGTTCCAAATTATCAATTTGATTTTTATAAAATTTAAGTTAAATCAAGTGGATCTGTGAGCTCACTAATGATACCCCCTCCCACTAAAAGTGTATGGTAAACAGGAAATTGTGGAGTGAAGAAACTGAAAAAGCATCACACCGTATATATATATAGCCCACTCCTAGAAACCTGTCAACCAAATTTTCAGAAATCCTATGAAGTTTCTGAGAAAGAGGCGACAAAAAATCTTCATTGGAAGGACAGACGGATTGACAGATGGACAGACAGACAGAAAGAGGTAAAACAGTATAACCCCACTTACATGATAGGATCCTACTTGAAATCCTGAACATTTCCATATTCATAATCTACTTGAAATTTAATTAGAAGAACTTTCATATACATGTATATGCAACAAATAGAAGAACTTTCATATACATGTACATTTAACAAATGGAATACTAACCTTGTGGTCCAGGACCAGCCATTCTGTTTCCAGGGCTCATCATGCCCTGCGGACCCATTGGACCTCCCATTCTATTTCCCATGAATCCAGGTCTGTCACCCATCATGCCTTTGGGTCCCATTACTCCAGGACCAGGCCCTCGAATGCCACCAGGTTGATTTCCTAACATTCCTGGCCGGTTTTGTCCCATCATATTTTGTTGATTTCCCATCATTCCTGGACCAGGTTTGTCAATTATTCCTTGATTTCCCAGAAGTCCTGGTCTATTACCCATCATGCCTGGTGGCTGATTTCCTATAAGACCCGGTCTGTTCTGTCCCATCATGTTTTGCTGATTGCCCATTACCCCTGGAGGCCCCATCATTCGAGGCTGATTACCCATCATTCCCTGTTGATTACCCATCATTCCTGCTCTATCTCCCATCATTCCTTTATTTCCCATCATGCCTTGCTGATTACCCATCATTCCTTTCCTATTTCCCATCCTTCCATCTTGCAGTTCCATAATTTCATCATCCCTCATATCCTCTCCCCTATCCATTCTCTCTTGGAGCTCAATCAAGTTTTCCTCTGCCATTCGTTCATCAAAATCATCCATGTTTTGAGAATCATTTCTGGATCTGTCATGTCTGGAATCTCTTTCATCTCTGTCGCCATCTTGATCATCTCTGTCCCGACCGGGAAATCCTCTCTTATCTCTCTGAAAGTCTGAAAATAAGTAAAACTAAAAACATCAACAATAGTGCATAAGCTTATATATCATACATTCTTCTGACCATGCTTGTTTGAATGCTGAAAGTCTTAAAGATAAACTACAAGTACATGTAGCACATAAAATTTAACATTATTAATGAATTGCAAATCCAAGGTAAAAAGTAGACTACATTTTAAGCCTTTTATTACTCCTAATATAGGTGGCTAATTTTGTAAACTGGAATCTTTAGCCTGTTACCTGGATGACTACGGTAAATGTATACAGGAAATAATCAGGAATTAAACACTGTAAGTGTTAAAAAAACCAACTTAATCAATGATTATGAGAATGAGGTCTAGTGCCAAATAAAACATGCTAAACAAGCGTGAACAATCATGTAGTACACCAAATATAGCTGACCTGTTGCTTATAGTATTGAAGAAACAGTAAGTTATTTGATTCCCAAATAGGAACTCTGTCTGATAAAAAAGAAGATGTGGTATGATTGCCAATGAGACAACTATCCACAAAAGACCAAAATGACACAGACAGATAAGACAATGTAAAACAATTCAAGCGAGAAAACTAACTGCCTTATTTAAGTTAAAAAAAATGAACGAAAAACAAATATGTAACACATAAACAAACGACAACCACTGAATTACAGGCTCCTGACTTAGAGAATGTGGTGGGGTTAATTTTCTTAGCATTGTGTATGAGTTTCATAAAAAAAAAACTCAAAGAGTGCAGAAACAAATAAATGGAGAATGTCCATGTGACACAGATGATGCCCCTGCTTGCATAATATATATAAAGTTATAAAGGGACATAACTGAAGAATGGTAGAAGTGATGCTACACTAATTTGTACTTGTTTTTGTGGTAATATGCATGGTGTACAAGTTTCATAGCATTTGGTTGAGGCAAACTTAAATTAGAGATTTTATTGATACCAAAAACTCATTTTCCATTTGCATTTTTGCATTTCCAATTGTAAACTTTCAATTTCTAAGTACCAATATTCCAGCAGCACCTGCATACGGGGTATATATCTCCCAATTGATACGATATTCCCGTGCTTGCATTTCCTATCATGATTTTCTTGATAGAGGGTTACTGCTCACAAGGAAGCTATTAAACCAAGAGTTCCAAATGGTGAAGTTGAAATCATCCCTTCGTAAATTTTACGGACGCCATCACGAGTTGGTTGACCGTTATGGAATAACCGTTTCACAAATGATATCGGATATGTTCCTTACGTCGTAACTACAATCCCCTTCCCTTTCATGAATGTGACCTACCGAATTAGACTATTTACCGGATTTGTAATCACATAAGCAACACGACGGGTGCCACATGTGGAGCAGGATCTGCTTACCCTTCCGGAGCACCTGAGATCACCCCTAGTTTTTGGTGGGGTTCGTGTTGTTTATTCTTTAGTTTTCTATGTTGTGTCGTGTGTGCTACTGTTTTTCTGTTTGTCTTTTTCATTTTTAGCCATGGCATTGTCAGTTTGTTTTAGATTTATGAGTTTGACTGTCCCTTTGGTATCTTTCGTCCCTCTTTTCTTTTGCAAAGGGACATAACTCTAGAACAAAAAAGTGAATTCCAAAAATTCAAACTTTATCTGTATTTTGTGGTGATAAGCATTATGTATAAGTTTCATAACATTTGATTAAGACTAACTTGAGTTTGAATACCAAAAAAAAATTCAGCAACTTTTCGGGTCATAACTCTAGAACGGTTAAAGTGACACCAGCAAAATTAAAACTTGATCTATATTTTGCGGTAATTAGCATTGTGTACAAGTTTCATAGCATTTGGTTGAGACAAACTAAAGTTAAAGAATGGAAATAAAAAAAAATCAGCAATTTTCCATTGCAAAGGGACATTACTCTAGAACCGTTAAAGTGACACCATCAAAATTCAAAACTGATCTGTCTTTTAAGGAAATAAGTATTGTGTATAAGTTTCATAACATTTAGATGCGGCAAACTAAAGTTAACGAACAAAAACCAACTTTAGGACATACAGACGGAAGTATGTACGTACAGACAGACAAGAGTAAAATAATGCCCAAAATTACAGATTGACAGAATGATGGACAGTGAAAGGTAACACATAATGACTAGGGCCGACCTTAAGAATCCCAAGGTTTTATATGTGTCAGTTCCTCTAAGGTGTTTAGAAATAAGAAGTTGTGGTACGAGTGCCAAAGTAATTTAAGTGACAAAGTGATGTTTTGGATATTGGACCAAGTACAAAACTGATCTGGCCTTTACTAACTCTGAGATTTTTGGACTCAAGTCAAGTTATCAGGTTTCCATAATATTTATATACTAGTTACCTTTGTTTCTCCCTTGTCTAAGCTGTTTCCCATGTCTGTCACCCTCTTCATCCTTCAAAGTTTCCAAGTTGAAATCCCCAGCTGGTTTAACGGAGGGTAATTCCAATAAACTTGGTAAAGGAGCCTTGGGTTTTTCTGATTTAAAAGAAAAGAAACAAAAGTCAGTAATGAATGCTACTTTACCAATTGTATTTCCCAAATATAGCCATACAATGAGAGCTACTATTAATATACCCTCTTCTTGCTTTCCTATAAAATACTATACTGTAAATTATTGCAATCATTTATTATTTGAATGTTTGAAGAATGAACAAAAATGCAAGTTTAACTATTGAGATTTAGAAAAAGCTATATACACAAGATTTATTATTATTATTGCTATACTCAAGAATGTTTCTTATGTCATAACTACAATTCTGTTCCATTTTCACAAATGTGACAACTGAATTAGACATATTATTGGGTTTGTACCATTAACATGATCAAAATGACGGGTGCCCCATAAGAAGCAGGATCTGGTTACCCTTCTAGAGTACCTGAGAACACTCCCAGTTTTTGGTGGGGTTCGTGTTGCTTAGTCTTTATTTTTCTATGTGGTGTTTTATGTACTACTTAGGAGATAACTGTATTGTATTTTAAGCTCCGACGGCATCAATTGGGGATTTGATGGTCGCAAATTAAGTTGACTAGGGACGCGTTAGCGCAGACAGTAAACGGGTATTTGCCACCATCAAATCCCAAATTGATGCCTTCAGAGCTTTAAATACAATACTGTTATCTCCATTCTAATGAAAGTGACAGAAAACAACGTTAAAACATGTACGTACGTCCCAAAGCATCAATCGTCAATTGATGCCATGTAAGAAAGTGACGTTATCCAATCAAAATGAACATTACAAACGTTGTTGTATTAGAATGTCTGTTTTTGTAAAAATTATTTCTTAGTCAGGGTGTTGTCAGTTTATTTTTGAGTTTGGATGTCCCTCTTGTATATTTCGTCCCTCTTGTATCTTTTGCCCCTCTTTTACGAGGAGTCCCATTATACACACCAATAAAAACCTCTCAACAATTTCTGAATTTGCAATAACTGAATTCAATGGAAACAGGAGACAAAGAGTAGATAAGCACATAGTTTACCTTACAAATAATCAACTTGATACCAAATTACAAGTTATTTATCATTGTTGAAAAATGCCAAATATTTGAGAAAAATGTGATGAAATTTCAACAGAGTGCATAACATACACGTATGGTTTACACTAGTAATTTTTGGGACCCTTTATAGCATGCTGTTCTGTGTGAGCCAAGGTGAAGACTATACTTTGACATATAATAGTTTACTATTATAAATTGTGACTTGGATGGAGAGTTGTCTCATCGGCACTCATACCACATCTTCTTATATCTATGTATGATAATTGACAAATTTGAACTTATGTCATGCATTATAATTTATTGACTGCCAGGATCAAGAAGCTTACTCAGAAATTTTGCTGGAATGTATAACAGAGGGACGGAAGATACCAAAGGGACAGTCAAACTCATAAATCTAAAACAAACTGACAACGCCATGGCTAAAAATGAAAAAGACAAACAAACAACAGCACACACGACACAACATAGAAAACTAAAGAATAAACAACACGAACCCCAGATGGAGACAGAGGTAAAGCATTGAACAAAATTTAGAGAACAGCCAAACAAACAAAAATTCTTAATGTTTAGGGTTTCCTTATCTAAACAGTTAGGGAAGGTATGCAGGATTTTTATTTTTGTTGTGCTAAATCATCATCTTGCTTTATATTCTAGTAAAATGGAGGTTGGGAGTGGGGAGGGACTTCCAAAATCCTATGACAACCAACTTCTTGGAGATCTCTTATATATACAAAATGGACATAAATATCCAACAGCCCATGACCAATAATCAAACTTTATTTTCACACTCCCCCATCCATTCTAATGGAAAAACCCTAAATTTTTTCATTACCCTTACCATCTACTTTTTCACCAGATATTGCTGGTGGTTGTTTATTACTTCTCCACGCATGAACGAATTCTCTGTCAATGGGACGGGAGTACGGTATCTTGCGTCTCTGATTCTGTTCTCTATGACTGTCCTTTAAGAATTGAGCATCTGTTTCCCAGTCTAGACCTGGTATTGAAATGTCTTGTTCTGTCATATCTGTAAATAAAGAACAAAATAACATTCATCTGACATATCTGTAAATAAAGAACCAAATAACATTCATCTGACATGTTTGTAAATAAAGAACAAAATAACATTCATCTGACATATCTGTAAATAAAGAACAAAATAACAAAGAACAAAATAACATTCAATCAGGACTATTCCCAAAATGATTGCAGTGAAGACAATCAAATTAATTAATTGTAGGTTTACAAATCTATCAAGTTAAAAAGATTAAATCCCAAACTACTGTAAAAGCAGAAATTTTCGTTGGGGATTTATTTTCGTTTATTTCTTGGATAGGAATTATCCACGAAATTAAAACCCCAACGAAAATTTAACTGTAGATATACATTATTTTATGATCTGACAAAATCTTATTGACATTTATATATGAACATAAATGCATAAAATGAAATATATAGGTTAATTGATAAGACATCTATATTCAAAGGTTTTCTTTAAGTCAGGTGATAATCCTAATCCTTTGTTTGTACAGTAATTAATAATCATCAAGAACTGTCAATCAATGTCATTTAACAGCCTAGTGTGTCTGTTACTATGAAATGCAATTATTGATTTTTCCCAATGGCGAAAGTTGAGATCAGTTTTATTGAGTATTGTCGATTATAAAGTGACATTTACATAATTGTTTTCTTAACTTAAAAACCATGAAAATTAATCCCCAAGAAAATTAATGTTTATACAGTAACTGTATATAAAATTGAGAAAGGAAATGGGGAATGTGTCAAAGAGACAACAACCTGACCATAGAACAGACAACAGCAGAAGGTCATCAATAGGTCTTCAATGCAGCTAGAAATTCCCCCACCCAGAGGCTTCCTTCAGATGTTAACTGCATTATCTATAAGTGTCAGTTAAATGATAAAATAAATATTTCAACTTTTGCTTCAGACGTATCTTTCATTCATAAATTTCTGCCAAAATTTCATAAAATTCTACAACGGTTTGACATACTCATATAGTAATTTATGTGTAACAAGCTTTAACCCTCCACAGTATCTGGTAGTTAACATAATAAAAAACAACAAGAAATAAGCATTGTTTTTGGTCCCTTGTTGGCCCCTAATTCCTGAACAGTTTGGACCATACCCCCAAAATCAATCCCATCTTTCCTTTAGTGGTTATAAACCTGGTGTTAAAACTTTATTGAGTTCTATTTACTTATACTAAATTTATTATCCAGAAACCATCTGTCTTCGGACAATGCTGATGACGACCACTACAATCATAACGTGATACCAATATACAACCAAATTTTTTTTTAATTTTTGCAAAGTATAAAAATCAGTTCATCTATGAGATGATGAGTAAAACATGGAAAAATTAAAAGAAAAATTTATTCTTCTCATGAGTTATAAACAATGCAGTATACTTTTGATCAATTTGAGTTGTTAAATTTTAGAGTAAAACACAGGCCAATATTTGAGCTGCTTTGAATAGAAATAGACATTCTGCATGTTTATGTATACATTGTCATGTTAAAGACTTTCAATGATTTTGGAATATTCAGATATAAAACAAAAGATGAATTAAGGTCTGTTTAGTAAGGTTAATATATAGACTCTATTTTCAAATAGTTACAGATAGAGATTTTTATAACCTGACCAAAAATGTATGGAAGAGAAAAATAACAAAAATAAAGAGCTCCAAGCAAAATTCAAATCTGAAAATCCCTTATCAAATGGCAAAATAAAAAGCTCAAACACATCAAAGAAGTGAATAACAACTGTTATATTCCTGACTTGCATACTGTCCAATCTTATTCAACACATCTGAGCCTCTTAATGGGTTTTTTATAATGTGATTACCAGACTTGGGGTAATTGTAATTGTAATCGTAAATCAGCTGTAATTGATAATACAATTTTTCAAGTAATTATTGTAATCATTAATCAGCCAACAATCTGATTACATGCTATTTAATTTAATCAATTACTTTTCAAAATACACTGTAACCCTGATTACTTTTTGATTACATTCTGATTACATTGAAAAAAATCTAAAACTGTGTTTATGGTCAATAAATGAACCTTTTTGTTATTCATATTTAATGAATACTTAATATGTTAAAATAGTTTTGTTTACTTCAAGCATGTTAATTGATTTGTATACTTCAGTAAAAAATAAACTGTTACTGTATTGAAAAGTCATCATTAGCTTTAGTAAAATATATTGTACATAATTATATTCACAATTTAAAGCTGTACATTATATATATATTTGATAATAGATGTTATATTCAAGTAATGATTTTCTTTAACGCTTGAATTATAATCTTTTGTTAATTTTGTGACTTTTGTCAACTTTAAATTGACAAGTAGGACACGAATTAAGGATTGTTTGTATTGCAATACCCAATTGTGTATAGCTATAGGGCAATATTTATGATAAAAGATAAATCAGACATGTGAAAATTAATCTAATGGGCAAAAATAAATTAAAAGTTGGACAAATATGTATTTTAAAATAAACACATCTTGGTAGGTATTTGGTCTGGACATATAAAATACAATGATTTTTAGTACTTATATTTTGTTTACAATTTGATAAAACAATCATATTAAAATTTTACATAGTTTTTAAGTGGTAACACATTATTTCATTCATCATGTCCATATTTTAACTCCAAGATACTGCACCTTGAAATACATATAAAGTCTGGAAGGGGTCAGAAGGTAAACAGCAAACTCTTGTTAAAGCTATATTCAACTGAAGTCAAAATAATTCAGAGATGAAAGATGATAAAGCTTAAGGTGGTACCTAACACTACAGGGAGATAACTCTGTAAAGTCAGCTAAATGTTTTAATTACGTTGTGTTGTCAAAGGAATATTAAGCTTCTCAATGATCAAAATTGGTGTTTGTCAAACTGCTATATAACCAGTGTAATTTTTCTGACATAACGGTTGGTTCAAAGTTTTTGAAATTTTTGTATTTTTGTTAAAGGGTCAAAGTAAATACTTTGTCAAAATTTTATGAAAATTAAACGAGCCAAATTAATTTTAGTGAAAGTGTTGGGTACCACCTTAATGGGTCATTACCAGTGAAATAATGTTCATGTATATATCATATATATATGTTGTGAATTTTTGAGGTTTCTTCAATAGAAAAAGTTTGAAGTAATTATTTATAACATATCTAATAAAATCCTTTTTCAAAAATTTCTATAATTATACCAAACATTTATTTATTCACATAATTCAAATGTTCTTTATTTAAATTCATTGTAATCAGATGTAATCATGATTACTTTGTCAATGTAATCATTAATTTAATCAGATACTTTCAGAAATGATGTAATCGTTAATTCAATTTAATCATACAAATGACAAAGTAATTGTAATTTAATCAATTACATTGAATTTAATCAGACCCATCTCTGGTGATTACTTGGCTGTTTTTATTGTGATTATTTGATTAACAGACCAAATATTTCGTAACTGTATTTTTAATTCTTTGATTATCTTGTTTAAAAAAATAAAATAAAGACTATACGATTATATTGGCAAAAAGATTATGATTATATGATTACTTGGACCAGGAGCCTTAAAGTTCATTATATACAACATCAAGACTTACCTTCCATGTTGTTAAAATCTTCTGTTGATCCCTCGTTGACACCAGGAATGGTTGACACAGATGTCACTATTGGGGTTGTGTTGTCTAAATCTACAAAATAACAACTAACTTTTACTAGAAATAAATATATAGTAAATAATAAAGTTGAGAAAGGAAATGGGAATGTGTCAAAGAGACAACAACCCAACCAAAGGGCAGAATAAATGGAATGCTAACTAAATTCCAAAACATATAAATGAATTATAAGTATAAATCATACAAGACTAACAAAATTCATACAAATGTATATAGGTACATGCACCAGGCTTACAATTTCACACACCACACATGCTTTAAATCTACAAAAGACTCATTAGTGAAGCTTGAAATCAAAAGTTTAAAAGGCAAAATAAAGTAAGAAGTTGGAAAGTATCGAGGACCTAAAAAACTCAAAGGTTTTGCCAAATACAGCTAAGGTTATCTCTTCCTGCTACCTTTCATTTTATATAATACATGTGTGTTCTACTCAAAGCAATGAAAATGAAGAAGAGAATGTTCGTATTGAATTATAAAGGAATAAGCTAAGGTAATGATTTTTTTTTCTTTGATTTTTCTTCTTCATTCAGGTTATTGCATATATAAAACAAGAAATCCTTAGATTCTAAACAGGAAATTTTAAAAACATGTTTAATATGCTGTAACCCCTTTTTGGAACACTTTTAACTAATAACAAACAATTTACATTAAAAATAAACCTCCACATATTTTACTATGTGCCTACAGTTTCAAGATTTTTGTATAGTTCATTCATTTTGTGTCTAACTGTATTTACTTTTGCAAAGGGAAATAACTCATAAATCACACCAAAAAAAAGTTATTTAGGACTTAAAATTCTGAATACTTTCATTCAAAATATGCTCTTCCATAAAAGTTGCATTGACAAGGAGCAACCTGTCCTAACATTTGCCAAAAAATCTAAATTGTAAAGGAATTTTTTAAGGGCTGTACCAAAATTTATCAGATAGAGGGATTGGAAGCACTCAAATAACTTAAGGTGGTACCTAACACTACAGGGAGATAACTCTGTAAAATCAGCTAAACATTTTAATTACCTTGCGTTGTTAAGGAAATATTAAACTTCTCAATGATCAAAATAAGTGTTTGTCAAACTGCTATATAACCAGTGTAATTTTTCTGATAAAATAGTTGGTTCAAATTTTTTGAAATTTTTATATTTTTGTCAAAGGGTCAAAGTAAATACTGTCCAAATTTAATGAAAATTAAACGAGCCAAATTAATTTTAGTGAAGGTGTCGGGTACCACCTTAAATACCAATAGTTGCATTTTCATTATAATTTCGTAGTAATTATAAGTAAAATGAAAATTTAATTTTATGGGTGGTAGGGAGTTCTGAAAAATGCCTTCCATGTCCCCAACAAGTTTCATCAGGGGGAGGAATTGTATGCACTCAAATCAATCAATTACAAGTAGTTTCATTTTCCTTTTAATTTTGTAGGAAATTTAAGAAAATGATTTTTTTTCTTTTTATGGGTAGTAGGGGTTCTAAAAAGTGCTTCCCATGTCCTCAACAAGTTCAAATCTATAACAGTGCTATACTGAAAATTGATTTTTCAAGAACAGTAAAGTTTTCTAATGTACAAACCAAACTCCGGTAATTCGTGTTCTGATCCACCCAATGTATTCAAGTTATATTTATCTCTCATTCTATCTCCTGGACGATTACGTGTCCAAAATTTTCTGAAAGATAAAAATAATAGTAATTAATTTAAGGTACACTGATATCTGTAATTTCAGGGATAAGAAAGTTTGCCATCAAACTAAAATCTCAGACAGAAATACAATTTCTTAATGTTTCTATGGAGCAGAGGTGTAGCATCCTAATTTATATTGGTACGGCAGAAAATCATGATGGGTCGCGAAGCGACACATCCTACAAGGCGGTTATGCGGCAAAGGGTTTGGGGGCCGCTTAAAGCCCCCGAGAAAATTTTAATAAATAGAGCAAAATCCTGCATTCTGACAACCTCCAGACACTTAAATTTGGTTCTCTAAAACCCTAGTTTTATGGGCAACAATTTAAATATGACTCTTTTTTTTTTTAAATCAAAATATAAAAATTTATGATAAAAAGTGCAACTTGAATCCTGCATTCTGACAATCTCCTGACACTTAAATTTAGTTCCTACAAAACTTGTTTTATGTGCAATTATATTACTCTCTTGTGTTAAAATCAATTTCAAAATATAGAAAACAGAATTTGAAACATGAATCGTGTCGAAAAGGCAGCAATTAAACTTGGCTTTATCAAAAAAGTTGAAGGCCGTTGAACATCTTAGCTAAACTAAATACACGCACTTTAACTTTGTGTTGGACACCTTGCCAGGCCTTGGCATGCTCCTACAATATGCATACCGGTTGTGGGAAATTATTAAACTATCAAATCTTCGCTAAAAGTATTCAGGAAGTAAAAGGGAACTATGAACAGACCGATGAACAGATTTTCAAATTCCTTTTACAAAGACCAATAAATAAACATGATGGATAACTTTCAGAATTTCTCATACAATATCAAGTAAGGGTAAGACAAACGACGAATCTATGACACTGCGAAAAAAAATCTATTTTCATTGTGAATATGGTTTCATCGCAATAACGATCAATAAGTTTATGACGACAACGCTAGAACTGCTAAAGCGATAATATAGTAGCAACATAACAATGTTCAAACAACTTAGAACAAACAAAATAAGAACATTTCTAGAGAGGGACATCCCAATTTACAAGTCATTCATAAAGGCATCGTGATTACAGATTAGTTTGTATATATTGTATCACCATCACTGCTAGCAATTGGATGGATAAATCTGTTGTAGAGTTGTCACTTGGTCAGACGTATTTAAATATTCTAAACATCAACCCAACAATGTAAGAACTGTAAATTTGCGTTAGCAAATTTTTTGTTTTTCCCTCACCAGAATTCGAACTGAGATATTGTGGTACCAAATTGCATTGCACTATGATCGGCGCGCTAGACCAGTCGACCACTTTGGCTCTTATCAAAAGTGATAAACTAGAAAATATGCAACTTGAAGTGGCTATGCTAGTTACTGGCGGTACTAAGCTATCACCCATAAACAAATTATACAATGAAACAGGATGGGAGTTACTATCAGAAAGACGACGGTAAAAAACATGAAATGTTTCACAATAAGACCCCTGATTATTTAAGCGATATTTTCCTCACAACTGTTTAATATTCATAACTATGACACAAGACAAACGAATGACACACAACATATAAAGTGTAGAACAGCATTGTATCAGAAATCTTTTCTTACGTCAGTCATTCGATCCTGAAATGCTTTTCTTGACGATATCAGATTTGGTCCCTTCTAAGTTTACACTTAAACGTTACCTTAATCAAAATTTAAGTAAAATACCAAATTATTATTTATATGGAGAAAGGAAAGGACAAATACTTCATGCCAGACTTCGGATGGATTGCAGTAATCTAAACGAACATGTATTAAGAGAAATCTTGAAGAAATTAAAAACTGTACTTGTGGTAGAATCGAAAGCAGTAAGCATTGTCTTCTCGAGTGTACTCCCTTGTCCGAAAAGGTACAATAAAAACTATTCCGTTCCCATAAAATATAAAACACTCCTGTTTGGCAAAATAACCTCAGTCAAGAGGAAAATCTACTTGTGTTTAAACAAGTTCAACAATTTTTAGTAGATTCAAAGCCATTTGGAATATATAGTATTTCATGGTTAGGATCGTAATTGGGTGAGACAGTCTTGACAAAGTCCTGGACACACACCAACCCTGTACATATCATATAGGAAAGATCAGACAAAAAAATCAACTTTTTATTTGCAGTTATTTGCCTTTTTTTTTTACAGGGAGACTGATTAATATATGAAGAGAAATACTGATTCCAATCGAATCCCTAAGTAATGTATTTCTGTAATTATATGCATATGACATGTATACATGTACATGTTTTTTTTTATATGATATGTTTTAAAGAAAAAGAAACAGGTATTTCAGGGGGAAAGGTTGGTAACTGGAAAAAAAAAATACATAACAGTTAGATGCAGAGAGTTCAGGGAATATAATGGAATAGCATTTTCTAATAGCATTAAACGTGTTTGTAAACCGTCGAAGATCAGACTTGGGGCTTCAGTAACTAAAATTTAAAAAAATCACTGTGACTAGGACTGGTCTATCATTATGTACTTTATTTCTAAGGATCACGCAAAGGTTGGCACGTCTACTATGTGAATGCTAGATTTATATCCACGACGAATATTCGTAACACTTGCTTTCAGATTTTAGCGTCACGGAACGCTAAATACTTTTAGTTTTTTTTTCGATATCACACAGTAGATTGCAGATTTGTAGAGTGTAAAACTCCAAAATTACGAGAAATAATATACAACCAAGTGTCGCACGGAACTTTTGAACATTTAGTTTATTATATATAAAATTCACACTATAACTGTTAAATGAAGAAAAAAATTTGTTATTTTCCAATAAAAAATGTGTTAAATTACAAGTGAAAATCCCATTCAGTTTTTTTCGTATGTTTTGTTCAAAATGCAACATTCTTTGCAAACACTTCTTAAAATCTTGAAGGAAAACAAAAAGCCATATATACAAAGCACATTAGCAAAAATGAAAGACGCGATCACAAAAATTTACCATAGCACAAATGATATCACACATTCACAATGGCGGGATGTATAAGTACCGAGCCACGTCAAATAGATATTTCCAAAACATGACTATTGATAAAACAGTAAAAATGTGTTACTGTATATGGTGTTGTTGAAGTTGGATTATATTCCGATCGTCTTGGTGCCTAGAAGCAGAATGTGCATTTTAACAATGTGCAGATCGTTTATTTGTCTCTGTAGCGGATAGATCGGCACGCAATAAAATTGGGACAACTCGTTTATATTTTAGTCATGATTACTTAAACTTTATGGTGCATGCATACAGAGTAACTGACAATATTTTTGTTGCAAAAAATAAAATAGCAAAAATACCGAACCCCGCCCAGGAACATTCAAAACGAAAATACCGTTATCAAATGGTAAAGTCAAAAGCTCAAACACATCAAACGAATGAATAACAACTTTCATATTCCTGACTTGGTACAGGTATTTTCTAAAGTAGAAAATACTGGACTAAAACTGGTTTTATAGCTTGCTAAACTTTAATCCTGTATGCCAGTAGCACAAAATTCCATGCTTGCCGCACAACATTTGTTTCTCCATTTGAGAGTTCTAACTTTGATTCTTCCATGCCATTTGTGTTTAAACCAGAACAATTGTAGAAGGCAGTAACATGCTATTGATAGTACTATATGACTGTTCATGACCATATGCATGGTCAATTAAAATCTTTTGTAAGTAAAAAAAAATCCGTACTTTGATTACTAATACAGGGCAATTATTCGTTATCGTATATATACTACGTATACGAGTTTTCGAACTTTGCTTATGAAGGTATATTGTATATTGCTATGACTTCTACATGGCCCTTTCTATCATGATTTTTTTCTGTAAAATCTTTATTTTCTTTATTTCCGTTGAAAACCCTTATTTTTTTATATTTTTTATAAAATTTTAGGTACAGCATGCCGTACCAACGAACATTATTAGTACGGCGAGTGCCGTACCTGCCGTACTGGCTGCTACGCCCCTGTAGAGGTACAATAAAAATTCCAAAATTATTGCCCCCCCCCCAAAAAAAAATAACATATTACAAAATAAATTTTGACATCCTGACCATTTTGCCAATGTCAGATATTTTTTGATCTATTTTGGTTTTCAAGGTATCTGATAATTACGTGCAAAAAACATGTACATAGCAGTCATGATAAAAAAAAATGAATAGAAAACCTTAACCCAACCAGCCTGTTCATATTTCACATGCTTCCAGACTTACGTTGTATGATCATTAGATCCAGAAGCTAATATATGTCCAAGTGGATGCCATGCCAAACTCCAAACCATTCCTTCATGGGCCATCTCCATTCCACCTAATTCTCTGTCGGTTCTGTAACGAAATTATAATCCATACTTTTACACATATGAATAAAATAATAAGTGGGTTATCCATCATTGAGACTGCAAAAGGTCAGCCAAAACCCCTATTTGACTTAAAATTACACATCAAAATAACAGGTGTTCAATGTTTCAAGCTGATGTGACCACAACTTCATTGTAAACTACTTTAATAAACCCAATACAGGATGGACTGAATAACTCATTGACCCACAGACTAGAAAACATAAAGCCCCCTTCTATTGTATAAAACATTAAATTTCTCATGGTTGAGTTTGATTTCTAGTTTAGTTTGCTGTAAGGTTAGTTATGGGATTGATATTTTACTCTTCAAAATATTTTATACATATATGTAGGCAAATTTTCAAGACTTACCCGACATGCCAGAACATGACAGCTCCATCAGAACCTCCTGAGGCAAATAATCCTTCGTGTATAGGATGCCAGTCAATTGCTAAAATAATATAAAAATAGGCTCTATATTCACAAATTTTTATAACAACTGGTATCTTTAATTTCAAAATGGAGTAAAAATTCAGTGGTTATTGTTTGTTGCTGTATATTATAATTGTTTTTCTTTTAACATAAATAAAACTGTTAGTTTTCTCATTTTAGTTGTTTTACATTTGTCAGCATTGTTTTTTTTCATAGTTGATAAACATGTTGATCAATAAATTTCTGCAGCAGTCCCTAAAGTGTTGTTGTTATAAAACTCTCTACATTTTATGTTTTTTTTCATAACGACCCTGCATACCCTCGGGTATCCACTTTATGGACTCTATCGTACTACAGACTCACCAGGCGTTGGTTCACTTTCGTTTGTAATTGTTGATAAACGTACAGTAAAGTCCAGTTTGGTGTCATTTGGTCTCTGGTGAAAAGTTGTCTCATTTGCTATCATACCACAACTTCTTTTTCTTATTTTAGTCAATTACGCTGACAAATCAACTTGAGATCATTTTTATAAAAAGCTCACTATTCTTAATAATTAAAGGACAAATTTCAAAGTACACTGACACGAGGACTGTGTATTGTGCTGATTCAACTTGTAACTATAAAATCTATGATTGATGCAAGAAAAAAATTGAAAATATGTCTTTTATTTTGAGTATTTCCGCAAAGACAACTTATTCAAAGTATTAAAGACTCTTCAAAGTACATTGTCATGAGGAACGTACTGAAGTTTAATTTTAGATTTGTATGCAACATAAAAAGGGGGAAATATTAGTTCCCAATTTCAACTATTATGCAAAATCAACTTGTTACCATCAAATCTATGACTTCTATCTGAAATTTTTTATAATCTTGTACAACAAACAATGTTTTTTTAATCTGAATATATTCAGGGCTGTTCTATTTAAATGTGTGTGGATGGACAGGAAGAGACTTTCAAAATATCCCTACAACCAAGAACCATTATTTAGATAATTTTGCATAATGATAATACTGAAAAAAGACCTATGACCCACATTCAATAATTAAACTTCTCTTCCTACCCTCCCATATACATTTTAATGGAAAAGCCCTCATGGAGACTACCGATTTTTAAAAAATATCAAGTATACCTGTAGCTTCTTTTTTATGTCCTTTAAATGTCTGGACCTCCTCCTTCATGTTACGTATGTCAAACAGTTTAATGAGATGATCACGTGAGGCTGTCAGTAACCAATTACCATTCTTATTCCACTGGAGCTGCATTACTGTCATTTTATGAGCATGCCTGAAATATTATAGGAACAATCTCTGGGATTGAAGTCATAGAACTTTCGAGTCGGTTATTTGTACTCAAGACTCAAAAAAAAACCAATCAAAATATTGGATTCCATGTTTCGAGCATGATTTATGTGCTCCAAGCACTGAGCAAAGTTTTATGACTTCAACCCCTGAAGTATGGTTTCCACATCTTCCTGATGTAGACATTTTTGTACTAATGTGACGTAAAGAAAACATCATTCAATTTATTTGGTACCCACAAATCAGGTCTGACATAGGTTTGAATTATGTTATATTTTGTTATGTTGGTGTCATTCATACTTATAGCTAACTACAGAGTATGAATTTTGTTTATTGTTGAGAGCTGTGCAGACTTCCTTAAATTCCCATCATTTGGACTCTGATCATGCCAGTTGATAATTGTCTCATTGGCAATCATAAAATAAGAGATGTGCTATTCATCTCCATACTTTTAGAAAGTCTTAATTGCATTTGATTTTACAGAATGATGTATTTATGTTTTTCACACATTTATTGAACTTCAATGCTTACTTTTATGAAATGGGTCATGACTACAGTATAGACAACATCAATTTCTTGAGTCATATAAAGGATTTGCCCTTTTTTACCAACTATAGTATAGTTACTACATACAATAATGCCAGACAATGTCCAAATTAACACTATCAAAAATTTCTTATTAATTACAATAGATTGATCGTGTTGATAAATATATCATAAAAATTAAGGACAGGGGCAAAATTAAAAATTGATTTGGCACATCCTATAATGTTGACTTACAATGTAGCTAGGCAGGATCCAGTTTTAGCATCCCATAATTTCAATGGCTGCTGGTTGTCTTTACTTCCGGAGGCTATCAGACTTTTATGTGGATGCCAGCCTACACATTTCACATCAGCACCATGTCCTGGTTAATTCACAAAAAAGTTTGGTTTATATTCAGATCACACTATATGCATATCTGTATTCAACATTGAACAGTTGAAATCAGTGGGTTTGTTGTTGTTTTTGTTTGTTTTTTTGGATTTTTTTTTTTTTGGGGGGGGGGGGGGGGGGGGTTCCTTTAGAAAACAAAAAAAATACTATTTAATACCTTTCAAGAAGTGCTTCACTTTAGATTGCAGTTTGACTATTGAAAGTCAGAGACCGAGAGCATCATGATCCTAAATAATTCTTTAGTGACATTCTAGCTACAAATCTGATTGATCCTTTGCTTATCAACATCCAGTGGCAAATTTTCAAATATCCACACTGGAAGCTATATTATTAGGTTGAAAGAAGTGGGAGAACTGGGTGGTGCCTGAAATAACTTCCCACTTCTTAAAAATGAGTTTTTTTTATTAAGATTCAGACCCTTTAACCATTTACAGCTGATTGCATTGAGTGTGTAGGTAAATGTAATATCTTATGGTTAGCTTGCTTGCTAGCTGAACCGTGAAGTCATTATAAAGTAAGGTATTACTACCCTCCTTTTGATGGAGCCTAGTACTTTACAGACACTGAGACAGATAGATTGGTTAACTGTCAAACTAGTTTGCTCCTAAAGGAGATTAGTTTACCTAATCTAATACTGGTAATGACTTCACAGTTCAGCTAGCAAGCAAGCTAACCAAAGATATTACCTTTACCTACACACTCAATGTAATCAGCTGTAAAGACCACTTCAACTAAATGTTTGCTAAGCCTAAACACTTTCCTGAAACTATCTAATTAATGGACAGAGATCAATAAAGGAAACTAATCTAGTACAGAATCACATGTGACAATATTTATTTGTCTTTCTTTGTCCACACTCGAGATGAAAGCCTTGAAGAGTTTTGCATTGGTTATTTCATATACAGATTTTCTCAAAAATTAGCATGATCCTACAGAGAAGGAATTTTAGTTATCTTTATGTGATAAGAAAAAAAGAAATGAGAAATTTTATAGATGTGTGCAATTCATTGAACAGGTCACAAATTAGACTGTTCAGTATCAATCTAAACAAACAAATAAATATACCCCCTTTATCAGAAACAGTGGTGGATCAAGAAATTTTCATAAGAGGGGGCCCATTGACTGCCTAAGATAGGCCCAATCTGGTCTTGCTTCAGTGATTGCCTATATAATCAACCATTATTTTTTCCTTGAAAAATGGGCCTCTGAGAAATGAGAAATGGCAGAGTCTTTGATCTGCTTAGGGGGAAACCCCAAATAATAACAAATTGGATAAAAAAATAAAGCAGGAGTCGCCCAACGGGATTATATTGTTCTGATTCTAATTTAAAACAGCTATATTACAATTTGATAAAAGAGGGGTTTAGGAATTTGCAATCTGGTAGATATTATAAAAATGATGGCAAAGTTCATAATTTTCTAAGGGAAACCACAAAAATAATTCTGAAAAAAAACCAATATATATAGGGTAGTATTATATATGGCAATATTCCGAGAAACCTTTAAATTGCTCAAATATTACTCTTTAAGTTCCAAACTCCAAGAAATGAGGGGAAATTCCATAATTAAAACTGGTTCACATTAGGGCTTTTCCAGAAAAAAATGTATGGGGGGGTTGGAAGGCATATTATATTAATAAAACATGGGTGATGGGTATCAGAGCAACTTTTCACACTATAATGCACTATTATTCTCAATTACAATTGTCTGGGTGGCGGGTGCTGACAAAAACTGCCTTCCAACCCCTCCATACATTTTTTTCTGGAATAGCCCTTATGAAAATAGGAAATAATTCCTATAACAACTCCACAATAACAAGAGTCCAAACTACCCAATTACAGTATGTATTATCTTTCTGTGTTTCAAGGTCTGGGTTTGAAATTCTATCACATCTTGATAACACAAAATAGGTACCCACTTTCCCCACTAGACAATACACTTGCTATCACAATAATAAAAGTCAGTTTTGAACATCTTGCATACAAGAAAAAAACCTCATAAAACAAAATCGGGAGACATCTGCCTTGTCTAAAATAATTCAAGGTAGATCTCAATATTCTTAACATTCTTGCTTTGACAGATTTTATGTTCATGAATAATTGGATTCTACTCTTATAGGTAATCTATTTTTAGCCATGGTGGTGATGGTTTTTTTTCCTGTGGCAGCATTTTTAAAAGTAGCCACCCATAAAAAAGATTGTGGTCGACTTTGGACCAGTTTTGCCCAGTGGTTTCAAAAGTGGATTTCATGAAAGGGACACCAAGTGAAAGCAAATGTTACTACAGAAGTCCATTGAGATACCAACAAGTGGATACAACGTGCAACCAAATCATCTGTTTCATCCTGAAGTAAGTTAATTTGATTAATTCCCTTTTTATAATTTGGACCAGAGTTATATTCCTTTATGCACATCCTAGGGCAGCATTGTTGCAATTGCAAAGTAAATGGACAGATGGACACTGTGATTTTTAAATTACTCCTCCCCCCCCCCCCCACCCCCAAACCAAAAACAAATTGTGGTGATATAATAAACAGAAATTTTCATTTTTGTTTCCATATTTCAATAGTGACTGTTTTTCTGGTGTTCAAATAAGAGGACAAGTCATTATTTTTTATGGATTTACATATGTATCAAATGTATTACTAGAAATAACTTATATTGATTTTTTGGTGGGAAAACACTGACATCTATACATTCAATGACTAGGGCCTATCCAGCCATTTTCAAAAGGGGGAAGGGGGGTTCCCAACCAAGGATAAAAAGGGGGGGTTCCAACCATATGTCCCTATTCTAATGCATTGGTTGTCCAAAACAAACAGGTGTTCTAAAATCTATTAATTTGTCAAAAGACAAGATCTTTTAACCAATGGACAAAATCTTACAGCATTTAAATGTAATTTTAATAAATTTAATCTTTGACCTCTGCTTGTAGCATTTTCAATATATTCTAACTAAGAACACTTGTTTTAATTGGTTCATTATTCCTTGAAAAGAGGTTCTTTTTAAATTAGGTCAATTTGGGAACTAATTTTCAGTCCCTTTGTGTCACATTGGACGTGTCATTCGGACCAATTGCAATGTAACAATACTTGGTTAGTACCATCTTAAGAACATTTTTACATATTTTGTTTTCATGAGTTCTGAAACACCATATATTTGTCCATAGGGTTTCAATTTAATTGTAGATTTTTCAAATTTTTGACCTATTGATACCCCTTTTCAGTCCCTTAAATACATACTGGACTTTTATAAGTATGTTATGAATGTTTTCAAAAACATGTTTTAAAGATTTAAATGTAAACTGCAAAAAAATCTATTCGGTAGAAACTGAGAAAAGTGTGACAAAACTATCGGTTGCATGAACAGACAAAAAGCAAGATGGACTGTCAAACAAGGTGAAAGCAATATAGTCCCCTTCCCTCAGCCTAAAGTGTGGGTATCACATGAGTCGATAGTGCCCCCTTGCTCTATCACTTTATAATTGAATTGTAAATAAAGAGTCAAAAGTTCAAAAGTTAATTTTGGCATTTATTTTCATCATAATAATGAACACATAATAATAGTAAAGTTTCAAGTTTATGGTACCACAATTTATGGTTATCTACCTTACTCCCAATTTGTATGGTCTTTAAAGAGATATAAAAAGTGAAACTGCGAGCTACTGCTCACTGATGATACCCCCGCCGCAAGTGGATATTATTAATTGTGTAAAAATATGCAAGTGTTCGGTAAACAGGAAGTTGTCAAGTGATGAATCTGAAAACGCATCACAGGGTATAGCTGACTTATATTAACCCTTAAACCAAATTTCAGAAATCCTTGTATTGTAGTTCCTGAGAAAAATGTGACGAAAATTTTCATCTTGGCTATCATGTGTAAAATCAAACAAGTGTTCGGTAAACAGGAAGTTGTTGAGTGATGAATCTGAAAACGCATCACACGGTATAGCTGACTTATATCAAGCCTGAAACCAAATTTCAGAAATCCTGGTAGTGTAGTTCCTGAGAAAAATGTGACAAAAAATATTCATGGGACGGACGGACTGACTGACGGAAGGACAGACAGAGGTAAAACAGTATACCCCCCCAGTTTTCAAAGCGGGGGTATAAAAAGGACAGATGCACCGGAAAACCATATGGTCCCTAGATCGTACTATTGGCAGGGTATAACATTTGAACTTTTAAAGACAACTTAATCAAACAGTTAAATCCGATGCTGGCATCTGAATATCCTATTCCCTGATATAATGAAACATTTCATTTTACAGAAGGACAAAACTCAAGACCAATGAAAGGGACATCACCCAAATTCGAAATTTGATTGGTAATAATAAGTAATGTGTACTTGATTTATATCACTTGGTTGTGAAAACAACAAGGGTAAAAGTGAAAGCCCCAGGGGCTTTATAATATTCTCTAGATCAAAGCTTGCTTTGAACCCTTGTGAACAGGGACAAGAGTTTTGAAAAGAAATACATACCTCTCAAAATCTTCTCTTCTTGGCATTTCTGGAAATCCCAGATTCGAACAGTACCATCATCAGAACAAGTCGTAAATTTATTGTCAGATGGAGAAAAACTGTAGGGGAAGAGGAAAAAACAATGTGCATGGTTATATTATTGTTTTTAAGAATCATCCATGGTAGAAAGTAAATGGCAAATTCATCTTCAATTACCAAAGAAATAAATGGAATTATGGCAACTGCTAACCATTTATTGAACTGAGTTCTCATTCCAGAGAGCAATGATAGATAGATCACAGGAAAACAACATATATCCTTACAAAAATGCTGCAATTTTTACAAGAAATTCATTGACATGTGAACATCAGAAAGGTACATGTATTATAAAAATCTTCAGATAATTAAAACTTCTTCTATGATGTCTTTTTTTACTTTAGTCCGAGCTGATATACATTTTGTGTAACCTGTAGAAATACAGTGATTTTATGTGTAGAGAATATTTGTTGGGAGTGATTTCCATAAACTGGTTATTACATGTACCATGCACACTTGTGAGATTAGTGCATGTTGAATGCTGGATTTCACACCTGTTTGAATTCATTTCAATTCTGTTTTTACAACTTTTGTGTTTTTTCGTTTATGTATAGAAAGTTTTACATGTTTTACACAGGATTCCATTTTCTTGAACTTTGTCATCTTTGTGGAGGTATCACTTTTTGTAGATTTATGCATGGAGGTTGTCAGAAATTTAAGAGCTACACAATAAAAATCCAAACTACTTCTAACCAACTCAATGAAACCATTAAATGGAGTATCTATGAAAGCACAGTATACAAAATGTTGAAGTGATAGCTTGAAATTCTTCGTAATAAGACGACTCTACCAGTGATGTTGTTTTTCTTCAAATGTAGATAAATATTAACTAAGACCAGTCTAAAAAATTCACATGTTGAATGCACATTGTCATTTTTGAAAGCTTGTTTCTTAACCATTTCCTAAACAAAATTCCTTTTCAAATGGATGATTCCCAAGATGCAAGTCTCAAAATGGTGTACCATCCAAAGCAGTTTGATGACCAGGAAGCAAAAATCCCAAGTGACACATTTCAAAAGCAGTGCTTTGATTGCTGTTCTTCATTTGGTAGTCAAATAAAATTACTCAATATACAAATTCAGTCAAAAAGACTAAAACTGTCAGTTTACTGATTTTAATTTCTTATTCATTGATTGATTACACAATCAGACAGATACCTTGCAATTTCAGGTTCACAACTGTAACCATATAATTTATTGATAACTTAGATGCATTTAAAAATACAATAATCTTCCACAAAATGAAAACAAAATGAAGAACAGCGTTAAAAGCAGAAATAAGTTGATCATAGCATTGTCAGTCTTGTATACATTTATATGTTATCCCTTTTCCCTTAACAAATAATATCATTCCTGTTCAACTATTAAATTTCATTTGACATTTGTGCAAAATTATAAAATTCTGAAAAGTAAGAATTAAAAGAAAAACCAACGAAAGAAACTGCATGATGCAAGTACCATGAGTACACAACTGTGTCAAGTTACCCACATGCACATTATATTCGAGAACAGCCTCTTATTTAGAAACATTATAACTTGATTACTTTGTTGAAGGCAGTACAGTGAACTGATAAATGATTGTTGTGTAAGCAAACCAAAGGAAAGTAATATTTATGTAATGCACAAAGAAACCTGTTCAGTTATTGAGACCGACTCTGCTCACAAAGAATCCTACGACTAAAAGTAATCACAAGTTTATAGTTCATCGTTTAAAAACATTTTTTTGTATTGAAAGGATGCCTACATTTTAATGTAATCTATTCCTTGTACATGTAAGCTAGCATTTGTGTCTTGGATATCTTAAAATACAAAACCTCTCAGAGCCATTGTATTACGTTTCTCAAGTGTTCAAGAAAATCTATGTTTATCATGTATGTGAATCGGTCATGTATCAAAACCTTTCACACTTGTTAGGACAATGTTGTCATTTCACATGGCACACTTTATAACTTAAACCTATGCAGTTACATAATCATTTATGAATTCATCTGAATGCAAGTCTTTGAACTGCTTAGTAGTTTTAAGATCTTTGTTTTGAAATGTAAAAAGTGCATTTTTTAAAATTTGTCTAATACCATCATGCCACAAGGGCAATCTTATACTTAAATTATAGACATGATAAAATCTTTATCAAGAATACATTGTCACCAAGTAAATACTTTTCACAATCTCATCCTTAATTCATTAAAATAATTCATCAAAATATCTGGACAAATAGTGTAAATACATCCTGGTGTGTGGGTGAGTGTGTTTGAAGGTTTGTTGTTTTTTTTATTTATGTTTATAATCTGCTCCTGGTCTCATCTTTCTCTGAAATTTTTTATACTTGTAATTTTTGGAATATAAAACATCTGCAAATCATAATAAATACATGTAAATGAGAGCTGCACCAAATCTCTTCACCTAAACCTAAAACAATGGACTTCTTTCGTGTCAGTCAGATCAGTTGTTATTTTAGACAGAAAGGCATTTTTGCAATATTTCTAACCCTCCATAATTTTGATGTACATTGTACAAGTAAAGCATGGGATTTAACTGGAGTTTGAAGAATTAAAAAAAAAGTTTTGTGATTTTCAAATTTTTATTAAATAAGCCAAATAAATTACAGAATAACAATTTAACAGAAATTTGTATATACACAATTTCAAATTTAACAAAATATACTTAAATGATAATTCAGTGGGCTATATGCCTTTATTTTTATACAATTCTACATTATATAATCTAAATAAATAGGGCAGAAGGGCTTAAAGCCTTTATTTTCCCTTGGCAAACTGGGCAATATGCCTTTATTTTTCTGGGCAAACTGGGCAATACGCCTTTATTTTATTATTACATGTACAAACATGCAAAAAATTGATGAAATGTGGGCAATGCCTTTATTTAGTCCCTACACACATGATTGTCTATAAATACTTGGGCTTCTGCCTTTATTATCATTGTACCTCCTGATTAAGGGCTTACGCCTTTATTTGTGCATTTCTGATCTGACAAACCATCAACCATTTGTCAATGTTCATATTTTCATATTTAAAATGAACAACTGAACTCTTGCATATGAGATTTTTTTTCGATTGTGACACTTGCATCCAGATTTAACACTGGCAGGAGTTTAATCAAATAGAAACTGATTTTTCCAAACTTGCCAAAGATTTAAAAAATTCTATGTGACTGCCTCCCCATAGAATATTTCTTGTATTTTTGGCAGATTTTCTTGTAAATTATAAGAATTTATTTGAAACCCATATGCAAGAGTACAGCAAATCAACATGTCTGCGGACATTCTGTAATAATATAACGTAGAAACAATAATGGCTTCAATCCTAATCAAGAGGATGGTTGCCATGGTTACTTTACGTCCAGAATCCCACCTGATCCCACGAACGGGCTCCTTATGTCCTTGAAACATCTTTACATTGTTCATATTGGACTGCCAATACTTGATAAATCCTGAATGATCTCCAGTTATCATCCACGAGTCATTGTTACTCCATACCATCGCTCGAACTGATGTATCGTGGGCCTGAAAAAAAGAATTTTATTTACTGTAGATTCATTATTATACGTTGGATACCAATTTTCGTGGGTTTAGTAGGTACAGTTGAACCACCAATTCAAATGTTCAACAAATAACAAACATATTTTTCATAGGTTTTGGTATACAGAGAGAATGGCTAAACCACGAGATCAAATATCCACAAATAAGCAAGTTTTTAGCAAAGCACTAAAATTGATATCCTAGAAAATAAATGAATCCATTACAATTTGAAAGTTTTAAAAGAAATTTTGTAGAAATATAAAAAAAACATCTAGTGTACATGTCCTTTGTAAGTTCTGATATAAATGACATAACTGATGGTCAAAGTTCCTTTATAAATGTCACCAATGAATTTACATTCAGTAGCTTTTATAGGATAAACTCAAATAAATGGAGAATGTTTCCATGTGGCCCCACTTGAATATGTTTTAAAGGGACATAACTCAAATTTTAATTTGATCTGTGTTTAGTGTTTGTGTTTAAATGTATAGTGGAGGGAAGGAAGGGAAATTTAATTATTGAAAAGGGGTCATGGGTCTTTCGCAGTATGTGTCTATTACCATTATGCAAATTTATCTAAACAAGAATGTGTCCATTAGAAAGATCAAATCATAGGGAACATGTGTTTACTAAGTTTTAAGTTGATTGAACTTAATCAACTTCCATCAAAAAGTACTTCAACCTGAAGCCAGACAGACGCACAGACGAACAGATGTACAGATAAAAAATCATTCCAATAAATGGGGCATAAAAATGGTTCTTGGTTGTAGGGATATTTTGAAAGTCCTTTCCTACCCTCCCACATTCATTTTAATGGAATAGCCTTATTAAATAAGCATTGTGTACAAGGTTCACTACATTTGGTTTAGACAAACTAAAGTTACAGAACGGAAACAAATTTTGGAACTTACAGACAGACAAGGGTAACACTTAATGCCCACTTAGCTGCAGCTGGGGCATGAACATAATTTATTTTTGCTCAGTAAACATGGTCCTGTTAAGCACAAAAAATTCAATAAATCATTGTAAATACTTTTGATTTAACAACAACTAAAACAAATGACAAGACTTACTTGCAAAATAGTTTCAAAGTTGAAAGTTAAACCATTCCATAAAGTGAATTCCCCACTTGATGCTCCAGTTACCAGTCTTCTACCTTCAGGTGTCCACTGAAATTGGAATATTTAGTTCATTATTGTATAAACTCTGTATTTTTCATTTTGTACCATTATACTTTCTATAAGGACAAAATTAGAATGATGTTTTCTCCACTTGGGTTCCAAGCAAGGCTTCCAAAACAGTCATATATTCCGGTCAATTGTATAATGTCCGGTAAAAGTCCGGCTGGGCAAACGGTCATCTTCTTTTTAGTTTTCAAGGCTTTTTCGGTCATTTAAACATAATTCACGATCTTTTCGGCCCAAACTTTTGCCTTTAACAGCCACACATTTCCGGTCATAAAAGTGACATGATGATTAATTACTATCAAAACAACCCCTACTTCAATACTTTCTAATTTCAATCAAGGCTAATTAGTTGTTGGACAGCTGAAAACTACCTGTTCAGGTGACAGGTAAACTATTTTCAGTACCGGAGATCGTATAAATTAATCGGTCTATTCAAAATTATTTTCATACATTTCAGCGGTTTGTATCTTATTGATTTAGTTCAAAACATTAAAATTATAATAAATACATTTATAAACATGATTTGATGAAACATTTAAAAAGGTTTTAAATGAAAAATCGTCAGAACTACGTTGTATGAACAAGAACATGTGTGCACATGTGCACAGGTGGGAAATTTAATTATGCATCATACATTTCTTCAAAATTGCTAAAATATCATTGATACCTGTATCTAACGTTCATTTCAAGTATTATGTTGAAGAAATAACGTGGAAAGAGCTTCTACACTCAGTCATGCTTTATAAATGAACATGGATTTTACGTATCCGTTTATGGTCCATGTTTTACCATTGTCAAGTCAACATCCGGTTGGGGAAATGTGACTTTAAAAACGAAAGTAAAGTTTTTGACAACGTCATTTTGCACAAATAGAGAGTCTAAGGCAGATATGAACATGCTGATGTGCACACTTTGAATGATGCACTGCCAATTTTAACAGTTTATGCCAGAACATCAAATTCATATCAAAGTAAAGTTTAATATCGGTTTTTTTTTAATCTAATGTCAATCATTGGGATGGCTATCTGATTACCATAATTGCCTTTTGTGACTAAGTCTTAGGGATTAAAATCGGGATCAGATATAAAATGTCCCACTGGCTCAAAAAAATTTGGAAGCCCTGGTTCCAAGGCATTAATTTCAGTTTTCATGAACCACCTACAAATTTGATAAATTTCATATGACAAAATGTATGACACTAAAATAAGAATAAGATATTTCGGGTACACATCAAAGAGACAAAAATCCTCTTAAAACGAACATGTATAAATGTGATGACAAAAATTGTCAAGATGAAAGATTTCTAAATTAGTTTGGTTTCCTTCACATTGATATAATATCAGTTACGAGCTGCAGTATGATTGTTTTAAGCAAAAGGACACAGCTCTAGCAAAAAAGCTTAGAAACAGTAGCTAATATTTTTATATCTATACATGTGTAGAAATTCCAATTTATTTGTTAATCATGATAGTTCTGTTCCCCTCATCCCCCCCCCCCCCTTTTTAGATAAGTTTTTCACTTCAAGAATGTAAACTTGATAACATCTCACACATAGTAGCCTGATTGATAATTAACTTCTCATAGCCAATAAATTCTGCTCATGAGTCATGTCTCAAAGCTGTTGTATGAGAACTAGGGAGCTAGTGATTACAGTAATATAGCTATATAGGCAAAGAGAATTTAATAAATATCTATAAACTTACAGCAAGACAGAATATTGGGCATCTGAATTTATTTGTTGATGTTCTTATAAACTTTGTCGTGACACAGTTCATTGGATTAGTTTTCATACTCAATGGTGGAGTCAGCTGAAAAAGAAATCACATTTTCAAAATTAAGTGGCATGGTTAAACAAATATAACAGGTGTGCCCAATGATCTAGAAAGTAGGTTTTCAAAGATATTTTTGACCTAGTAAAATATGCTTTTATAAACATTGTCATTTGTTTCAGAAAATGCTTCAGTCGGGTTTTTTAAAATTCCAAGCATGTTTTTTTATGTCCCATTGACATAGAAATTTTCCCCTTGTACATATGCCTTAGTTATTCTTATATCTGATTTTTTTCTAGAAGAGCCCTTACGTATGTCTATCCATTCTTCTAATTTAAAACTTTTTGCCAGTGATTCATCATGCCTTCATCATGTCTAGGTCATTGGCTCCAATAAATATTCGTCATTTTACTGGACCATAGTATGTGTAACCAGATATCAAATATATATAGTGCAGAGTTCTACTGATTTTAAATGAATGTATGGTTCAAAATGAAATCCCCCGAGGTTTTTTACATTAAACGAAGCTCTAATAGTAACTACATAATATATTGGATTTGTCTCATGACTAAAACCAACAATGTAGCTGTTTGTAGTTTGTGTTTTGTTTAAAACTGATTTAATCTGAGAGCTTTTCCTTTTTATCAAACATGGTACCCCAAGAAGGAAATTTTAAATTTGAGTTACCTCCCATAGATTTAATATTAGAATTCCACTTTCATTTTCATAGTACAAAAAAAAATATACGACACCACATACAAATGAATTTCTCAATAAATGATTAAAACATAAATGAGGAATGCGTCTTTAGGACACAAATGATGCTCCCTATGCCATGACATATATAACGTTTTAAAGGGACATCACTGAAGAACAGTAAACGTGATGCAGCCAAAATAGGTACTTGATCTGAGTTTTGTGGTAATAAGTAAATGTGCACAAGTTTCATAACATTTGGTTAAAGCATACTTAAGTTTGAGAACAGAAACCAATTTTGGGAGGTACAAACAGATGGACAGACTGACAAAGCTGAAGGTAACACTAAATGTCCCCTTTTAGGGGCGGGGCATACAAATATATTTAATACATAGATACTTAAAACTACATACATTTTTCTAGCCTTTTTTTTAAAATAAGTAGAATTCAAGTGACTTTGGTGACACCCACCCATAGTTGACATTTCATGTGTGTTTTTTAATGTAATAGCCCTAAACCAAATGAATATGTTGGTATCAACTCTTTAACGTCTGTTGCAATGAAGTCTACACTCTACACTTACATCTATCTGATACAAAGCATCTGGCATAACAGCCCTGACATCTCTATCATCTCTCTGCCAACACCGATTCTACAATACAGAATATTTATATATTAGGGCTATTCTAAATATAATTTATATGTAATGCCATGATCTTCGAGCTAAAAGGTATTATGGACTTGATTCATATTTCCCATATTCTTTTTTATGTCCTTAGGGAGCCCAAAAAACATATAGACTGTTAATCATTCATTTGATGTGCTGGACCTTTTGATTTTACCATTTGATTACTTAGGGACTCTGTTTTGAATTTTCCTTGTAGTTCAGTATTTTATCTGATTTTACTTTTTAGATGTATCCTGTTTACATATCTAAGTGTACAATAAATTTACAAACATTTTTTTCTATTTTTTCTATCACTAGCAATCACTGTTTAACAATATTCAGTGAAATACACAGTGCTTTTCAACTTAATCACCTTGCAACTGTGTGTTTTGCACATTTAAAACAAGTTTTACCTAAATGATACTATATATATTTTTTCAATGATAATGTGTTTTGTTAGTTTTTTTTGTTTCAAATGTTTTACTTTTGCTATGTCCAGGTTTGTGTATTCATATGGGTTTTTCTCATATTTGAACTTTTGAAGGACTTTTGGTAACCTCTATTGGCAAACGTTTACATCATTTTATCTATGGTGGAAAGTTCTCCTTGGCAATCTTACCACAGCTTCTGATTTCTAAACAAATGTTAGAGATAGCATTAATTCAGTTATATATATATACCTCTATATATTTAATCACTGCAGAATTATAATCAACTGTTTTCCTGTGTACTGCTTTTCTCATCCGTTTACCGTCAAACATGACCACCTGCCCTGCAGCAGCTTGATTCGGGTCTTTGCTTGGATCCACACCGGCTGGTGGCTGTTGAGTGGCATTCTGTTGTGGCTGTTGGTAACTAGGTGGCTTCTGCAGTTGTTGATGATTTGGCTTGGGGGGCATATAATGGTAATTGCTTGGTTGGAATGGCCTTCCCATAGGCAGTGTGGCAACACCACCATCCATCTTAGCTGTTGATTGTTAATCCCTCTAAGTCATTGTTAAATCTGAAATTTATAGAAATAGTTTTTACCATTATAATTTACCTAATTTTTCGATGCATCATATCAATTTTAATAATGTGTTTATATATACATGTATTATTATTAATATTAATTTACATTTAAAATATTTTTTTTCTTCATAGCTTCCCGTTTGGTGTTAGCTAAGCTCCGTGTTAAAGGCTGTACTTTGACCTACATGTATAATTTTTTTACTTTTTATACATTGATACTTGGATGGAGTTGTCTCATTGGCACTCATACCATGGCACTCATCTTCATCTATTGACAGTCATTGATGTTCCAAATATCTTTAACAAAAGACTGAACCTTTAAATGCTGATGCAGCTGCAAATGCTAACAGAATGAAGGATGGTTGTTTCCCCTGGTGCAACAAACTGTTGCAGGCTTGACAAAAAAACATATGAAAATTTGTTATTGAAGTTCTACAGATTTGAACGTTAACACTTTCCCTGCTGTAACACTTCTAGCTTCTTATACCATGTGCTATTCGAATGTTTGTTTTTTGGAGTACTCTTATATACATTATTTGATGAAAATATAATAAAGAAGATGTGGTATGATTGCCAATGAGACAACTATCCACAAAAGACCAAAATGACACAGACATTAACAACTATAGTTCACTGTATGGCCTTCAACAATGAGCAAAGCCCAAGTCAGTTTTGCTGTATTTTGACATACTTAAGTTTTTGGGGTACATTTGTAATACTCCCTTTTATGTATAATCATTTCCTGTCAATTTGAAAACAATTTCTAATTATAACAGTTGCTTACTGCAAAGTAGTTCATATTTATATCTTTCAAACAATGCAAAGCTGTTGATATTTATATCTTTCAAAAATTAATGTAAAGTAGTTTGTATAATCCATGACCCCCCTTTTCTTTCTTTTTTTAAATTTCACCAACTATCTCATAGTCATATACAATAGAACCTGTTATATTAATTAGGTTGTTAGTTTTCTTGATAGCCCTAATCTATGTATTGGCATAAAATGTGAAATGCTCTAAATAAATTAAATAATTAAAAAATTCTGATAAAACAAGATTTGTTGTCTGTTGACTAAATTGTAAAAAATAATAATTAATATTGCTGGCCTGGTGCATCATACTTAACAATACCCTAAGTTGCTCAGCAAAACCACTCATCTATTTTTTTCCTTTTCCCAATAAAATAAAATAAACATATGTGGCATGGATGCCAAATGAATTAAAATAAAACAGTCAAAAAACAAAACAATTTTAAATTTACAAAAAAAATCCAAATAGAAAGGATCTGTATGTTTTCCTTCCCTTCTGTTAAATTGTTTATCAAAAATTAAGATAAAAAATACCCTTTTTTTCGTGCTTTTTGTTTTGTTTCTAGTTTGTTTACCACCTCGCAAGATGAATATTTAGAGCCTAATATAAGAAGTTTTACCTTTTGCATTTCAAATGTTTCGTTAAGCAATTTTTTTACATCATGTTAATCTTCCCGAGTTTTTTTCCCCCTAAAAAGCCCATCTGAAAAGGGGGGCTTTTTAAAAATAGTATTTGTAGTAAGGGAGATAATCTATTTTTATACGAACTTTTCTGTGTGTTAAACCTAATCAAAGCGCTACTACCAGACTTACAGTTGTGCCTAGTGATATGTATGTGTTGGATTTGCTTAATTATTTATTCAGGCAAAATGTTTATTGTCAAACAACTACAAAGATCTTCTTTAACATCGTTGTCTTCCTTCGCACGTTTCATACAAATGGCGACCAATATGTGTACGCCTGCGCACAATTTCTATCGAAATTTAATATATTTTTTTGCGAAGTGAAAATTAATTGAAAGATTAGAATTCTAAACACATTGTAAACAATATGTACCCATACATGTGTAAGGTTGATTATAGAGTCATTATAGTAAAAACAATCTTTATTTGAAGAAAAAATATTTGAACTTTAAATTTTTACATTTTTGTTGATTGCTGTATCATGCTGCATCCTATATGTTTGTTTCCTGATTCAATTTGAGATCTGAAGAAAAAGTAGTGCGTCTCCCTCAGTTTTAGTTAAATTGTAACCTGGATTTGTTTTTTTCTGGATTAATGAATTTCGAACTATGTTCTATAAATCATTCTTCCATTTTTTTCCTGTTTCGATGTCTCCTTGAAACTTTATATGAAATCTCAATTGAATTGCAGTGTTTCAATTTGGAGTGTACCCAGGAAACACATGACGTCCTTGCGACGTTATGTATTGGTCGCTGGAAGGTCATGACTGACGTTACGTAAGTACGACGTTGTTGCAACGTTGTGAGAATGTAATTTTACGTCACGTCAGATACGACGTAGAACCGACGTCAGGACAACGTTATTATTGTTTTTAATAACGTTTATATTACGTTGTTGCAATGTCATATTGCGACGCATCTGTCACGTATCTGTGACGTTATAGCAACGTCGTCATATTTTTTGTCGATTTGATGTTTACGCTTTTATAAAAGAGGAACGATGTTTTTGTCATCAATAATACATCGTAATAATGAAAAAATAAAAAAATAAATAATTGCAATATGTTCTGTACTTCGATCAAATAAATCACGTAATTAAAACGTTGTTGCAACGTAATTATCGATAACCCTAAAATTTACAATAGCAACATTTCTTCTTTTATTATGCACTAAATTTAATTTTAATTTGTCTTGTTTCTATTGGTAGAACTAATGAACGATATTTGATATGAGGCAGGCATTACCTGTGATATATTCTATTGATTCAAACATGTTAAAAAAAGATACGGAAATACCGTAACGTTTCCGATTTTGGTTCTGTTGTTAGGGCTTTCAGTTGTGACGCTATTTAAGTGATGACGTCATATTCAAAATAAACGCCATTCACCAAGCCACTGCAATAAAGACTTAGATTCAATGTAAGTACATTTATCTGTATTCTTTAACTTGTTTTTTCTTCTTACTTTTTATAAAGTTTCTATTATAAAAGAACAGAATGATGTTCCCGTAAAATTTTGACGTCATAAAACAAAATATCTGACGCCACAATGGAAAAGTTATTGTCAAATGTTCAAGCGGCCGGTATATGTCAAAATACAGGATTTGTTTTTTCGAGCATGATTGTTGTTCTCCAAGCATTATCACTATCAGCGACGTCACAATGTGAGAGGTGAATTTATCAGCAACGTCACAGGCAAGTTTTCTTCGTATAAATGTCGAAAAATATCAGCAACTCGTCAAAAAGGTTTACATTGTGGCTAGCGGCTGATATTTTACGATATCAGCGTGTAATCTAGACATATCGCACCACTATTCTGGTTTTACAACACGTGCATGATGTAATATATAAAACCATTTTGGAAGATAGAGAAGAAATTAAATGTTGTACTCTTGCTTTATAAATTATTTTTACAAAAAAACTTGTTAATTTCGTCTGCAGAAATCTTACACACGTATAGCTAATTTGATTCTATTGAGGTCAGGATAGCAAGCTATCAGTGGTATGTTTTTGCCATGTCATGTTATACACTGACACAGTGATGGCATACCTTGAAAATAACTCATAAACTAAAAGAACTGATAAAAATTTAGTAAAGATTTCTTTACAAAAATCAACTTTATAGTTGTTAATTTCTGTGTTGTGTCTCTTGCGGAGAGTTGTCTCATTGGCATTCATACCACATCTTCTTTTTTATATTTATATTTCTGTTTTTAAAGGTTATGTTTTGTTGATTAGGCCTACATATTTTAATATTTATTATTATTTGAAAAATCCGGATAATTTTAAACATTTATGACATTTTACTATATATGTTTTACAATTTGTGTATTAATTTTGTTAAATAGGTAGAGTGGGGTGCGCATATTCGCCGGGGACACACTTTCGCCGTTTTATAATTTTGAGGTGTAAATACTTCATAAGATGGCTGAAATGGAAGATATATGCCGGTAACTTAGATTTTTATAACAAATATGATTATTTTTTAAACTACGACAAAATTGCGGCACTTACCGCAAAGGACTGAAAAACGGACAACGATTTTCGGCCAATTTCCTGAATGAAAAACACGATTTCAAAGAAGTATTTCTTAGTAAGTCTTTGACTGATTGCCCTAAATTTCAGTTCTGTACACCTTTTAAATGTCTGTTATTGCCATCTATAATGAAATTGATTTGAAAAATATTGTTTAAAGCTGCAGTTATTTGGGTTTTCATTAGATGTATAAAAACGGCGAATATGTGTCCCCCATCGACAAAACATCAGGCAATTTCAACACCCTTTAATCTAACTTTTCAGATGAATATTTTCAAACAAACACGTTTTCAAGCTTAAGAATATTTTGCATTTGAAGTTATCTTCATATAGAAGTATCAGTATACTTCAAAAAGGTATTGACCTGCACATAAACTGCAGAAAACATGGAAAGATATGGCGAAAATGAGCACCTAGATATAGATGGCAATTTTGTCGTAGTTTAAAAAATAATCATATTTGTTATAAAAATCTAAGTTACCGGCATATATCTTCCATTTCAGCCATCTTATGAAGTATTTACACCTCAAAATTATACTGATTTCGGTTGAAATGATAGGAAATTTTTTGAGTGAAAAATTAATTTTGACCCATGACTGTGTATAGTGTCTCATAAGCCTATGTAGGCTGGGTATTTGTCTTATCTTACTATTGTGCAATGTATATTATATATTCTAATATGACGTGCTTCTTTCGCTTTGTAAACAACACCGTGTGAAAATTCTCGATATATCTATATACTTATCATATGCTTAGACTAAATAACATATGATTTTAACTGTATAATAATAGTGTTAAATTAACGTAAATTCCATATTTTTCGAATTGGTGCTTAGCGGGCTGATATGAAAAGTTTATCACATGCTTCGATTGTTATCACATGCCTTTCCGTAACGTTATCGCATGGCATTCCGGTGATACTCGGCATATTCCGGAAAATACACCTCAATGCTACGTTTTCAGTGAAAAACATTACAAAGTAGTGTGTACAAAACAATTATTTGGATAATTGAAAGTATATTGTGTAAAAAAATAATAGAAATAAAAAACAAATTATCAAATAAGTGCATTTTTTAAAAGTTTCAAACACAATTTAGAAAGTTACTTTGAAAAAGTTGACTTTTCCAAACAGTGTTCATTATGAATATTGGTAAATTTTATCTTTACGTCCATATCAAAATGTTTTGTCTTCTCTGTTGAGGCATATGATAGAAAGATTTCATATCGAATGTACTAAATTTGGGGTCCGATGTCCGTGAACTTTTCACTCTTTGAACTTCTTTTTGGGAACCCCGAAATAGGATCATTATTTGAATCTGTTATTTTTCTCCATTGTTGAAGCATATGATAAAAAGATCATAACATGTCATTGTTCATATCGCATGTATTATCAGCCCTCGGCCAATATCAGCCCTCGAGCCATGCGGCTCTTGGGCTGATATTGAACCTAGGGCTGATAATACATGCGATATGAAAAATGCCATGGAATAATCTGATATTAGCGCAGACTCAGAAATATAATGGATGTTACAATATACCTCCCACGTAAATCCACATGTAGACTATTTGAACTTAATTGCAAACGCATTGCCGATTTTATTGTATTAAAAATTGAAATAAAACAGAAGACAAAAAAAAATTATTCTAAGACTTATTCTTGCATAATTAAAAGAAATAATATACTACAACTAGTTGTGTTTATTTCCTAAATATAGTAACACAGCTTTCTTTTGTGCATTTGTCAATTTCATCATGGAACGCTTTCTTTATAAAATCAGGGGTTCATTAAGGGATGAAAATTATCTTGATATTTATGTTACGATTTTAAAAGCTATCAATATACTGATTTAAGTTGCAGTATAAAAACAATATAATTTTTTTTGTAACCATCAAAGTTCGTACACTATTGTATTAAAATGGAATTCTGAGGTAGAACTGTGTTGTTTTATTTTCTATTCTATTGCATTATTCGCATATTAACTGATTTCAGCGAGTCCACGACATGTCAATTTTGGTCAGTTTGATGGTAGCTTACGAGAAAACATGTAAATCAAAAGTCGCAAATATTGGGTGTGAGAATTAAACATATCTTTTTCTAGCGGTAATTTACGAAATAATCAATGCAAGCTAAAGATTTATGTGATTATTTGAGCTCTATCTAACCAGGAGTAAAAAGGAACAGCTACACACACGGCATACCCATCATCGCTTCAGTATTTGAGTGAACTTATTTGTCCTATTAGAATCGAAATAATTCATGGAAGCCATAGATTTGTAGTAAATTTACACATGGCCTGGGCCGTGATATTCGTTAATTTTATCCCTCGCTAACGCTCAGGATAAAATTCGAATATCACGTCCCAGGCCATGTGTAAATTTCCAACAAATCTATGGCTTCCATGAATTATTTCTTAATTATTGCATAGCAATATAATATTTCCCACAGAAAGTAACCAAAAGTTAGCGTGCAATAAATTCTAATATTGCACTAGTGCAATAAATCTTCAAAATTCATGACGTCATTAACGGAACAATCTTAGTTTAAAGTTTCCAGCCAATTTTTAGTTTCAAATATTATCTTGTTATACAATAAAAGGGTTATTGCATGAATATCGTAGAACATATATTGCACTCTCTCAAATTTATATAAAAAAGTGCAAATGTAATTGAAATAAAAACTATATAATTATTTTAACTATAAAAAAATTCACGCTAATTAAATCTGTTGATTTCTTGTATGTCTTAAAACATGTCGACCAGTAATACATTAATTGAATTATATGATCACTGAAATTGAAAATATCGGAAGTAAACATGTGGGAGTACAATATTTAGCAACTTTACAAACAAAAATGTAAATGCAAGGGAACATGCATGAACAGCAAACATGTAAACGCAAAAAAAAATACGTCCATCTAATTTTTATAATAACAATTTGTAATACTAAAAATAAAGATTGTGATAATGGTTGTCTAAATGTAAACCATATGATCCAATTACATGTATGGTCAGCTTGTAGTGGACCATACGCGTATAATCATACGGTCCGACCGTACGAGTATACGTTTACGGTCCGGACCGTACTCGTACGGTCCAAATACTCATATAGTCTGGAACATATCATATGGCAAATTTGTAAATGTAAAACGTACATTTATTGATCATAACTTTCAATTATATTTATTTTTTTATATTTTGGCAGGGGCTAATTTGCCGGTGAAACAGTAATTATAATCTGATTAAAATATCTTGATTAAAAGCGTAATAGCATGATTCAAAAGTAATGGATATTTTGCCGGCGCTGGCAATACTGTGAATTTGTTATTTTTTCGCGACCGACCGCCGGTTCTTTGTGAAGTTTAAAAAGATATATCAGTCATAATGAAGATTTGAATATGTCATAATGTGAAAATTTATTTAAAAAAAATAAGGAGCTGTTTAGTTAATTTGATAAATGATAAGGTTTATTTTTAAATTATATTAAATATCACTATGCAAATTTTATCAATGTCAATTTTTGTAGAGTCTTACATGAAGAACTACCCCTCAGCAAGGACATCGGATATTGAAGAATTGATAGGGGAAACCCTAAAACATACACCTTTAAAACCAGGCGGAACACGCTATAAGGTAAGAATATCCTTATTTTACCCGTATAGTGCAACCTATCGGGAGAGATCCGTTCGCGCCAAAAATGTGTCCTTTGTGCCACAACTGTTTTTCTCCAATGCTACGTTTGCGCCACTTGTTTTAAAATTAAATGGTATCATTTGCGCCAAGAATAAAACATACGATTGCGCCAATTGGAAGAAAAATGACTTCCCTCCACCTTTATTGATTCGGACTTGGAACTGGCAGTTTACACGGCATTTTTTTTTCTTTTCTGAAACATACTTTCTTCTTACTGCTGCTGCATGGGTACTTCCTAATTAATGTACTTAGTAGCTTGTGACTTCACTTTATTGTCCAAAAATACAAACATTGAAGGATGAAATGCATAAAAACAGTTCATGATAATTCATTCCCCGTGGAATGCTTCTGTTCCATTACTAGTACGTCTTGCGGTAGATAGAGTTTCAGCCAATACGGATGGTGGGGGCAGAGCACTGTGTCATCAACGTATTTGGCTAAACATAATCAGCAAAAGCTTATATTTTCTTCTCTTTTAGAATATCTTGTAATAAATATTCAGCAAAGCAATAAGTTTTCTTCTCTCTGTGTACATGGCGCAAATGATACCCCTGAAAAACAGTAATTGGCGCAAAAGGACTGCTGCCAACCTATCTTGGATTATTCCGAAAATTATTATTGTTTGTATTCTATGTTGGTTATTTTTTTTTTAATTCAGTAATAATTTGTAACTAGCATTGTGAAGATCAAGATGTACTCTTTTGGGACAATAAAGGGTAACATTAAATTTAACTGATAATATAATTATTTGGTTTATGTGTTTTTCAAGGAGATTTGGAAAGCCACATCTTACACACAGCTACATCTAGTATTTATTTGCAATAATGTTAGACCTAAAATAATTACAATTTAACTTGTTGTACAAATAAGTTTTTGTATTGTCATTGCAGGAACCATTTGCTAAGAGGGTAATTGCAGCAGATCGGAAATACCACTACCAGGGACCCAAGAAAACATTTAAAATAAACAAAGTTAACTATCAATTCTTCACTTTTTGATATATACAGACATTATTTACTTTTCATAAACTTTTTTATAACTTTCATGGGTGGGTATTAAGCTAGCCAGATATTATATTCAGAACGTGAACATGCTAAATGAGATTGATTGATTGTTGGTTGCTTAACGTCCAGTGGAAAATATTTCATGCATGTTCAGGACGAGAATAAGTTAACAATAAATACCATAGGTAGGTCTTATCATAATAGAGCCCATTCGAAATGATGGTCGGGGAAATTTTGACTGCCACTAGAAAATGAGGGTATATTGGATAGGGACAGAAATTTTGCCTTGCAACAGGCCACCTACGGACCCCTCAAAGAGTTGTTGCAAGGGTTCTCAACGTGCAAAGAGCGTAGCACTCTCTTCACACGAGACATCGGATTTAACGTCCCCATTCTGACCGGACGTGACTGCGAACTTGATACATCCCGCACAGCCAAACGGACGCCCCATTTCTGCAAGCGTTTTACTGCCGGTCGGAAGAAGAGAAGACCAAGTGACCATATTTCTATTCCCCAGTTACCCTTGGGGTTGCTAAATGAGAAATGTATACTACGATGAAATAAATTGAATATAAAAAAAAAGAAGATGTGGTATGATTGCCAATGAGACTATCCACAAGAGACCAAACGACACAGAAATTAACTATATAGGTGTACGGCCTTCAACAATGGGCAAATCCCATATCGTATAGGCAGCAATTAATATAAAGACGGGTTAAAAGAGACCGGAGCAACATCCCTCTTATAGAGTAACATAAATGATAAATGCATATTATTTTTACAAGCACTAACTATCAAGAACTGCATACGAATAGGCAGCCACTCAGCTATAGATGGCCCTAGGATTCATTTCTGTTATATCACAATTACTGAAACAGTAATTCGATTGAAACTACAAAAAAAATGATGATGCAGAATATACGATTTCCTTCAGAGAATAACACCAACATATATCATTTAGAGGTCACCTCATGGTCCCAAACACAGTTGATACTATGTGTGTATATATATGATAGCATAAAATGAAAGTGCAAGTATATTACCTCGACATAATGTGATATTAACGTTGTTGTAATGTCGGGAATAACGTTGTATAAACGTTATTTTACCTCACCACAACGTTAATGTATGTACCGATTATCAGGTTATCTACATGTTGATATCGTAAAATATCAGCTGCGAGTCATAATATGAAGCTTTTTGTCGAGTGAGCGTAGCGAACGAGATCAAAAAGCCTTCATATAATGTCAAGCAGCTGATATTTTACAATATCAATATGCAGATAATCTGATAATCGATTTATCGGGTTACATTTGCGTGTTTCGGAAGTGTTTTCTTTGTTTCACCAGCACACAAAAGATGACTTGATAAGTTCGGGTCAAAGTTATTAACGTCGGTTCAAACATTATGACGTCGCTGATATGTCCGGGTCAAAGTTATTAAGGCCGGGTCAACGTATTTGACGTCACAAAGACATGATACGGAATAATATTAAGAGCTGAACAGAGTGATATAGACAGTGGGACGACCGATAAGATGTGATAACGTGATATAAATGTTTTTATAATGTCAGGAATAACGTTGTAGAAACGTAATTTTACGTCACCACAACGTTGATGTATGACGTTGTGACAACATCGACATAACGTGATATAAACGTTGTTGTAATGTCAGGAATAACGTTGTAGAAACGTAATTTTACGTCACTACAACGTAAATGTACGACGTTGTGACAACGTAAAGAAAACCATACACTTTTACGTAAATACAACGTAATAACCTGACGTCAACGCGACGAAAAAATGACATTGTCACGACGTAATTATGACGTAACATTGTTAGCTGGGTAACGGTTAGACATGGCACTTTAAGTATTTATATTTATGCCTGCGGAAAATCCATAATTACTATATTATATATATACCGTAGCCTGCGAAGTTGTTCGATGTGTGCGTATATATATAAAAGTTCATTTCATTGATGATAAAATCCAGTAAGTGCTGCGTTTAAATTATAGTCTATCTACACTCAAACCACATCTTCCTATATCTATAATGAATAACATGACTTTGTGCACTGCCAATACAGTGGCGGATCCAGAGAGGGGTTCGGGGGATGGAATCCCCCTTTTTTGGACGATCAACGATTTAAATGGGGACATATATATAGTTGGAACATCCCCCTTTATCCTGGATGGGGACCCCCTTTTTAAAATTGGGGGCTTGATCCGCCCCTGCAATATATAATAATAGTATCTAAAGATTTTAGTGCAATATGTGAAAGTGCATATATGTGTTATGTTGGTTACATTTTAGACAAAGCAAGTGTTTTTTTTAAAGAATTGATAAGTATACCCGGATCGTATCATTACTAAATTTACGGGCTCACTGTTAACCATCACCGTAAAATTTCTATGTCCTATTTCTTTTAAAATAAGTTTTCTACAGGTACAGACAAACCAAATGCAAATCTTTTTATTTATAGAGGAGTTTGGTTAATTTTTGGAATAAAAATAGATCAAACCCAATCTAATTAAAAACCGATCTTTCATTGCTCCTGTTTTCTGATATGTCGCTCCCATGCACGCGACATACCAGAAAACGGGAGCGATGAAAAATCGGTTTTTAGATTGATATATTCCAACATCTATTTCCAATAAAGATAGGATGTGGGATTTTAAGATAACGGGCGTAAAAAAGTGGGGATGTGAGGATAAAAAAGGGGGTAGATTGATCTTGGAAAAAGATGGCCGGAAACAATTATTATAATATATGATACTACGGGTAACATATTAAAGAATATGGCAGGGTAAAACTTGTTTGTGAGAGATAAATTTCCATATTAAACCTGATCGATTGAGATAGAGATTTGACAACGTATATAACTGCACGAGTCGACATTAAAAAAAAACCTACATGTAAATATTTTTATTTTTTTTTTCTACTTCAAAATCAGTTGTTAAATGGCTTTAGTTTTCTCGTTTGAATTGTTTTACATTGTCTTATCGGGGCCTTTTATAGCTCACTATGCGGTATGGGCTTTGCTCATTGTTGAAGGCCGTACGGTGACCTATAGTTGCTAATGTCTGTGTCATTTTGGTCTTTTGTGGATAGTTGTCTCATTGGCAATCATACCACATCTTCTTTTTCATATTACCCAATCTTTCTAAATGAAGCCACATTAAACCCACCTAACTCGAAAAGAAAGTAATATAATAAAAACATAATACAAAACACCGATATGAAATAAGCTCAGTCGTGTTTGTGATAGAGGTGGCAGTGGCAGATCCAGAGGGGGTTTAGAGGGCGTACGCCCCCCCCCCTTTTGCTCGGACTTTTTTTTTTGTAAAATAATCAGAAAATAATCAGACTAGACTTCGTGAACTTTGCCATTGCCCATGTCTTTAACTTTTATGCGACAATTCTTTACTTATTAAGATATTTTTTCGCTGGTATTTACTTATCGTGTTAAAGTCATGTGATTCGCTATGATGGAGTTAACAAGTGCGTCGAATAAACGTCACTCAGTTATTTTGAATTCAAATTACAGTAACAAATTTCTAAGTCTGAGACTGACAATCATGACACCTTCAAAGCGACACAGGATTGAGCATGTTTTACCCAAACACCCCAGCATATTCTAAAATAACATACAGTTAACTCTCGTTGTATTGAACTCGGTTGACCCGAAATTTCGGAAGAGTCAAAGTTTTCACGTGTACTAAAATAACATACATGTAGCTGAATAATGACCCCCACTCAATATAAGCTCTAGATATATAGTTTAAGTCTAAGGTACGAACCATTTGATTTGAGGCGGCAGCCTGAGATATATGAGTGAACAAAATCTGACTCTGATTTTTGCCTTAAACAAAAATTCTGGACGCGTATCTTGATTGAAAACAATAATCCTGTCTACTTATCTGCCATTAGAAACGAAAATTTACAACAGAATCATTAAGCATTAAATGAACATGATGAATAAAAAACGGGCGTATTTTTTGGGGGGCTGGAGGTTTGCATGTCTGACCTGAATGCCTGTTTCGCCGAACTGATATGATTGATTTTTTTTCTCAAGACCAAACTGCAACCTGCCTGCTGGGTGTCGCCTTTATGTCTTCATTTGTCCACCGTCGTTCATAAATTCGTTGTCAGTTCAGACTCATTCGTAGCCTTTTGTTGATTTGGAACCCCTGACTTCCCTCGTTTTTTTTGGTGAAACATATCAACCAAACATTTGAATACAATTGCGTGTTCGTCTGTTTTAACTCACGTGTCGGTCGTTACGTATTGTAAGGACTCCTATGGTGCGGGTATTTCTCGCTGCAATGAAGACCTGTTGGTGATCTTCTGCTGTTATCTGCTCTATGGTCGGGTTGTTGTCTCTTTGACACATTCCCCATTTCGATTCTCAATGTTATTCATCGAATAGCCCGGCGTATATCTTGTTTACAACAATTTAACGAGGTTATGCTCACTCAACATACAACAAACGAGAATTTTCCAGGTCTATTTGTAACTGACAAGTCTAACAACAAATATATCAGTACATAGCTTTGAATCCATACTATCATTTTATGATAGACAGTTTATAGGGGGAATAAAGCATCAAAAATGTCCTACCCTTACACTTTACCTTAACTATAAGATATACATGCCCCACGTCAGAAACCGTTTAAAAGGTGCATTTTACACTTATTTAATGTTTTTTTAGGCTAAAAAAGGTCCCAAAATTTTTTCTCCTCGCTGCCGGTTCGGCGATTTTTTAAAACTTCGCCCCCTTTCCAAAATCCTGGATCCGCCACTTTACAAAATGGTTTTGAAATTACTAGTTACCATAATAGACATAATATAACATGTGTCCCCTATTGGGATTCAGAAATAAAGAAAAGTTAAGCTAATAATTTTTCATGAAATAGCGCGTAATTTAGCATGCATGATAGTTATATGTATTAGATATATCTTCTATAAACAATATATTTACTACTACGGATTTGTATTTTTGTATTAAACAAATATGAAAAGGTTTATATAAAGCATACATATGTGGATCTGCTGGGGCTGGCAATTAAACCAGCGTCTTGAGTGACACATGTAAAATGTTTGCATTTATCATATAAAAAGCTCCATAAGGGGGCACAATTGGTACCCTGGTCTTCCCCTATATCCGTATCTATGGGGTACTGTGTATTTGATCCCTCTGTATTGAAGATATTCTAAGAGTACATGCGATAACTGAAAGTAAGTCCAAATTTTATTTTTTTCACTGATCATCCAATTGTTGAAGTTCATTTTCTCAAACAGTCTTCTGATGAGAATACCTTAATGTAAAATAAGAATCGGTGTCCATGAACATAAAAAAGACAATATAAAATAAACTTTTAATACTTGACTCAGTTTCAAGAAAGAGCCTGTCAGACCCGTTGATCGAAGGCTTGATACTGAAATATGGTTACTAGTTCTATACAATTTTGATGATGACAAACATTATATTATTACATTATTTATTTATAAGTCATCCAGCATGCCACCATGATAGAGGGATAGTGGGAAACAATATAATATTTTGTTTTTCATCATGATGTTTTTGCAAATGTGAACACTGGGTAGAAATTTCTGTACAATTCAAAATTAAGACATGAAGACGTGATATATTATTAAGGATTTGTATTACTATACAAATCCTTGATATTATCAAACACATCCTTGTCAGAAACATAAAGCAGGAGAAAAGGAAAAAGAAGAAAAATCAAAGATATTGTAAAAAATAGAGAATCAGATCAAGCCTGATCAAGCCTCCCCTTCCCTTCCTCACACCATTTTTTTTTTATTATAGCAAAAATTCGTTTAGCAATTTGAAATCCGAAAAATTATACCTACATCCGACATCCGGTTTAAATAAACGGAACATTGATGAAAAATTTGTCGTATCAATCATCAGTAATCTGCACATTTTAAGGGTTAATTCTATCTCTTAGGTTTCTTGATTTCGTTCACTTTCATAGCTTATACACTTAGATTCTGCTTTCTCGTATTATTCTCAAAGTTAAAGCGAGAAAAGCCTAAGGAAATAAACAATGGGCGTAGAAATGAGAGTCGCTGTTGTCTGTTCGAGTAACCAAAACAGAAGTATGGAAGCTCATAGCTTTCTAAGGTGAGAAATGGTTGATAAGGGGATGATAACGAACACTAATCGATTCACGGTTTCAATCCGAAATAAGGGGGTGTGGTGCTTTGTTGACATATTGGGTCAAGGTCAGAAGTAAGGGAGGTAATTCGTTACAATTAGATGCAAGCCGTTTTTATTCAGACATGATTTTCACTACAATCAATTGCAATGTAAAACTTAACAATCAGGAGCTATACTCTTTACCAAAGAATTAAAATAAAAGAACAACTTTCAAGTATAACATCACAGTGGTGGATCCAGAACTTTTCATAAGGGGCCCCACTCCAGTCATGCTTCTGTGATGCCCTATATAATCAACCAGATATTTCCCACTTAAGAGGGTGGGGGGGGGGGGGCACCCCAGCCCCCTGGATTCGCCTTTGCATCAGGACAACTGCTACACTATAAAAGTCTAAATAATTCATTATTTTTATATTAATTGGCTGATCTCTTGTTTTTCGCTTGTAAAGAATTTACAGTCTGACAGTTTTCGAAAAACACTGATGTACTCAAATAGGGCAAACTCAGTTTGAGAATGTGTACTAAACAGAAGATGAGTCGGATTTATAACTTGATATGCAGGAAGACATGTAGTCCAAGATTACTCTGACGTCCAACGGCTGTTTTGCCAGACAAGCTGGGGCCGTAGGACGTTGGAGCTCGTCCCATATCAAAAAGTGGATATTTGTCCACCCAAAATAGATGCGCACGTTCATTGTTATATTCATGTAGCGCCTAGAAAAATTGATGATTGTCACTGCAACATTTTTACAAGCTGGTTAAGCATGAAAACTTGGTCATTCTTATTATTTAAGTACATGGTTCATAATATAGTGTTTATTTTTATACGCCCGTCTAAGACGGGACGTATTATGGTATACTGTTGTCTGTCTCTCCGTCGTCCACAATTTCTAAAAACCGCTTCCACCAACTTTTATGAAACTTTGTTGAATTGTTTATATCTATTGATGTAAGCTCCCTTTCAATTTTTTATATGTAAATTTCAGATTTTTCGTGTCCATGTTATAAAGTTTTATCCTTAAAAAAAAGGGGGATTTCCAGTTCTCTGACAATAACTTAAAAATGCTTCCATCAACTTTAATGAAACTTTGTTGAAATGTTTATTGTGTTTACTCTTCCAACTAAAAGTATCAATTTTGAATTCTTGATTTATTTAATTTTACCTTACAGTTAAAGGAGGTCATGCATATGCATCTTAATCAAATAATGACAACATTGAAAGACAATGCTTAGTCTTTCTAAGAAAAATATGAATGAGAGTCTAAAAAATGGAGATAATGTTAATTAACCTTACAATGCAACCACCTGGCACCACACTTAATGAGGTAAAACATCTGTGTTAAGTAAGGATGTTCAATTAATGTAGATAATTAATTATAAATAGCTCAAGTCCTTGTGAACTCTCAGACAGGTTTTTGCTGTCATAGGTGGTGTACTTTAGCCACCAAGTAAAATTAAGTTCTGTCATCAACATAAATAGACCTAAACAAGTCTGTCATTTTCCGACTTGGATAAATCTAAAATTGAAATTACATTTTTATGATAAATACATGTTTTGACTTTTTTAAGTCAATGTGACAAAAACAAAATTCGACTTGTTTATGTCTGAGCTTTGACTGTAAGGTAAAATTAAATAAATCAAGAATTCAAAATTGATACTTTTAGTTGGAAGAGTATTAGTTAAGGATTAAAATAAGCAAAAAAAATGATAGTTCATGGAGCTCCTTTTTGAGATATTTGATTTATAAAATATGGCGAGAAAAGACGAACTGGGACTTTTACCTTATATTTGCATTGGTAATTTATGGGTCTCAAATCAAAAGAAAGAAAATCAAGAAACTGCTTAATTTTTGTCAAATGAACTTTTATGAGCTATAAAGTCTTATGTTAAAAGATAAATAGGTGTTATGGGGCAAACTCTTTTACCTTGTATTGTATAGAAAAACACCAAGGAGTCCGAACATTTGACACTTATTTCAAAACCTCACCTAAGTACATCCTTAAAGCATAAAGACAGGCTAAAAGGGCAACAGGCGTATCATGCACTTTTAGCACAGCTCTGTATTTTCTTTGTATTTGTGTTTAGTAGCAATCTTATTGTTTGGATTTGATATACTAACAAAATATCTTACATTATATAATGTACATGTATGTCTATAACAATTAATACATGTATATCTGTTTCATTATTTTACTTTATTTTTCAGTAAGAGAGGATACAGAGTGAGGTCATTTGGAACAGGAAACCAGGTGAAGTTACCAGGTCCATCTTTAGATAAACCAAACATCTATGATTTCAACACAACATACGATGAAATGTACAAAGATCTCCTACGTAAAGATCCCGAACTGTATCCATCAACTTCCTAATAACTACTTCAAATTTGGAGTATGAATAGATTGATATCATAATTTATTTAGGAGCATTCCATTAAAATGAATGTGGATTAGGGAAGGTTTTGGGGTACTTAAGGTCGGGGTCATTTATCATGTATATAAAAAAGTTGGTAAAGATATGATATAAAAATGATTAGGGATCTGATGTGATTGCTATTGAGACAACTTTCCAACAGAGATATATGTTAGTTTTTGAGAAATTACTAAAAATGCTTTTTACCTCCATGTTCATTTTAATGGAATAGCCATTACCATGATTACAAAACATACAAGTTCTATCTAACTCTGGGTGATTTTGACCTGAAACACTTGCAGGTAAGTATACATTGTACATCTGAAGATTTATTTTTTTTATTTAAAGGTAATTTTTTTCAGAAAAATCTCGCAATTCAACATAGCATGAATTCGATTCATTATTTTTTTTTTTTTTTAAATTGCATTGATAATTACTTTTATATATATATTGTACATGTATGTATTCTTATTATTTATTCTCTTTTTCAGAAATAAACACATTGTTTATTGATAAATGGTTTGTAACTTGTATTTAATGTGTAACATGATTGAAAGCTAGTATACATAAACGAATAATTCACTAATTGTTTTTAGTTCTATTTCATAAGTTATCATGAAATAGTTTCGAACTATTATTGGACAGAACACAATATTTGAAAATTTGTAATTGTCTGCTGGTGATTTCAAAAATATAAATGGTGGGATATTTTCAAAATCACAATATGTGAGCGGGAACTGATTTTTAAAGTTTCATACAATTAAACAAGCACACTTATAACTGTTTTGCACATGATGTCATATTTCAATGGATTGAAAAGAAAAAAGTTGTAAAAGGGAGATAATTTTAGTACATATGTCTCAGAAATTTTAAGTTTTATAAGCATGTGGATGAAGATCGAATTACATCCTTTAATTTTTTTTTACATTTTAAACTACATGTATATAGGATTTTATTTTTAATTTGAAAGATGTTTGTCCCATTTTAACTTCTACTTTTAGGGGAAAAAAAATTCACTTCATTATTTTTCTTCGAGGGGTCAGTCATTTATAATTAAGTTATTCACCAGCAGACAATTATTAATTTTCAAATAAACAATAATAGATTATGAAAGTAAGGTGATAGATTTGAAAATGTCTTTGTGTTTATAAGGTTGTTCTGGTATTGGTATGTTGGCTTCAGTTTCACTATAGTATCTTGTATCATTTTATTTGACCATGAATGTAATTTTGAAGGAAGAACTTATGTTTTGAGGTTTTACTTCCTTTGTTGAGGCTTTTAAATCTCTTTTCATGGTAATTATTTTACTTGTTGATAACTGTTGATATTTTGGTGGATCAGTATTTCAACCAAATTCCTGTATAGCTTTGAACACAAGTCTGAAGATGTTCATTGCATAGGAAAGTTCTTAAAATGAAATATAAATGGCACCCTATAAATTGGCTTGTTAGAACCTCTAAAAAATATGCTATAAAGTGTGGCTAGTCATGATAATTAGGCTGCATTTATTTGAAAAACTAGTTCAGAGAAGGAATTTTCAATGAAGATTTGGCCATTTGATCCACATCAAACATGTGTCAATTAGCCTTGGGTAGAGAAAATGTTGTACAGTCAAAACAAAATTGACAGATAAACAAAGAAAATGTTCCCACTGATAACTACTTCTTTAGGTCATTTTTAGATTAAACTTGTATTAACATTTAAAGAATGGAGGTGGCCAGATTACATTATCAGTGAGAGAAAAACTGAATTAATATTTTTGTAGACAAGGGATACAATTTATAAGGGCTGTTCCATTTAGTTCCAGGGAAGGCATTTTAAACATGGAGTAACCACCTATAAAGGCAAATTAGAATTTCACTTACATTTCCATTATGCAAAAACATAAATGACACCAACCCATAGTTGAGATTTGGAACTGTCTTCACTGGGTCCCATGTATGTGTTTATGGAACAGCCCTAACTTGAAGGCTCATTTTCATTTCAATATTTTATTCACTATTACATATAACAAAAACGAATAGACACAACTTAGTTAGTACGTGTACTCCCCTTCAGTCCCTCATTTACCCATCACCTGGTTTTAACTGTACATCTTGGTAATGCCTGTATAGCTACAGATTTACTTCCTGGTTTGATAGGAAAGTAAAAATAACACTCTGATGTATGCCTTGAAAACCAGATTGAATTTATGGTAGAAAAGTGTAGGTGGGATTAAACATTTGAGTAACAGTAAAAGTTATGCTGAATTTTAGTATAATACAGTCAGAGCTCAGACATAAACAAGTCAATTTCTGTTTTTGACTTAAAGAAGTCAAAACATGTATTTATTATTAAAATGTGTTTTCAATTTTAGACTTATCTAAGTCACAAAATGACAGACTTGTTTAGGTCTATTTATGTTGATGAAAAAACTTAATTTGACTTGGTGGCCAAAGTACACCACCTATGACATTGAAAACCTGTCCGAGAGTTCACAAAGACTTGAGCTATCTATATTAATCATTTAATTGAACATCCTTACTAAACACAGATGTTTTACCTCATTAAGTGTGGATCCAGGTGGTTGCATTGTAAGGTTAATTAACATTATCCCCGATTTTTTAGACTCTCTTTCATATTTTTCTTTAGAAGACAAAGCATTAGCTTTCAATGTTGTCATTATTTGATTTAGATGCATGACCTTTTTATAAATATGCGTGGGTCTTGAAGTTAACCAATTTTGGTAACGTATCGACTTGTAGGGGTCAATATTTGCAACTTTTTGATTCTGGTCAATCATTTCTTGCTTAACAATATTTGACTTATTGAAGTCGTATTTTGTCTTGCATTAAAGGGAGACAAATCCTAAAACTCACAAATTTAGACCTCTATGAGTCAAAAGCAGATTCAGACTTATTTATGTCTGAGCTCTGACGGCCTGTAGGTCTGATTTTTACAGTCCCGAGATCAATTTTACCAGCCTAGGTTGCCACTCTGCGTGAAGACTGCTATAACTGAAAGACACATGGCCTCACGGTCATAAAATTTTCGAGCATGATTTTTGTACTCAGACTCGAAAATCAACCAATCAAATTGCTGGATTTCATGTTTTGAGCATGATTTTTGTGCACCGAGCACTGAGCAAAGTTTTATGCCTTCAAGGCCAGAGGTCAACATGCGGTTTTCAACAATAGACCTGCACATGTGTTTATATACCGTATTGTGGATTCATTTATTTTCATGGGTACCAATTTTTCAGGATTGATGAAAAGTTACATTTACATGGATATTCAATTTTGTTATTTTACAAAGTCTGCATATATAGATACAAGTCTAGAAAATTTTGAAAAAAAATTTAACTTTTGTTATTTACCAAATTCACAAAATGGCATCTCATGAACATTTATGAATCTGTAGTAGTACATTTATAGAAGTTAATCTCAATACGTAAAAATCTAGAAAGACATATATATGGATATCACTATACAATCTTCAACAATATTCTATAATCAAATATAGGTTTTGTTAAGCCATATATTAACCTCTTTTAATGGGTTGAATTCATTTCTACGAAGTATGCCTAACATAAATTTAAGATGCTTGTTGAAAATAAGTAACTAGACCAACCGGACAAAGTTAATTACATGTTTGTGCCAACCACCTTCTTAACAGATTGACACACAGCTGAATTGAGGGCACTCAAATTTTGTGAAGAAAATTGTCTCATGATCAAATAGCTTTCAAGTTAATCATGTTAATAGTTTACAGTGGATTCATCTATTTATGTAGGTATCAAATTTCGTGGATTGAACAACACTTCCTGTTTTGTAGATTTCTAATTTCTTGGTTTGTCAAAGATTGCATATAACCTTTTTAAAATCTTGTCATTAGTTGAACACTTAATTTCGTATTTCCTCTGTTTCCATGAAATCCACGGAAATTGGTATCCTAACCAATAATAATGAATCCACAGTGTGACTTTATTTCTTTGGTAGGAGGGTTAAGATTTCAATATTCAGTTGTCTAGTCCTGAACATGCATGAAATATTTGCCACTGGAATTTAGCAAGCTTGGCAAACAACAATCAATCAATCATTGGCATAGGTTGTCATTTTGGCCAACCAGCTTTATAATAGAATTGTATCCCACTGCTACTTTAGGTATGTGGGAAATTCATATTACATAGCTATAGCACATAAGTTGGCTGTGTCTTTTAGAATTATCCCATTATAAATTTTTGGGAAAAAGTGTTAATGGAAGAAGAACTGAAATACTGGAAATCAAATTGGATGATGATGGAAGCCTACAGCAATCCACCTGACTGACTTTGGCAGATTTGCTGATGAAACTCTTGAGAGAAGGAAGAATGGTTGATGGCATGGTTCAGATGTCCATAAACTGGTCTCTTTAGAAACAGATGTTTTGCAGTTTTCAAGCATTTCAAAGTATCAGAATTGAGTTGTTTTATGTAACATGTAAATATTTTCATCAAAGTCAAATAGTTTTTAAAGGAAAATAAGTCAATGGAACAAAAAGTTATGTTTAAAATATTTCATGATGGAAATTATGATGCTTTGAAGATGCAGCAATTTAATTGGTTGGTTCAGGGCCATTTTTCTGGCTACCATAGCAACCAACCAGTTAGGTTGTAACACTAACAGGTAGGTCAGATTGGTGCAATAAACCAGTCATTACATTTAAAGCAACACAGGCTACCAAAAACAACATTTGTAACTTCATGAAAGAAATTGACCAAAAAAAAATGAGAAACAAACAACCAACACAAAAGCAGTCACAATCACAATAACATACAGAATAGTCAATAGGTCACATAATCATACAAAATACAGTCGATAAATAGCATTAACACAGAATACAGTCAATAAGTTGCATTTACATACAGAATACAGTAAATATGTCAATTAACAAAGAATACAGTCATTAAGTTGATTACAATATAGAATGTTAATTAACATACATAATACAGTCAATTGGTCTCCTTAACATACATAATACAGTCAATCAGTCATATTAACATACAAAAAAACAGTCAAGTCGTATTTACATTCATAATACAGTTCATAATTTGCATTAACATACCAAATACAGTCAATAAGTGGCATTCACATACTAAATACAGCCAATGTGACTCGTGAACTTACAGAATACAGTCAATAAGTTGAATGCCAAATACATTTCATTAGACCACATTCATTTTGTGTTATTAAGTCGCATTAACATACAGCATAGTCGATAAGTAGCTTAACATGTAGAATACAGTTGATATATATCACCTACAGAATACAATCAATAAGTCAAGCCAACGGTCAATATTTCATATTTATGTAATTCTATATATAAATATCCCCAATATAACACAGGCTATAATCCACACCAACAGAAAACAATTATTTATGAATGTGGTTAATATTTTCCACCAACCAACAATGCAGTTAATAAGTTTTACCAATAATATGCAGTCAATAGCTAATGCTTGTAGATTTTAGTAAATTAGTTGTACTATCAGAATACAATTAAAAAGTAGCACCAATTAAATACAAACAAGATGTGCTGAAATTAAAAGAATACTTGCAATAAGTCTAACCTACATAGACGACATTAGCTGTCTTATGGTAAGGTGCTTAACTTGAGAGCAAGGTTGTCGATTTAGTCCCTGGCTCGTTCAAATTAAAAACTTGAAATTTGGAATTTGCTTCTTTCGCTTAGCAAATGGCATTAAGAAGTAGAAGCAAAGACTTTCAGCTTACGGTATGAAATGTGTCATGTGTGATGACATCTCCCACTCACCCACCCAGCCAAAAAAAAAAAAATTCTGGGGAGTAGATATAGGGGAACTTTGAACAACTTCCAACTGGCGGTAAAACTTGATAAAGTGGGGGTGTCCATTGGTCTTGAATATACAAGTATGCAGCTAGGGCCTGTCAAATTGGGGACATTTTTTTAATTTTATGTTTGTGTACAGGTTGCCACATTCTCTGTATGCTCATTAGGAACCCTTATAACAACTCTTAAAGGAGTCTGTAGGTGGCCTATTGTAGGGAGAATCTTCTGTCCCTTACCACTTTTCTCTGTTTTTCCAGTGGCAGTCAAAATTTCACCAACCTTTATCTCTGACTGTCTCTATGACGGGACCTTCCTTTTGTATTTAGATATAGGAAGATGTGGTGTGAGTGCCAATCAGACAAAAGTCCATCCAAATAACAATTAATAAAAGTAAACCATTATAGGTCAATGTACGGCCTTCAAGACGGAGCCTTGGGTCACACCGAACAATAATCTATAAAGGGCCCCAAAATTACTAGTGTAAAACCATCCAACCGGAAAATAAACGGTCTAATCTATATAAAAAAGTCTATTTGTCCTCATCCTGAACATGTATGAATTACTTGCCACTGGACATTAAGCAGCTAACAACCAATCAATCAAGTCTTGGACTTACCTTGTTAACTTGTTAAATCCTGCCCAGAGTTGAGTCAACCAGTAAACATTCACACTGAAATCAAGTCAACTAGTAAACATTCACACTGTAATCAAGTCAATTAGTACATATTCACACTGAAATCAAGTCAACCAGTAAACATTCACATTGTAATCAAGTCAACTAGTAAACATTCACACTGTAATCAAGTCAATTAGTAAACACTCGCACTGTTATCAAGTCAACCAATAAACATTCACACTAATCAAGTCAACCAGTACAACATTCACACTGTAATCAAGTCAGCCAGTCAACATTCACACTAATCCATTTAACCAGTCAACATTCACACTGTAATCAAGGCAACCAGTCAACATTCACACTGAAATCAAGTCAACCAGTAAACATTCAAACTAATCAAGGCAACCAGGAAACATTCACACTGTAATCAAATCAACCAGTTAACATTCACACTAATCAGGTCAACCACTAAACATTCACACTGTAATCACATCGACTAGTAAACATTCACACTGTAATCAAGTCAACCAGTTAACATTCACACTGTCATCAAGTCAATAAGTAAACAATCGCACTGTAATCAATTCAACCAGTAAACATTCACACTGAAATCAAGGCAACCAGTAAACATTCATACTGTAATCGAGTCCACCAGTAAATATTCACATTGTTATCAAGTCCACCAGTAAATATTCACATTGTAATCAAGTCCACCAGTAAATATTCACATTGTAATCAGGTCAACCAGTAAACACTCACACTGTTATCAAGTCAAACAGTAAACATTCACACTGTAATCAAGTCAACCAGTACAACATTCACACTAATCAAGGCAACCAGGCAACATTCACACAGTAATCAAGTCTGCCAGTCAACATTCACACTAATCCATTTAACCAGTAAACATTCACACTGTAATCAAGGCAACCAGTAAACATTCACGCTGTAATCAATTCAACCAGTAAACACTCACACTGTTGTCAAGTCAACCAATAAACATTCACACTGCAATCAAGTCAATTAGTAAACACTCGCACTGTAATCAATTCAACCAGTAAACATTCACACTTTAATCAAGTCAACTAGTAAACATTCACACTGTAATCAAGTCAACCAGTAAACATTCACACTTTAATCAAGTCAACTAGTAAACATTCACACTGTAATCAAGTCAACCAGTAAACATTCACACTGTTATCAAGTCAACCAGTAAACATTCACACTGTATTCTAGTCAACCAGTAAACATTCACATTGTAATCAAGTCAACCAGGAAACATTCACACTGTATTCAAGTCAACCAGTAAATATTCACACTGTAATCAAATCAACCAGTAAACATTCACACTGTATTCAAGTCAACCAGTAAACATTCACACTGAAATCAAGTCAACCAGTAAACATTCACACTGTAGTCAAGTCAACCAGTAAACACTCACACTGTTAAGTCAACCAATAAACATTCACACTGCAATCAAGTCAATTAGTAAACACTCGCACTGTAATCAATTCAACCAGTAAACACTCACACTGTTGTCAAGTCAACCAATAAACATTCACACTGCAATCAAGTCAATTAGTAAACACTCGCACTGTAATCAATTCAACCAGTAAACATTCACACTGTTATCAAGTCAACCAGTAAACATTCACACGAATCAAGTCGACCAGTAAACATTCACACTGTAATCAAGTCAACCAGTAAACATTCACACGAATCAAGTCGACTAGTAAACATTCACACTGTAGTCAAGTCAACCAGTAAACACTCACACTGTTGTCAAGTCAACCAATAAACATTCACACTGCAATCAAGTCAATTAGTAAACACTCGCACTGTAATCAATTCAACCAGTAAACATTCACACTGTTATCAAGTCAACCAGTAAACATTCACACGAATCAAGTCGACCAGTAAACATTCACACTGTAATCAAGTCAACCAGTAAACATTCACACGAATCAAGTCGACTAGTAAACATTCACACTGTAGTCAAGTCAACCAGTTAACACTCACACTGTTGTCAAGTCAACCAATAAACATTCACACTGTAATCAAGTAAATTAGTAAACACTCGCACTGTAATCAATTCAACCAGTAAACATTCACACTGTTATCAAGTCAACCAGTAAACATTCACACTGTAATCAAGGCAGCCAGTAAACATTCACACTGTAATCAAATCAACCAGTAAACATTCAAACTGTAATCAAGTCAATTAGTAAACACTCACATTGTAATCAAGTCAACCAGTAAACATTCACATTGTAATCAAGTCAACCAGTAAACACTTGCACTGTTATCAAGTCAACCAATAAACATTCACACTAATCAAGTCAACCAGTACAACATTCTCACTGTAATCAAGGCAACCAGTAAACATTCTCACTGTAATCAAGGCAACCAGTCAACATTCACACTGTAATCAAGTCAGCCAGTCAACATTCACAATAATCCATTTAACCAGTCAACATTCACACTGTAATCAAGGCAACCAGTCAACATTCACCCTGTAATCAAGGCAACCAGTAAACATTCACACTGTAATTAAGGCAACCAGTAAACATTCACACTGTAATCAAGTCCACCAGTAAACATTTACACTGTAATCAATTCAACCAGTAAACATTCACACTAATCAAGGCAACCAGTCAACATTCACACTGTAATCAAGTCAACCAGTAAACACTCGCACTGTAATCAAGGCAACCAGTAAACATTCACACTGTAATCAATTCATCTAGTAAACATTCACACTGCAGCCTATTTTGTTGTGTGCATTGATATGCATTTGTATTTTGCTGTGTGCAATTCCAACAAACTCGAAAGTGGTCTGTTCGTGCACACACAAAAAAATCAAACAGTATTTCATTTATACCAGCTAATCACCAGAGCAACACAAAATTTATGAATACACCAAAACATTTTGAAGCAGAAAACTATTGTATGCATACTATTCTTAACTCTCTAAGCTATGCACTTTTCCAGCAAAAAAATTCAAAAATAGAATAATTACCAAATAACTATCATTATGCTTGACATATTCTTAATTTACAGTTTCTTACAAAAGTTGATGTAATGAGAGGGTATAAGAGTAGTTTTTGGAAGCTATGTACCCTAGTATTTGTACAGAAATCCTCTGTTGCCACACAGATGTTGACCATATGCACTGAAGCAAGTATTTAAACTTTGGTATGTAATTATTAATAATAAAAAAAATCTACTATAAGTGTATTGTATTAAGAAAATTAGCTTGACACCTCATATTACAAATGAAAAGTTTCCTTAACTAGCTCCTTAGATATACACAGAATGGTATTCTACATATGTTGGACAGGAACCGTAGAATCAAACCTAAGCCTGAGAGATTTCAGTCGTGTAAAGATAAATTTGAAGTCGTTATAACCTGTGAAGAGAGAGTCTATGATCAGCTTCTTGAAGGTAAGTATTTTACATATCATTCTTCACCCTTGGCCACTGGCCCTCCAGCCCAAGCATGCAAAATACTATTTGCAGGCCATTCATTAGGAGGCGGAACCCGGTACTTTTATCCTACTATGCTATTGACAAGTACCGCCTAAATGTAGGAGTTTTTATATAAGATATTCATGGAAAAATTGAAAAGTACCACCTAGAAACGTGGAAAGTACCAGTCAACATGAAAGATAATGAAACCCCTGATTTGACATGTAAAAGTTTCTACTAATGGGCCAATATAATCTATGCAAAATTTTCGTAAAAAAAATAGTGTTTGGCCTGCAGCTGTCAATATACTGTAAATTCTGAAATAATTGCGATGTTTTTATTATTGCGACAAATGCAACTGTTTATATCACAATAATTAAAACTCACATTTTTATTTTTATATGAATCAAACAGGATTTTTCTGAATATCACAAAAATTAAAATTGCATTTTAGTCTAAAATGACAAGTTCGCAATAATAGATGCCTGCAACAATTTCTGAATTTACAGTACTAGAGAGAGCATTTTCAAAAGATTCTTATTCTTTATCTTAATTTCAGTGTACAGTGATATTTGATTTCATTGTTGTGACAACATCTGCAAACATTCAGAATGTTTTCTATACAAAATTTGTAATTCGTTGATCATTTAAATTCTTTGATAATCTGTACCAATGAAAAGCACACAAAATTGGTGTCACATATCCAAAAATTAATCTACAGTAGGTATTTATGAAAACAGCAGCATTATTCTTTACTTTCAGTTTCTCTTTATTTCAAATTGAAAGGATTTGTTAGTTAAAGGGGAAAACAAACATTGCTAGTGTTCATTACAGAACTTTTATAGATTACACTATGAATTTATTCTATATAGATATAAGAAGATGTGGTATGTGGTTGGTATGAGTCTATGCATTAAAAGAGATGTACTCACACTATGTATGGGTAAAATCAGGTTCTTTTACCCTACCACATGATTTATCTAACTCGTTATTATTTAGGGAGCTACCATTTGATTTTTAGGGGGGGCTAGGATGAAATTTGAAAAAAATAGGCAGGACAAGAATTTTGAGTAAAAAAAAAAGTCAGGATGACAATTTAGGTAAAAAAAAGTCAGGATAAACTAAAAAAAAAAAAAAAAAAAGCAGGACCGAACAGAGTGGAAAAAAAAGGCAGGACAGAGATTACAACTAAAAAAAAATGCTGGACAAAATTTTTCATCCTAGCCCCCCCCCCCCCCCCCCCCCTTTTCCCCCTAAAAATCAAATGGTAGCTCCCTTAGGGATGTGTGGTATGATTGCCAATGAGACAAATATCAAAAGACCAAATGATGTAGATGTTAGCACCTAGATCATGTCAATTAAGTACAAATCTTGGTGTTTCCACACACTTTTTCTATTAATTTGTATGTAATATTTGCTGTGTACTTTAATAATACACTATTCAATCAAATACTATTTGATGGTAATTCAAATAATATAAAAGACATTTTTAATGTATTGGCAGATATGGAAACTCGAGAGAAAGATGACATGAACCCGGTCCACATCATAAATATTGATATACAGGATAATCATGAAGAGGCTACCATTGGGGCATTTCTTATATGTGATCTGGTTTCCATGGTAAGTAAAATGTGGAGACTTTGATAGGATATTCAAAATGGCCAGCTTTCAAGAGGCATACCTGAGGGTTTAATGTGGTATTTGTCTGTATGTCCAATTATTCCAATTAAAATGTAAAATATAATATTAGCCTAATTGGCTTTGCAAGTAAAGAAAGTTTTAAATCTACATAACCAAATGGGAGATAACTCAAAAGAAAATGAAAATAGAATATTTGCCTAACTTGCTGTACAAGTGAAGAATACATGTACAAGTTAGAAATACATGAACAAAAGGGAGATAAAATAAATAAAATGGAAATAGTTCTGTACATGTGCATGTTAAAAATACATTACCAAATGGGAGATAACTCAAAATAGAATAAAATAGAATATTTGCCAAACTAGCTGTTCAAGTGAAGAATGTATGTACAAGTTAGAAATACATTACCAAATGGGAGATAACTCAAAAAAGAATAAAATAGAATATTTGCCTAACTTGCTGTACTAGTGATAATTTCATGTACAAGTTAGATTTACATGACCAAATTGGAGATAACTTAATATATTTTTAACATAAAAAACCGATCATGTACCCGCAATTAATTAAAAGGATCTTGTATTACTCAATTATACTTTCAATTCTGATAAAAACTATGTCAACACATTAAATTTGGACATTACTAAAGATATATATTATTTCAAAAGATCCAGAAAATCCAGAAAAATCTCTCAACAAAATTTAAAGCAGATGATTATTAGGGTAGCATGGTCACATAATGTGTATTCAAATCTGACTATGACATAATATTGTGGTGTCATAGATCAAACTTATTTGTTTAGTGTATGTTTACTTGTTTTTGTTAAAATGTCTTTTTGATCGAAGGTCACTGATGAGTCTTTTGTAGACGAATCGCATTTCTGGCGCATGTACAAAATTTAATCCTGGTATCTATGATTTGTATATTTGATCGAGTAAAGCCATTTCAATTGATATTTCATAGTGCATCTTTTTATGTTGTAATGTTACACTACTGTCTTGGTTAGGTGGAAGGTTGTTGCTTGTTCAAACTTTTAAACGTGCTGCATTTTTATGCACCTGTCCTAAATCAGGATCCCTTTTGTTCATTGGGTGTCATTTGTTGGTGTGGAACATAAGTGTTTCTAGTTTCTCATTTTTAGTATAGATTAGACCATTGGGTTTCTTGTTTGAATTGTTTTATACCAGTCATTTTGGGGTCCTTTATACTAGATTGCTGTACAGTAATAGCCAAGGCCCTGTGTTGAATGCCATACTTTGACCTATAATTGTTTACTTTTTAGCTCACCTGGCCCGAAGGGCCAAGTGAGCTTTTCTCATCACTTGGCGTCCGGCGTCCGTCGTCGTCCGTCGTCCGTCGTCCGTCGTCGTCGTTAACTTTTACAAAAATCTTCTCCTCTGAAACTACTGGGCCAAATTTAACCAAACTTGGCCACAATCATCATTGGGGTATCTAGTTTAAAAAATGTGTTCGGTTACCCGGCCAACCAACCAAGATGGCCGCCATGGCTAAAAATAGAACATAGGGGTCAAATGCAGTTTTTGGCTTATAACTCTGAAACCGAAGCATTTAGAGCAAATCTGACATGGGGTTAAATTGTTTATTAAGTCAAGATCTATCTGCCCTAAAATTTTCAGACGAATCGGACAACCGGTTGTTGGGTTGCTGCCCCTGAATTGGCAATTTTAAGGAAATTTTGCCGTTATATGGTTATTATCTTGAATATTATTATAGATAGAGATAAACTGTAAACAGCAATAATGTTCAGCAAAGTAAGATCTACAAATAAGTCAACATGACCGAAATGGTCAGTTGACCCATATAGGAGTTATTGCCCTTTATAGTCACTTTTTAACCATTTTTCGTAAATCTTAGTTATCTTTTACAAAAATTTTCTCCTCTGAAACCACTGGGCCAAATTTATCCAAACTTGGCCACAATTATCTTTTGGGTATCTAGTTTAAAAAATGTGTCCAGGGACCCGGCCAACCAACCAAGATGGCCGCCATGGCTAAAAATAGAACATAGGGGTAAAATGCAGTTTTTGGCTTATAACTTAAAAACCAAAGCATTAAGAGCAAATCTGACTATTAGAAAATTGTTTATCAGGTCAAGATCTATCTACCCTGAAATTTTCAGATGAATTTGACAACCTGTTGTTGGGTTGCTGCCCCTGAATTGGTAATTTTAAGGAAATTTTACGGTTTTTGGTTATTATCTTGAAAATTATTAAAGATAGAAATAAACTGTAAACAGCAATAATGTTCAGCAAAGTAAGATTTACAAATAAGTCAACATGACCGAAATGGTCAGTTGACCCATATAGGAGTTATTGTCCTTTATAGTCAATTTTAACCATTTTTCGTAAATCTTAGTAATCTTTTACAAAAATCTTCTCCTCTGAAACTACTGGGCCAAATTAATCCAAACTTATCCACAATCATCTTTTGGGTATCTAGTTTAAAAAATATGTCCGATGACACGGCCATCCAACCAAGATGGCCGCCATGGCTAAAAATAGAAGATAGGGGTAAAATGCAGTTTTTGGCTTATAACTCAAAAACCAAAGCCTTTAGAGCAAATCTGACAGGGGGATAAATTGTTTATCAGGTCAAGATCTATCTGCCCTCAAATTTTCAGATAAATCGGACAACCCGTTGTTGGGTTCCTGCCCCTGAATTGGTAATTTTAAGGAAATTTTACTGTTTTTGGTTATTATCTTGAAAATTATTATAGATAGAAATAAACTGTAAACAGCAATAATGTTCAGCAAAGTAAGATTTACAAATAAGTCAACATGACCGAAATGGTCAATTGACCCCCTTAGGAGTTATTGTCCTTTATAGTCAATTTTCAACAATTTTTATAAAATTTGTAAATTTTTACTAACATTTTCCACTGAAACTACTGGGCCAACTTCATTATAGATAGAGATAATTGTAAGCTGCAAGGATGTTCAGTAAAGTAAGATGTACAAACACATCACCATCACCAAAATACAATTTTGTCATGAATCCATCTGCTTCCTTTGTTTAATAGTCACATAGACCAAGGTGAGCGACACAGGCTCTTTAGAGCCTCTAGTTATACATTGTGACTTGGATGGAGATATGTTTCATTGGAATTCATACCACATCTTCTTATTTATATGACACAATTACTTTTATTCAATTTCAGTTAAGTGAGTCAGACGATCTGGATAACGACATTGATGAAATACTGCAAGACTTTGAGCCACGATGTCAAAGAACAATTTTGCATACAGTCAATTTCTACTGATCATTTGCTCCCGAAGTATTCTACCATGTGCTTTCATCTATGTTGTATTTGTGAGCTTGTCAAATATTTGCACAGATATATAGGAGAAGAAAACTTGAACAAAAGTTTATCATGTTGTCTATGGTAGCCAGCTAGATCCTTGCTTTTAAAGACTTATAGAGTTCAAGTTAAGATACAAAAGAGTCTTGCTTATTTAGAAAGTTAACATTTGGTTGTTCTTTTTAATTGTGAAATTTATTATTTTTCAGAGTTTAAATTTTGTGATTTCAAAGTCAGAACCTGTTTGAAAATTTTATTGTCTCTGAATCTGTGCTCCTTATCAACTTTACAGTAGGCTTCTGATTGAAATCTGAAGAGCTGAACTTGGCTTATGAAATAGGGAAAAAAACAATATCAAACAGAAGTTGAAAAAGGGATGTTTATTTCAGATATACATATTTTGGTATGAACTAAATCTTGCTAGATATGCAGGCCAATGATTATTTACTCTTCAGTTTTCATGTTTTCATTAATGTTTAATGTTATAAAGCTCCTGTATCTCCACTGTATATTTTTATTCTTGTTATTATAAGGAATTATTTCTGTATTTTTTCTCTATCTTGTTTTGTTTTTTGTATGTTTGTTTTTTTATATATTTTTTTTTTTGGGGGGGGGGGGGAGGAGATTCTTTTTTCTCTCGTACAAACCATTGCCATCATTTGTATAGCTCATAAAATAATAAACTTTGCTTTTTAATAGTTAATTAATACGTTTTATTGTCGGATAATGTGCATTGTTTGGGAGAGGTTTTCTTCACATTCTGTATAAATTGTATAAAAAGAAAAAAGAAAAAAAAACATTTGACATAAAGATGCCTGTGCTGGCCAGTCATTCTGTTATACCTGTAGTCCTATACATTAAACGTTAAACAGTGACAAAGTTATGGCTGGTTTTGATTTTGTATATGATTGTATAACTTTGTAATTTGTTGCTTTATTTTGAGGATTGTTAATGAAAGATATCTAAAAATTATGAATTGCATTTTTATAGCAAAGCTGAAAATAAAAAATTCATTTTAATCATTAATATCAAACTTTTATTCTCAGCTTTGCTGAATGTTTTGATGAGTTTCATAGTAAGAGATCATGCAGTCCTTACTATAAAGCACAGATGCTTGGTAGGATGATGACAGTACTGAAAATATTTTCATTTTGTGTTACTGTGGATTCGTTTAGTTTTGTGGGTACCAATTTCATGGATAAGGGAAAAATTTATGTTCATGGATGTTAAATTTCGTGGTTTTGCCAGGGTCTGCATACAAGCCTATAGAAAATTTGTCATTCGCTGAACATTCAATTTCGTGGTTTACCTGTACTAACAAAATCCACGAAAACTGGTATCCAACAAACAATAATGAATCCACAGTATCTGAACCCCAATAAGGACAGTACTGAATATATTTTGCAGCAAGTCTTATCTGAACCCCAATCCGGACAGTACTGAATATATTTTGCAGCAAGTCTTATCTGAACCCCAATCAGGACAGTACTGAATATATTTTGCAGCAAGTCTTATCTGAACCCCAATCAGGATAGTACTGAATATATTTTGCAGCAAGTCTTATCTGAACCCCAATCATAGCAAAACTGGATTGAATTATAAGCTAAATGCAAAGAGTTGGTATTTGCTTACAATTGTATATAGATCATGAATCATTAAGATAGAACACTGAAGTTGTTACCTAAATAATTTTTGATGTTTTTTGTTTTGTGTTGGTAAAATATATGAAATGATTATTCTTTTCAATGCTGTGTTTAAAATCGACTTGAATTTTAACAATATTTATAAATTTGCATTTTTTTAAATTTCTGATTAAAATTTGATTTTCTTTCCATAGAGAACAACAAGCCTTTACTTTTAATTCTGACTGTTGTTGCAAAGAAATTTACCTTTTTGATAATTCATGTTTAATTACAGGTGAAGTAGTATATCAACTGCAAACAGTAATTGTGATAAAATTTGCATAAGAAATTCAATGAAGTGTCTCAGTGATTGATATTTTGAGCATCAGGCATGACATATTTATTTTTGTAGAATCTTTAAACTGGTCAAATTTTGATTATAGCAATGTAAGGCTAGTGCAGCTAATTTTGGAATTATTTCATATTCTTGTTTAACAGCAGTCAAATGAATAAGTAGGAAACAGTTTTTAAATTATTTGTACAGGAAATTCTGTACAAAAAATGTCTTAGATATTAATCTGTACAGAAAGATATCTTACTTTGGCTCAGTTTTGTCTGTATTGAAGATAGAGTAGCAGGTATCTTAATATTTGTCTGTACAGGGAATTGTTAATTTTTTGTCTGTAGACAAAGGTAAAAGGTATCTAAATATTTGCCTGTATAGGAATTTGTCCAAATATTTGTTTGTACAGAACATTTGTCCAATTGATTGTCTACATAAAGGTAACAGCTAATTGTATTATTTGTTAGTAATTTTGTGTAAGTATTTTTCATGTACAGAAACTTTGTATAAATACTTAATATCATTTCTATATATACAATAGTATATGTACTTTGTTGTAATTTGATATGATACAGAGACTATCTAGATATTTGTCTCTGATGTAATTTTGAATCTTGGAAGTTAAAATTTCCTTTATAGCAAGGAAATCTGTTGATTGTTGATTGTTATTTTTGTAAAAGTAGGTCTGATAATGTCAATAAAATAATATAAAACATTGATTAATATTGTTTTGTATGTGCCAAAAGTAAAACAATATATATACATAAGAGGGTAACAAATAACCTTAAGCCAAAGTCAGATATACAACTTTAATTAAAAAAACAACAACAAAAAACATTTTTGAACCTAATGCACAAAATTATATTTGGTATATGGGATCCCTGCAAGGTATGTTTGTATTGCTTGCTGTTCCAAGTGTGCAAAGGTGCTGTGTTGAAGGCTGTTGACCTTTGATAGTTTACTTTTACAAATTATGGCTTGGATGGAGAGTTGTCTATTGGCACTCATACGGCATCTTCATATATATCATCGGATATGATAAACAATAGGTCAACTACTAATATGTTTGGTGTATGGAAGAACTGAAAGTATTGTCTGCCATTTTTCATTTGACCTTGACTTCCTTTTGATGGGTCACTAGTATGTGCTATTTTTCATGGTTATTTATCGGATACTTTAAACAATAGGGCAACTACAAAATGTATACATATTTGATGGCATAATTTATTGCATGGTGTACATGTTGTCATGCAGGGTTCATCTGACCTCGACCTCGTGTTTAAGGTTTCAAATGTTCAATCTTTGTAATTAGTATAAAGATGTGGTATGATTGCCCATGAAACAACTTTCCACAAGAGAACAAAATGACACTAAAATTAACAACTATAGGTACCGTACGGCCTTTAACAATGAGCAAAGCCCATACCGAATATCCAGCTATAAAAGGTCCCGAAATAACAATGCAAAACAATTCAAACGAGAAAACTAACGGCCTTATTTATACCAAAAAAGTTAACAAAAAAACAAATATGTAACACATAAACAAACTTGTGTAAAATTGGATAGAACAAATGAGTGCTGAAATTAATTGAATTTGCTACATATGGTGCATTATATCAAACAATGTAAATGTCCTCATAAGAATAGTTGATCAAGGAATACGAATCATGTATGTAATGTTTCAAATCTTATACGCTTTGAATATGTAATAAAGTGTCAAGGACTTCCTTTCAAATCGGAATCAGTATAATAAATACAAAGTTAAATGTGCATCATTAAACTTTTTTATCCTGAATACAGGTTATTGTGAAGACGCCATGTAGCGTTCCACATTTTTAGTCAATTTATCTAATGAAGTTTTTACAGTCAGCACATATTTGTATACTAAGAATATGATTTTGAAGACAAATGTTATACATTGAATTCTATTCCTGCAATTTGTCCTTGTTCTTCATTTGTTGTAGTGTTACACTTCGGTGATTTCTGAAAGGTTACAATTACATCATCTATTATGTATTCTGGTTTGCACTTTGTTCCAAAGTGTGATTTAAACGTCAAACCAACTAAAATGATAGTAAAATATTTATTTGCATCTAATTCGATAGGTTCGGATAAATTAACAGTCTGCATTTCCTTTCTTTCAGTACAGCTCTCATATTTTTGACTATATATTTCATTTCCGCTGTCATTTAGAATCTTTACAGTAAGGTTTTTAGCAGAGCTAGACACATCACCATTTGGACCATATAATATCACTGATTTCAGCTCAATATTCTTATTAACTTTAATATTCAAAGCATCATTATTAATAATATCCTTGTATGGACCCCAGCTTCCTGCAATACCCCTATGACGGAGAACAGTGTTATGTTGGTGGAATTCTCTTGTATGTCGGACCGACCCTGTGAAAAATTCATTCTTCCGTCCATAGTGGGAAGAAAACACACTTACTACTTCTTCCGAAGTCAGCAAGCCAGAATGCGCTATCTCTTTTGCAAAATATTCTTTGTTAAGAAATGGAAAATTGACCAAATACAGCATTGCGCCAATCAATTTACGCATGTTTTCACCAGACACTGTTTTCCCCTGTACCTCACATTGATGACCTGCCCACATTATAAGAAATCGACACTTAGTCGTTTCGGAACAGGACATGGAATCCAATTTCAGAATAGCTTCAATATTTTCTTTCGAAATTTTCACAGCATTTGGCACTGTCAGGCATTCCACTGCATTGTTCTGGATATGCAAGAGGCTTATGGCTTTTAAAGGCTGGAGATGAAAATGAGACGCAATGTTAAATACCACTGGAGCATTTGATGTTTCAGCACAGGATGATAGCAGCTTTGTACATTCAGGTTTCATCGTAGAAACCATATATTTTTCGGCAACGTAAAGGGCTTCGGAAATCTTTTCAAGAGTTACTTCCAGTTTATCTGAGTAAATACATCTGGTAATAAAAGATAAAAAGTATTTTTATATATATATTCCAAATAATTTATCTATACTTAAATAAAAATGTTATAATAAGTGTTCTTATTGTAATATGATGAACTTATCATTTTAGAATAAAGTAAACAATATTATCAATTTCAACAAACTCGTTAAAGATAGCAGGATTATTTTAAATGTAATGTGAAAACTGATTAAAGCAATCCGAGTAATAATTTAGACCTACTTTTAGTCTACACCCATCAATGGTGCTAGAATCAATCAATTCTGGGGCCATACCAGTTATGAAATTTAAGCACTAGTAATGTTACACCCAACCACAAATTATAACGTAAAGATTAGCGTGTTTCAATTCAGTTTGAAAGAAAAATATGCTTAAAGGCAGTGTTTCTCGTTAATATATTACTTTAATAAAGATTTAAATATCTCTGGATTGATGTCTGGTACAATGATTTCTCCTTTTTCAGGACAAGAACCTTTAAACATAGTATAGAACACTGGACTTCGGCTTGCCAACATGTATTTGTGCGCTTTGATAATACTTTGATCTGTTCCGACAAGGAATGTTACATCACACATAATTTCTTTATTTAACATGTATAGCATGCATTCTGATAGTGATTTGCCATCCTGCCAGTCTACTGTATCTCTGGGTTTTGCCATCTAAGAAAAAAATGTATGTTAGTACAAACACATGTACAACTAAGTATAATAATAGTTATCAAAGGTACCAGGATTATAATTTAGTACGCCAGAAGCGCGTTTCGTCTACATAAGACTCACCAGTGACGCTCATATCAAAATATTTATAAAGCCAAACAAGTACAAAGTTGAAAAGCATTGAGGATCCAAAATTCCCAAATTTTGTGCCAATTACGGCTTAGGTAATCTATGCCTGTGATAAGAAAATTCTTAGTTTTTCCAAAAAAAAATCCAAAGTTTTGTAACCTCTTAAAATTATGGTTAAATAAACAACAAACTTCAGACCTTTCTGTATCTTATTGTATCCATTTTATAAAAATCGTACATAAAGTTACTTGGTTATATTGTTTTGAAAATTATTGATTTTAGTTGAAATGACAGGACATTTTTGGAGTGGGAACTCACTTTTGTCCTATGGCTATACGAGGACTATAAGCGGTTGGTCATTTTACACATTATTCTTTGCCAAATGGAAAACTTTTCTTCTTTTGATGTCAAATATAAAGTAAACGGGAAAAATAACCACAGGGAATGACGATGTTACATAAACACCTTTTGACTTACGATAAAATAAATCAACTGAAATTAGTACTGAACGATGTTCGCTCCTCTGTTTCAAACTAAAAAGCTTTATTAATGGACATTTCTCAAATTTTTAGCGCATTTAACATTGTGACTTTTTTTCTTTCAAACACAATAAAATGTTTACAAGGATTTTATATGATTTTTAAAAATGGCTTCTTAGGATATATAAAAGAGGGACGAAAGATACCAAAGGGACAGTCAAACTCATAAATCTAAAACAAACTGACAACGCCATGGCTAAAAACAAAAAAGACAAACAGAAAAACAATAGTACACACGACACAACATAGAAAACTAAAGAATAATCAACACGAACCCCACCAAAAACTAGGGGTGATCTCAGGTGCTCCGGAAGGGTAAGCAGATCCTGCTCCACATGTGGCACCCGTCGTGTTGCTTAAGTGATTACAAATCCGGTAAATAGTATTCGGTAGGTCATATTCATGAAAGGGAAGGGGATTGTAGTTACGACGTAAGGAACATATCCGATATCATTTGTGAAACGGTTATTCCATAACGGTCAACCAACTCGTGATGGCGTCCATAATGTATATGTTATAAAATGATGAAAGGAAAAGGAGGTAAGTGTGCAAAAAAAATATGAAACAATCTTAACACAACATCTAACAGTCAGGGTAAAACATGTTTCTCTGAATAATAATCATTGAATCTGCATCAAATATTTCAAATATTAACATATGAACATGTGTGTTCGATTATTCTACATTTTGATAGAGGTATAGGGGGAGGGTTGAGATCTCACAAACATGTTTAACACCGCCGCATGTTTATGCATGACCCAAGTCAGGACCATCTTAGTTTTACTCATCTTGTATGGATTTTTTTTAGTTTTAGTTCATTTATAGTTTTCGTGACGTCCATTTCACTGAACTAGTATACACATTTTCATAAAAACATATGTACAACTAGATAACAAGGATTAGAGGACGCTGAAAGAATGATTGGCCATTCGTGGTCTGGTAAAAAACAATGCAAAAGTTGTTCAATTTGTTCATCCCTTTCAATGTATGTTACATTTGAATTAAGAACATACTCACCCCTTCTCGTCCAATGAAAAGTAAGTTTTTTGCCCTCTAATTTTCATAGTGCATGGTTTTCCATGCATTATGAAATGCTATACATGAATGACTTTTCATTGTCAGTTAATTATAAAAGTGAACTCTTAATAGCTGCACTAACGAAGTGTACAATCCCCTAAGGCATTTTCCTTCGTAAAATAGCCTAATGATTAAAGATGAAAGAGCAAACATTAAAACCAATAAAAAACATTTTGAATTTTGCAAAATTTCATGCATTTTCTAATGGTACACATATATAGAATACAAAACAAATTTAATTTATAAACCTTACATTTGAGGGAATTATTTTCTTTTTCTTTCAAAAAAACACAATGCCAGACTGTTGATATATAAAGCAAATCATTGTTTTCGGAGAAACACAATACATTTAAATTTATCAATAAAAAGTAAGCATTTAATGTTGAATGGTCTGAACTCAAATATTCATACAGAGAGTTTTATCTTTATAAAAAAAAAATCAAATTTCATAAAGGGGATTTATATACCATTGGGTTTATATATATAAGTATTAAATTTTACCTGAAGCAGAAGAAAAACAAACTATCCTTCACAAACTATGTCACTGCTATTTCATTTCATCCATTGAAATGATCATTACCTATGTTTTATATTTAGTTCATTATAAAAAGTGAACTCTTATTTAGGTTTGAATATTACAATGGGAAAGGATAGTTTTATAAGGTCACTCGAAAATGTGAATATGTTCTAAATTGGTCAGACAGTACTTAGTCATGTTTTATGAAGATTTTAGACCTAAAATAGAACTTTTATACATTAAACTTTGCAAAATGGAGACCTATTCATCTTTTAATGTCAAATATACTGCGCTCGTTCTATTTGAGCAGTCAAAATGCGTTGACTGTATATTTCTATTTCATATACAGTCACTGACCTGAACTCACTTTTCCTCATGCATATTTATACAGAGGTTGGCGAAATTATATTTAATTATTCCTACGATCTCTTTAACCTGTCCTTGTATCCAATGTATACAACGATGCGTGGAATGACTCAAACTTGTTTCTATTCCAATTTTGGAAAAACATATTTCACTTGTTGAGATTTTTTTTGTTTGCAACCTATAAATCATTATGTTTTATGCTTATTGTTTATATTTTAGTCCATACTCAAACGCGAATTCGTTCACCGTCGATTGCGGATTTCAACAGGTTATGTACATGTCATTGTGATGTATATTTCTCCGCCTGCATAATATGAGGCCTTTTTTAAGGGGTGTTTTTCCCAATATTTAAATCAAATAAATAACATTAACACATTAAACAACAATTAAAAATGTTTTGTTTAGATTGCAGTATAAAGAAAACAATAGTGCATTGACTTGACATATCAACCATATAAGGATTCGACCCGAAACGGGGAAAAAGCTCGGCAGAGCCTCGCATTTCCCGGTTTCTAAGCCTCATCCTTATATGGATGATATGTCAAGTCAATGCACCATTATTGTCTATATATGCCCGAGGAAAACGGTAAAACTATCCACTGTAAATGACAATGTCAATACCGTTGTTTATAATCCTAATAACGTGTTATAGTATTCTTTTATTTGTCTTTATCAATATTACTTTTACTGTTAAGTCTATAGAATATGCATCCCGTCATACATTGAACGACAAAATTATCCTATCTCTACCTGTGTGACGTCAAACGGGGGATTCTACGTCAAATTCAATGTTAATCTAACCATATGTGTCTGTCAGGGTAAGGATTCGGTCCCGGTACTTACAATGTTTCAATCCTTTATAGGTGGATTTTAAATATATAAATAAAATCGTATAATAAAAAAGCAAAATGATGTTGTTTAATTTGCCTTTTAGTTCGGCTGAGTCACATTTGTTTGAAATTATAGTAATTAAGACGATAACACAATGTTGAATGCTGTACCCCTATTTTTAACATTTTTAGCTATTGTGTCTGTTTTGTTCACGCATCGTTGTCAATATAATGGAATTTGATGCGACTGTCATACACGTGAGAGGTATAGCTAGCTATAAAACCAGGTTCAATCCACCATTTTCTACATAAGAAAAAGCCTGCACCAAGTCAGGAATATGACAGTTGTTGTCCATTCGTTTGATGTTTTTGAGCTTTTGATTTTGCCATTGGATTAGGGATTTTCCTCGGAGTTCAGTATTTTTGTGATTTTACTTTTTACACAAAAGCCTTTTTACTTTTGATAAAATTAAAGGATGTCACTTATTTTGTTTTTGAAAGTTTTTTGAGAAATAATCAATTGAAAATTTTGCGGTAAATGATTCATTCTAGATTTTTCGTGAATTTACCATTGTAACTTTATTCTCACAAACACAATGAAATATAATCAATAATTTTAGATAATGATCATGCTTTTAAGGTTATATGATTTAAAATAGTGAAAAGAAAAGAAAAAAAGGGTTTACGAGTAATAATAGAAGGGTTTACGAGCCAAAAAAGCAGGGAACCTCCTTAACACAGCATGACACAGTCAGAGTAAAACATGTTTCTTTAAATATATACATATATTCATTTCTGTATCTTCTGGATCAGCTGATTTCTTTTATTTAAAGACACATTTCGTTCGTGTGAATTTCCTTTGAACTAATTTCTCGTTATTTTTATTTTGAATTTACGTTAATCTCACGTGAATTTTACATTCTTTTTTATATGAATATCACGTTCAATGTCAATTCACATAAAATATTTTACGTGCAATTCACATTCACATGATCTTCATAAGCAGAACATTTGCCTGTGTAGTCGAAAATAGTTCTCTTTAATTTAATTTCTTGTTACAAATAAGGTATTTTAAATGGTATAAGATATTACACTGATTACTAGTATGAGAAAATGTTTTTAAACATCAAAAAGAAATAGCAAGTATGTATAACAAAATCTGTTTTTTTAATTAGTTAATTTGATTGCTATTGAAAGTCGGAATTTATACGTCAGTGGATTGAAAAACACTTAAACGACTCGTTAAACTACTGTTGACTCTATACATGCTATATATAGGCCCATATAGGAATACTAACAACCCGATGGAAGGCACATGTGGAGCAGGATCTGCTTGCCCTTCCGGAGAACCTGATATCACCCCAGTTTTTGGTGGTATTCGTGTTGATAAGTCTTTACTTTTCTCTGTTGTGTTTTGTGAACTGTTGTTTGACTTTTTGTCTTTCTCTTTGTTTTGGCCTTTGCGTTGTCAGTTTTTTTCCTCTGATGAGTTTGAACATCCATAATGTTGGTTTCTTTCGGGTCTCTGTACCAAACAGGTGAAAGACAGTATTTGTATTTAAATTCATAATCTCTTAATACAATTGTTCTCAACAAACTAAATACGTTGGATACAAAATTACAAGATCAACAGACCCATACCCGATTAACCCAGGTCAGGATCGAGTTAACCATGTTAACTAAGGATAATCTGCCAACTTAACACTGTGTGTGTCTTTTGACTCGCGACTACGAGGTCACACTGCATGCGTGGGCTACCAGGTTACCCTTTATTGGAAATGTGCATAAACATTACAACCTAATAAAGATGTATTTATTTGCATTACATATTATGTGTATTCGTATTACCTTTGAGTTTGCTCTTGTTTTATGACGAAAAAAAAATGACGATCACCGTGAAAATGAAAACATGATATCATAAATTTCGACAGATTAATCATTTATGTCAACAAATCGATATCGAAAGTAGATATTTGATACCTAAAGTGTATTTATAGCACAATGGTAGACAAATAAGAACCTTTTGAATTATCCCAATTATTATAATCATTGAATGACTGGTGATAAGTCTCTTTGCTTGAACTCACATACCTTCTCACTATTGACAATAGTATTGTGTTTTATACTTGTCTTATGGCAAATAAATAGATTGAAAGTGTAACCTTCTATACTGTTCAGCTGATTGTTCTCGTCAGACTGGGAACGTAAATAAAAAAAGAGTTATCTCCCTTATAAGATCTTGTAACGTAAACATGCATAACCAAATCAAAATTATTGACAGACCTGTACGAAAAACGACTTAAACTTGTCTGCTATATTATATTTAATTTCACATTGTTAAAATATCTAGAGCACGGTTATAAACATGTATAGTTGAATAGGATAAACATTATTTTAAAAACAATGTGAATGAAATCAATGAATACCATTTTTCTCATGCTTATATTGAAAAAAAAGAAGTAACAATCTATCATCTTAATTTAGAGGCAAAAGAAGTAAACCTATGATCAAAAGCGAAAATCCAAAGAGACAACTACTAATCAAAGAGAATTACATGAACTCCAAACAAAGTCTAACCTGGATCATTGTGGAATGAATACACGCTGCATGGTTGAAAAGATTTATGCATAAGATTGTTGGAGTTGATAAAAATTGAGATTTGAGGATCCACAGCATCTTCATGATCTTTGCGAGAAGAAATAAAAAGACAAAAAGACAAACAATAGCCAAACAGCATGTCACCAAATTTTTGTTTTGTTTGGACCGTCTTATTTGAATTCCATCTCCACTTGGAAAACAATTTTACTAACACCCCGGTTATCAGTTATGTTCAGAGGTTAATGTTGATTCTCTGTATACACCTTATGACCTATAAAATGTCATGTTCAGAGACTGCATGCTATAAACACGATAAATAAAACAATAACCATTATCACATGGTGTATGTATGCAGATAAATAGAAAAGTATAAAATATGTGTTTAGTAACACATGATGTAGATCCTACAAAAAAAATTGGTGTATTTGTCGCTTTATTCTCTCAATCCATAAATTGTATTTACAAAGCCATTAGTGAGAGGACATAAGATATTAATATGGACAGACATATTAGACTTATAGGAATCATTTTTTGTAAATTTTGAAGGAGTAGGTCCAGTAAGACCCCTTTTTGGCCCCAAAATATAGCAGTTTTACAAAATTGTTAAAATGTAAACTTTTATTCATTTATTGGATAGTAGAAAGGTTCTGCTACATAAATATGGGCTCTTTTTGCCAATACAATGCACATATATTGAGAACTAGCACCATTAATTCATGTTAAATTACTGAAATCTTCACAATTCCAGCATTTTAGTTAAATTTTAGACGGTTTCCGTGTAAAACGAAAGTGGCCGCATTCGTGTTCATCCAAAATATTGAAATGGAAGTTGTATTTAATGATAATACATAACATATATAAAAAGTGAGGATGAACACGGATGCGGCCACTTTCGATTTTGACAAAAAAACATCTGAAAAGTGACATTTTTTCGCATATTTGGTAGATTTCTCATATTTGAGCCAGAATCGGATCGTTTTTAATGACTAAATAAGTTAAAATCTTTCACATAAATTAATTGCATCATATGAAATAGACACTTAAGTGTTTAAAAAGTGGTCAAAATCTTTCGTCAGATGAAACTGAAATTTGAGGCCAAAATCGGTCCTTACCGGACCTACTCCTTTATACGACTTAGATCTTATTATTTTGCTGTTACGTTGAATTTGTGAAGGTTATATTTTCTTTAAGCGGTCTGGTTATGTATAAGAAACTATGGGTGATAGCAGGTGCATCTTAAGAGTAAGCAGATAATCATATTGCTTCACATGTGGCATTTGTCGTGTTGCTTGTTTAAGTGCCAATCCGATAATAAATCTAATTATGTAGGTCTCATTCAGGAAACAGGTGGGCAGGATCTTGGTTCCGACTATGGGAACAGACCCGTCGTCATCTGATAATACATAACGGTCTACAACTCGTGATGCCGTCCGTAAAATTTTCAAAGGGAGGATCTCAAACACACCACTTGGATCTGTTGGTTTAATTTTCACCTTGTGAGCAGCAACCATGTATCAAGTCATTCATAATCGGGCACGCAAACCCTGGAATATCGTATGGTATGGGAGATATATATTTCATGTAGGCACTGGTTGAATATTGCAACAAAGAAATGTAAAGTTCAGGATCAATAAATTGAAATCATCTCATTGCCGTAAAGTGTTTTTTCTCATCAAACCCTCGTTGTCAATTTCTAGATCTGAGGCAGACTTTACTGTATCTGTTGTATCCTTTATTTCAAATTCGATGTGAGAGACAAATAGTCATTAAACTATGAATTATTAAAGAGAGGACCTACTCTATATAGCGGAAGTTGATGTTTAATGATAATGATGGCTCCTAAACATTCTTTATGTGAAGCACATGTTTAAGGTCAGTTAAATATGATTAAAAAGTAAAATCACAAAAATACTGAACACAGTAAAAAATCTAATGGAAAATCCATAATGACATAGCAAAATCAAATGACAAAACACATCAAAAACGAATGGACAAGAACTGTCATATTCCTGACTTGGTACAAGCATTTTCAAATGTAGAAAATGGTGGATTAAACCATTTTTTTTTAGCGCTAAACCTCTCACTTTGTTGATAGTCTCATCAAATTCCGTTATATTTACAATGATGCGTGAACTAAAAAGACATAATAAATAAAATAGTAAGTAAATAAAGGAACAAGTCGGCAAGAATCGAACATAGTTGGTTCCCATTGCAATGCTGAATGTAGCTTGACAAACTAGTCCTCCAAACGTAACAAATATGTTGTCAATCAAGAATTCAAGCATCTTGACAATGTCAGTTTAACAAAATGATTTGTTTAAATCGAAGGGATTTTTAAAATGTTCAATTTATCCCTCCCTCCGACAAGATACTTGTATTAACGTTGACCATTTTTGTTGTATGAAAATAGTGAAAACCAATTTCTCAACCTTTTCTTTTAGTTTGGAATTGTGTTAAGAGAAGAAAATTCAAAAGGAGTCTTTAAAGATTCTGTATACTCTAACAGATAAATGGACTTTTTAGTACCCACATCTGATACACGCCGCCTTTAGAACAGGTAGTTTCAACATAAATGTGAAGCCCAGTTTTAAGTGCTGATACAATTGATTTCAATAGTATAGAAAGAGGTTTGGTGGAGCACTTAAAAGTCCCAGCAATATGACGTTGTGTGTATGGACACGTATGCAAATTAAGTATCCAATGCGTAACAGTGGAAGAAGATACAGTTCTTCATCTTTGGTTGAAATGTAGGTGAACTAAACACTGACTTTATTTTCTCCTTTGATAGAATCGTGGGAGTATATATTGAGTTTTTTAGTGATCATATATTCTCAAAGCCTGGTTTATTTAGCAAACAGTTTATTTAAATTGTTTTAGACACAGAGGCGAAATTGTTTGGTGTTTCATTTGTTGGAATAACAAAATATCTGTCATGGATGAAAAAATAGGCGCTTTGCAATATTTGGATCTCTGTAAAGATTGATGTAGCCTGTATATTCATAGAGCCATTCATTTGTTTTTCTGATTTGTATCAACGACCTTACCAATCGATTGGTACTTAATTTTGGAGTAATTTTTGTGTTCCTCACTTCAGCATATATATGTTGAATGATGTAAAATCTTTAATATCAATTACTAGGTGTTGTATTGAGTAGTATCCTTAGTGTAAAGGTCTGAAGATTTACTAATGTTAATTGAATGCGCACCATTACTTGCTGGATTGTTTGAAAGGTTAAATGAAATATCCCAAGTCTTAACTGGAGTGTTTGAAGACTCAAATGATAAGTGGAGTATCCCAAGTGATTAGGTGGAGTGTTTGAAAGGTTATTTCGAGTATCCAAATACTAAACTGGAGACTTCAAAATGTTTAATGGTGTATCCCAAGTGCTAAGCTGGAGTTTTCAAAGGGTTAAATGTAGAATTTTCAGTCGTATACTTTGGAGTTTTTAAAAGAATGCATAATAAAAATCACAATTTACCAATTGCAACAAACACTGATATTCTGAAAACTTTTAGAACAATCTTGCATAATAGCTTATAACATATCTGAATGTTTCTCAGTTGAATATTCATTTCATCCTATATAATTTCCCAAACATCACCTTATTACCAAAAACCAGAAACAAGTTAAGGCATGGTTTAATCTATGGCATTCTGAAATTATTCTTAATATTCAATGGTTAAAGAAACAAATGTTTGTTGTTATAACGTCACTATCGATTCGTGAATTTAAAGTTGGACATAGACTGCCACCATCTTCATTGAGACTTTAATTCTAAATTTTAATGTTATGCATTGAATTCTATTCCTGCAATTTGACCTTGCTCTACACTTGTAGAAGTATTACATTTTGGTGATTTCTGATATGTTACAATTATATCATCTATTTTGCATTCTGGCTTGCAATTGCTCCCATAATATGATGCAAACTTCACACTACTCACCATAATAGTGAAACTTTCATTCGAATTGAATGGAATAGGCTCTGACAAAACCACAGTCTGTAGATCACACCAATTAGTGCAACTCTCATATATTTGGTTACATATTTCATTTTCACTATCATTTAAAATTTTTATAGCAATTTCTCTATCATTGCAAGATACATTGCCTGATGGACCGTATAATATAACAGACTTAAGCTCAATGTTCTTATTGACTGTTATCTGCAAAGCATCATTCTCCTTATTATTGTATCGCATCGATGAACTTGATAAATAGCTATGACGCAAAACCCTGTAGCTTTTCCGGTAACATACTCTGCGGACTGACTCTGCGAAAAATGCATTTTTCTTACCATAATGGGAAGAAAATACACTAACTACCTCTTCCAAAGTTAGAAACCCAGAATGAACAATTTCGTTTGCAAAATATATTTTGTCAATAATAGGAAACCGAACAAGATACAGAAGTGACCCAGTTATTTTTCGCATGTTTTCGCCGGACGGGGTGATCTTCTATGCCTCACATTGACTACTTGCCCACTTTATAAAAAATTGGCAAATCTCTGTTTCGGAACAATTTGCCGAATCTAATTGAAGGAAAGATTCCATGCATTCTGTTGACATCTTGATAGCATTTGGCGCTTTAAGAAATTCCACTGCATTGTACTGAATATGATCAAGGCCCTTGTTTCTGATATCCTGAAGGTGAAATTTAGATGCAATATCAATTACCAGTGAGGCATTCGATATTTCGACTGAGGATGAAAGCAGAACTGCACATTCATTCTTCATTTCGGGTATCATGTATTTTTCTGCAACATAAAGTACTTCTTGGATGTTGTCGAGAGAAAGATCCAGTTCATCTGAATAAATATACCTGGTAATATAGATAAAGTGTGTTTTTATGTATATGTGTATCATTTACCTTAAGTCCACATTTATAAATGTATGCCTGAAGCAATAGCAAGTGGTTGTTCTCTGCTGATTTTTATGTATTTTATTTTATATTCGTTTTGTTTTCCTATCACTAGTGAAAAAAAGTTTAGTTCATTCAATGTTCAGATTTATTCACTAGAGTGTTATCTTCTGCTTTGTCAATCTCCTTGAAGTGTATTCGGTATAGTTTTTTTAAGATAGTAAAGTATGAAAATAATGTTTAATGTAGATAACAAGTCCTGAAAATTCTAAACAAAAACTTAATTAACTGCAAGCTAGTTGTCTGAAATATTTACAGCTAGGAAAAAGTCTGAAAATTGACTGAAATATTAAAAAAGTATATCATTTCTTTTTTACATGAGCTAAAATGAGAATTCTTTTACGAGAGCGACATACTTAAAGGGTATCAAAATGAAAATAGAATACTCTAAAATTTAAATAGTATTTTGCAAAAAAATGAGTATGCGTAATAACAAATGTTTCGTTCTGATAATATTTTTTTTCGTCATCTTAACAAAAGGTAATTCTTACTTTAGCAAGACTTTGAATGTACCCAAATTTACATCCGGTACAATGACTTCTCCCTTTTCCGGAAATCCACCTTCAAACATAGTATGGAATACTGGACTCCGACTAGCCAACATGTACTTATGCACTTTAACAGTACTTTGTTCTGCCCCAACTTTAAAAATCACATCATACATTATTTCTTTCTTTAGCATATACATCATGCATTCTGTTATGGATTTATTATCTTGCCAATCCCTTGAGTAATTGTTTTTGGCCATCTACAAAGAAAGTGTATGCATATTAACAAAATTGATCAAATCTATATTTGTAGATTGTTTGATTTAATAAGAATAAGAAAAAGAGGAAATTGAAATTATCCCAAGCTGCTTATTGGTTAGATACAGACTGAGAAAAAGACAAAAAAATAAATAAACCAGTCAATTGAATATCACTGTCTATTCACGATAGAAACAATATACAACGATAATGATAATGGAAAGGTGTTTAAGATCTAGTGATAATTTACCTGCAAATTGGAGTCTGCTAATTTGATATCATGAATATGAATATGATGTTTTATTTTTTTTCTTCTCGATAGGTTGACCTGCCGGTGGCGGATCCAGTTGGAGGGGGGGGGGGGTCCGGGGGTTGAAACCCAATCAATGCATTTGAATGGGAGCATATAGTTGGAACCCCCCCTTTTTACTCTGGTTTGGGAACCCCCCTTTTTAAAATGGCTGGATCCGCCACTGCCTGCTTTAACTTACTAGTACATAATTTCAATAAGTTTGCAGTCCCTTCTCGGAGACTCCATTCTGAGTCAACCAGTCTTTACTCTTACTCACAAATACGGCGTGTTCAGTTGAGAAAAGTCTTTGGATGGAGACAGGTAGGGATCGAACCTATCATGAACTCCAACTATCGATACAAGCTCAATAACAAGACATCAGCAAGACAGAATAACAACGTACACAACGACGTAATGACATACATTAGATGAAAAGCTCCTAAACTCATAACATCATAATTGCATGATCTCGAATGACCGAAAAACATCATGAACCCCTTGTTCTCAATGTGCAGATTTTGAATAACAAAGTTAAACGTTTGGTCAGTCATAGGTCAAATATTAATCGTTTTCGGGAAATCTTTTTAATAGGTTTTTCATATGGCTAGCCCAACTGTAAGACACATTTTATTGATATAAAACAGTCAGAGAGATTTGACTGAATTCTATTTATTCATTTGTAATTCATTCATGGGCATCATGTTTTCTGGTCTGTGCGTCTGTCCGTCTGTCCCAGGTTAAAGTTTTTGGTAAAGGTATCTTTTGATGAATTTGAAGTCCTATCAACATGTTCCCTATGATATGATCTTTCTTATTCTAATGCCAAATTAGAGATTTTACCCCAGTTTCACGGTCCACTGAACACAGAAAGTGATAGTGCGGATTTGGCATCCGTGTAATTTGGACACATTCTTGTTTTTTAATATATTTCGAATCATTTCAAAATTTTCTTACTGAGTTTTCCTAGTGTAATGTTTGTTTAAGACTTATCATATATTATCTATTTCAAAAGATATCATGGCCTAAAATAGCATTGAAGACTTATACAATGGATTTTCAGTAAATAACTTCATCACGGTAATCTCTCATGAGGACTGTGCAACAACGTTTATAAGTACATCCTTTTATCAGCTAACAAAGTGCATTTTGAAAAAAAAGAATGAATATAATCCAAACGTGTATGCATGTGGGCGTCTACTAGAAGATAACATATTGAACAATTTATATGCAGTCGAAATGATATAACAATTTGATTTTAAATCAGATATAAGGTAAAACACGTGTACAATAGATTTTGTTTTTGCGATAACTTTGACTAATACATTAAATGGACCTAATATCTGATTTATGAAAGGTCTCCACTTTAACCAGATAAAATGCCTGTTTATCGTATATATATATATATATTAGAGAATAAAATTACAATAGTTGAAAACATTACTTTGAAATCGTTTAACAGCAGAAGTACAACGATCTAAAACTTTATAATGAAATTAGGAAATAAAAATAAGCACTAAGCACCCATATTTATTCATCACAAATGTCGAATGTATATCGATATTAATTTTCAATACTAAGAACAATAGAAAAAATTGAAAAACAATGTCAAACAGAGAAATGCCTGCAAAAAAACTCATTTACATGTAAACTTTACGGAACACTGAAATTGAAAATAAAATCACAATTAATTTAAAGTCCTTTTATTTTTCAGTCCAAGACGATACTACGCAAAAGTTATAAAAAAGTGAGCTTACATTGTTGCTAAAATATATTTAGAGATAAAAGTCCAACTTACAGTTTGCTTCCTGATTTTGAAAAAAAAAATATCTTTTTTACGTGGTGGTTATGTTAGCCACAGAAGAAATCTGCCTTGAAGTTCACTTATCTTAAATGATGTATAAAATCCAAACGAACTATTTCGATACACCTGGACAGAAAATCAATAAAAAATGCATTTGTCTCCCTTGAAGTAAAACTATATGGTTTACAAATTAAACTGCAGTTGGAATATTCTTCAAACAATATTTAAAACTATTAAATATGTTTGGATTTGTATGCAGGAATCTTTATGGCATTAAAATTCGAACGAAGTAGAGGGGTTGCTCCCAAATGATCCGGCAACTGAAAAAGAAATATAGACTGTCTTTATCGTTTAAACGTTTTTTTTTTCTTCAAAATGACAAGTTCGTATTTGAAACAAATTAAACTGGCATTTTTAAGAACTTCACTGACCGAGATCGTCCTGAATAATAATGCATGCAACATTAACCACTTGCCTTTAGCAATCTACAAATGTATATATACAGTCTATCAACCAATCCATGGCAGAGACCAATTTTAAAGAAAATGTCAAGAAACTTAGTAGTGTCAACATGTATATTAACTGACCATTGATGCTGAATATTAAAAACAATAAGTTTTTGCTATATTTATCTTTTCACGTGCATGAAAGAAATCAAACTGTAAATTAGTTTGTCAAATTACGTGAACATGTCTCAAAAGGTACGATTCCTGAGGCATTGATTCAGAATTCAACGAAGATACAACATCACCAACATATAAAACCAATCAGTATTCAATTGGTACAGATTCCATTAATTTGACAAACGACGGGAACTTACTTGTTGTTTGGCCTTTCAACTTAGCTGAGTTAATCAAATGTACGCATGAATAGAAAACGAGAATAATTGCCAAAAAAGACAACTTAATTCATCCAGGCTATCAGCACGATTTAAGGCCACATCGGTTTTCCGATGGTCAAATAAAGAACATTTACCAAGAAGAGAATTATGAGGTTAAAAGTTGATAGAAGGAGATATAGGCCGATTATATCGACAGGATAAGCGTCTATTGTTATGCTAGCATCACTCGCTATGCCAATTTATACTTTGTCAAAATGTAATAATTATAAAAAGAACACAACCAGTAAAATAACGACTAGACGACTAAACTGGTTATATTACCTAAAGCACCAATATGCGTCCCTACAGACAAAAGGAAGAGTTTCTACTCATATAGCCTGCATGATGAATAAGAATTATAATTAACCTCAGATATATACATTTGGCACTTAATTGTCAATATATGAAGTAAAAATAAAACAAGAGTTGCACAACGTCATCACAATGTTCAATGTCAAGGTCAATATTATGCATTGAATTCTATCCCTGCTATCTGACCTTGTTCTACACTTGTACCAGTGGTACAGTTTGGTGAATTCTCAAAGGTTATAACTATATCATGATCTATTCTGCATTTTTGTTTACATTGTTTCCCATAGTATGCATCATACTTTATACTGTCTACCATTATAGTAAACAATTTATTAGCATTTATTGGAATAGGTTCTGATAACAGAACAGTTTGTAGTTCACTACTCTGTGTACAGCTCTCATACTTTTGAGTAAATATTTCATTCCCGCCGTCATTTAGAATCTTTACCGTAATGTCCCTTACAGAGACAGGCACATTACCGACTGGACCAAATAAAATCACGGATTTCAGTTCAATGTTTCTATTCACTTTTACATTCAAAGCATCATACTCTATACCAGTATGTTTATACCATGGACTTGCAACAGATCTATGGCGCCAAACCGTGCAATCTTTCTTATTGTAACATAATTTTGAATTTCGGACTGACTCTGCGAAAAATTCATTCTTCCTACCATAGTGGGAAGAAAAGACACTAATTACTTCTTCCGAATTCATCAGACCAGAATGGGCAATCTCTTTTGCAAAATACTCTTTGTCAACCAGCGGAAACCGGACCAGATACAACAAGGGACCAGTTAGTTCTCGCAGGTTTTCACCAGATGCCGTTTTACATTCGGCCTCACATTGGTGACTTGCCCACTTTATAAGAAATCGGCAAATATCTGTTTCGGAACAATATATGGAATCCAATCTAAGGATAGCTTCCATACATTCTTTTGACATTTTAATAGCATTTGGCGCCATCAGGCATTCAGTTGCATTTTTCTGAATATGCTCAAGACTCTTCATTTTAAGATGCTCAAGGTGAAAATGAGATGCAACATTGAACACCCCTGGAGCATTCGATGTTTCAACTGACGATAAGAGCAGACTAGTACATTCATCTTTCATTGTTGATAGCATATACTTTTCGGCACCATAAAGCACTTCTTGAATGTTGTCAAGTGAAAGATCCAGTACATCTGAATAAATATACCTGTAAAGAAATAAACAAAATCTCGCTTATATATGAGAGTCTGTGTGGTTTTATTATAATAGAGAATACTAGTAATAATTATAACTTATCGTTGATCATCTCAACGAGATTGATATTCTCGCTTTAGCCAATCGAGATGCATTGATAATCTGTTTATCGCTATTTGACCTATGGTGACGTCAATTTCATGTAAATTTCATAAGCAACGCCATGTGCCTCCTAAGTTTCTAGCGATAATTTTCCATCTCAAGTGAGGAGCATGATATGAAAAATTATCACAAAGAAAGATCAAAGGAAAAATGCACAAAATAGCGATTAACGTCAAAGGGTATAGTTTGTTTGGTTTTTTTTAAAGTTTTTTGACGCTATCAATAAAATCATTTTTTTGTTTCCAAAATTTATTACTACAAGGTATGGGGGAAATCTTGATTCAGGACAATTTCTTTGTCATCTGCGTGACCACAATATTTTATTTCTTAAATCAGAACACCCCCCTAGACACTTTGAAGTTAGATTGTCCTTCTCTTGCATGCAAAACAGAGGTAGAACCTACATATATATCTTACTTCAACAAAACTTTAAAGGTTGCTGAATTTATATCTGTTACGATGATTTCTCCCTTTTCAGGACAAGAACCTTCAAACATGGTATAAAACACTGGACTTCGGCTTGCCAACATGTATTTGTGCGCTTTGATAATACTATGATCTATTCCAACACGGAAAGTGACGTCACACATAATTTCTTTCTCTAGCATATACGTCATACATTCTGATAGTGATTTGCCATCTTGCCAGTCTACCGTTCCCTCTGGTTCAGCCATCTGTAATAAGTTGCAGACAAACATTTAATAGACTCTTTAACTGTAATGTATATATATATTTTTAAACAATATCTTCGAACGAGGCAAACACAAGTATTCAAATATTAGTAAAACTTTATTGAAAAGCGCTTTACGCCCATATGGGCCAATCCATGCAATCGCCAATGGATAAACACATTTTACATGATATACAGTTTACATATAAACAATGTTTTAGTACCAACCTATCATTTGCGAGAGTACTAAAGAGGAACAAAATAAAAAAAAAACACATGCATTTTGAAATTTCTATTTTTTGGAGGTAATGGGAGTTGAGTTGAGTTTTTTTAACGATTAAAATAATGATTCATTCTTCGACATTAAATTGCTTTTATTCTCAATTTATATAAAGGTAAACATTTCATATATTATTCCTTCCTTGTTCTTAATTTTTTTTTACCCTTTTTGGGTCTCTATTATATCCTTCTAGTTTTAGGTTTAAAATTATCGACGTAAACAACTTACTAGGTTACGTTTGAAATAATCCAAATGACCTCTCTCATTCACGCCAGGAAAGTAGATGCATAAAATTACAGTTGTATAAATTCCTTGTAATACACAAAGACTTATTCATAATCAGTAACCCATTAACACTTTAACCGACATATAATAATAGATATATTTATAGTACAGTTTTATTGGATATCCCGATCATATGACAATCACTATTTTTAATTAAATAAGAAATTGATTATGTATTATCATCAGGGGCAGATCCATCCAAGTTCCGAAATCAGGATAAAGAGGGGGAGAGGTTCCAATTATATAACCCTATTCAAATGCATTGATCGTTCAAAAAAAGGTGACGGTGAAGAATTTCCAAATATATTTTAAAAGGTCTTGTCTCTAATTTAGTTATGGTCTTCGAATATATTTAGCAATCCATGAAATTCCGAAAATGAGGTCAACATTGGTCAAGACTTACTGTAGAAATAAAAGAAGTTGGCGAAAACGTTAGTGATAAATAATTGATCAATGTATATAATAACGAAATTTGACAGTTAATTTCGGATTTCTTTAATACTTAAAATCGTTTTCATCATATATTAATGAGTCAATAGTGGCAATCCCATAAAAGGAGAAAGTAGCATGAACCGCATATGATGAGAGAATATAAACAATGTCAGGCGTGGATTTAGACGAAGCGCAGACGATGAACGCCTACTATTCCACGATAAAAAGATTAAGACGAAGCGCATCCGATGAACGTCGACTATTCCACGATAAAAAGAAAGAAAATGTATGGAAGGTAAAGTAACAACAAATTTGGTTAAATAAGGTTCTCTTATTCCAAACTCTTGAGAAGACCTAACTCTGGACATAAAATTCTAGACAAGCACTTATAAAATTCAGATATATGCATACGCACATTCAAAAACAAAACTATCAAACTCACAATAGTACCGGGTCTGAAGTAAGTAAACATAATCATACAGTACGAAAACAATGCCATAGTATTTAACAATAAACATATGCTGCACAAAGTAGAAGCACTGTTGACAATAGTTTGAGTGTGTGTTTTCTAGACGATAAGAACGATTTCTATGTACTATTCAAAACTGACCTATGACTACGATGCCTGGCCGGCTATAATACACAAAACGATTCATTGACTGCCTCGAGAAACATTCATCTATTTGATTGTTGTAATTGAATCTAAAATATCTTTCGGTAACTTTAAAACTTTAATATCAGTACTTTGTTTCTTTTGTCTTTTTGTTTTGTTTTCTCAAAGCTTTGTGTGATTGCAAGCTTTTATCATCTGATTTTTATAGTTTTTCATTATACATGGTAGTTTTTGTATTCTGTTTACTAAGTATATTTGTGTTCGTTTTGTCCTTAAACATGTGTCTTAATATTAAAATAAGAGGTTGTATGATTGCCATTGAAACAACTCATCACAAGAGAACAAATGTTGAAAATTAGCATGTATAGAAAGGTGATGGAAACAAGGTATATCCTGAAACATACATAGTATAACCTTTCTACATGCCAATTTTCAACCTACCTTTAAAGTCTTGTAAGAAACATATGACCTTGAGAACACATTTACATCAAAATAACCCCTGGTTTTCTGGAAACTTACATAAGTACACTATGGGGCGCATGTGTCCTAAATGTTTTAGTGCAAACTCATAGACATGTAAATGTTTGTTCAAAATGGACTAAATATATTTCTCTTTCACCAAAAGTTTTATTTCTGCAAATTTGTTTGTTAATTTAAGTTAAAAAAAAAAATGACACCAAAAGCACTCTGTTGTGTCAGAGTAGGGCCAAGGGCCTCTTTAACGTTCTAAATTGGAGGGGCTTGCTTTATGTACAAAATAAAGAACGATAAAACAGATATGATATGCGGAAACAAACGACAACAACTGAATTACAGTCTCTTGGCTTAGGACAGGCGCATTAATCATGGTTATAATCAGTGTATTAACAGGCTTAGTGATGTGTGTTGCTATCTATACTATTAAACGAGAAGACCTCATTTTGGGTGTCGCTTCTCTTCCTTCCACAATAAATCAATCATCATGCCTCTGTGTCCTATAGGTAACATGCATAGTCGCATTTGTCATCCATTCTTATGATTATTCAGATTGAGTTATTTTGGGAGAAAAACGACAAAAAAGGAGTCCGGATATGATTCCGTCATCAGACTGACTTTTAGTCATAGATAAGACTTCCGGTTTGAAACATGCACAAACACAACCAATCGTATGATAGATAACAAAAAAACGAAAAATAAATAAGCCTATCAAATCGTTCTCCATGTCATGGTGTTTAGATCGTAAGAACCACAACTATTATACCTCCTTATAGAGGACAATTATTTTTCGCGTTTATCTACATGTAAACTACGATTATACTACTTTAATATATAGAGACTCTCTGTATTCTGTCTTCTATTTTTCTTTCAATTGTTTACTATTTAAGGGGTCATACCAGTTGCATATATATTAAAATAAGTAAAACATGTGACACATTTTTAAAAAACCAATCGTATGATAGATAACAAAAATGAAAAATAAATAAGCCTATCAAATCGTTCTCCATGTCATGGTGTTTAGATCGCAAGAACCACAACTACATAATATCTTTTTAAAAAAAAAATTATTCTACAACAGTTCACAAGATGTATAAGCCCGCGATTTCGCGGGTGTGTTCTAGTAGTCTATAATGCTTTAAATGGACTTATATATACAATGTTGTTGGTCATTTTAAATATGAAATGGCCTTAAATGACTACTATCAGAAGAATATTTGGTATAATTTAATATTTTTAAAAATTAAAATGTAAGAATAATGATGAACAACATTTCTCATGGTTTAATGATCTGTATAGTTTTATAAGTCAAAAACATGGAAACATTAGTTTTCAAGTAGGAAATATATTTGTGTACTGTCATCGGGAATGAAAAGAGTTATCTTTCTTTGTACATAATATTTGTTATGAATTTCAGGGTCTATTATAAAAACTACTTCACAACCAACCTCGGGTGTTTATTTTATCATACAACCAACACTTTCTGGCTAAATAAAGATATTTTCAATAGTATGCCTATTTGTTAATCCTTATTCGTGTTTTTTTTATGTTTTGCAGGAAATTATTGGTATTAACTAAATCAAATGAACAACTTTCAAAGTTAAATGAATAGAAAGGAAACACGAAGACCACTAATGTATGACATGATGAGAGGCAGATATGAAATTATGAAATGGGCAAATACGAAGCACAATTGACATATGACGACAACTTTATAACATAAGGCATCTATATATGTAAAGTATGAATTATTAAAGTCTTCTACATTCTGAAATATTAAGCTTTTGAGAAGTTAGTTAACGCCGACGCCAGATCAATATTCCCTATACGAATCGCTTTCAACAGAATTCGCAGGCTAGAAAAAAACTATAAGATAACAAAAATGATCAACAATCCAATTTCTGCCTATATAAAAGTGGAATTTTGTCCAAATATTTTTCTTTCCGTGTTTTTAAGTAAAAAATACAAAAGATGAGAGAAATTGTAATCAGAAAAATGATTAAAAAAGTATTTTTTCATAATTCTATTCCGACATATTCTAGTCCAAAATGTTGACGAGTGTCTATTAATGAAGATACATAATGTGAATCTATATATCAGGGGTGTTTCGCACGGTTTTATTCCAGTAACTCGGTTTAGTATGATTTTTTCATTTGAGGATACAAATAGGATGAGACACATTTTTTTATAAACTTATAAACCTGAACATTTGATAATGCCCTGTAACTTTTTTTTACCGCCGTTTAATTACAGGACGTATTATTTTATACCGTTGACGGCCGTCAGTCGTCAGCATGTTGGAGAAGAAGTCAAAAAACGCTTTGTCCAATTGTTTTTATCTATTGACGTAAGCACCCTATCCATTTTTATGAATTTTAGATTTTACTTTTCCGTGTTATGCATGGGATTTTATTTATAAAAAGGTGGATTTTCGGACAATAACTAAACAATGCTTGTTCAGATCCCCTGCAGCTTTAGTGACTGGTTTATATCTATTAAATAAGCTTCCTTTAGGTTTCTTTTACAAATTTCTGGTATGAAATTGAGGAGTTATGGAACTTTATAGTTGGAAAACTGACGGACGTATCATGCGCTTATGGCCATGGCACAGCTCTTTAATGGTCTTTCTATTATTCGTTTTGCTTCATTGTGCTCCTTTGTACACAAATGAGATAATGGGGTGTTGGAATATCGGTGCTGCCCCAAATTAACCATCGGGGTGACCTCCGGAGACTGCCGAAAGTCATGTAACGCGATATAAACATCAATATAAATATATATAGCGAGCACATGCAATGGATTTTCCCAGGCTGTTGGATTTCATTTTAAAGTTTAAATAAGTCTGTAACATCATCGTTTTACCTGTATAAGTATACATGTGGTTCGAATCAATCAACCAATTGGTTTACCCTTGTTTCATTTTCAAAATTGAGTTTTTTTTTTATTTTAATAGTTGAACACGCCTAGTTTATGCGTAATCATCTACAGCACAGGGGTAAAATTCGAGGTCACAGAAAAACCGTTTCAGTGAGGTCGAAGTGTTCACTTGCAAGTGAATAATTGAACATCGATGTTTCTTATTTTGACAAAACTAAAAGCGAGTTAGTATTTCACTATTATACTTTCATTTTATATCTTGCAGCTAATGCCCGTTTAACATGGCAATAAATCCTCGCTAAAAAAATCCGGTTGACCTCCTACGGAACCTATTAATAGTAACAGATTTGATTTCATTAAAAGATTAATTTATGACCTACATGTACGTGTCGCTTAAAACATGGCCATATACCAAATGGTCAATATTAAAAATCCCTGTAATTTGCTCTATGGGATGTTTGCAAAATTTCAACGGAGGCACGACGAGACAGCATCTCAGCGATAAAAGAATATGTTTGAAAGAACTATGCACTCGGCTACCTTTTTTCTTTTTTAAAACGTCTTGATTTCTTCAATTTGAATAATAGAAAACAAACAAAACCATATATCAAACAAAAACTGAATAAAAGTTTCTTTCATTAGTATAAATCATTGCTTCATTGCTTATTTTACAGTTCGAACCCTACATGTGGTAGCTTGGTTGAACTCCAAGCTTAATTGACTAGTATTGACAGTTTCCTTGCCGAAGGTCAGTGGTTCTCTCCGGGAGTCCCACCTTTCTACACAAAAAAGAATGGCTGGGCGCAATGAAATAGCAAATAATGATAAAAGTGGCATTAAAGACCAACAATGAATACACAAGGATATCATGGCCACTTATGCTGTACGAAATTACATTGACAACAGTTGAGAAGCATGAAAGAACCATCACCAGACATCTTAGGAAATGGTTATGTGTCCACAGCAGGACCGCAAAGTTGCAGCTACCATTTACATCTCTAGTGGAAGAATTCAAAGTTAGCAAAAGTCGCCTTGTGATGACACTTAAAGAATCTAGAGATTACAAAGTAAGAACAGCAGGTGTCCAAGTAAGAACAGGACGAAAAAGGTCAGCATCAAAAGCAGTTTCAGAGGCAGAGAGTAGATTGAGGCCTAAAGATATCGTAGGAACAGTGGCAGTAGGACGACAGGGCTTTGGTACATCAAAAAGTTGCTACTGGAAGAACGGTAACACCCAAGAAAGACGAAGTCTTGTTCAAAGAGAGATAAAATCTAGAGGAGAAGAAAACAGACAAGCAAAGACAGTAGAATTAGGGAGCCAAGGCGTTTGGTCGAGATGGGAATTGGAACAACGATCCCTTACATGGTCAGATATATGGCAATATCCGCAATACCAACTGCAGTTCCTTTTGAGATCAGTGTATGATGTGTTACCGACACCTTCAAATATGCACAGGTGGAAACTTTCAGAAACACCAGACTGTCCCTTGTGCAAGAAACAGAGGAACTCTACAACATGTTCTTTCAGGGTGAAATATCGCTCTTACACAGGGGAGATATACATGGCGACACAACCAAGTACTCCGGGAACTCGCTGAAGTGATAGAGAACTTGTGACAGAGGAAAGATGCAAAAAACATTAGAAACAAACCTATCAAGATCCAGTTTGTGAAGGAGGGTGAAGTAGGCCAGAAAAGTAAAAAGAACATATCAGGAATGGTAAATCAGGCGAAGGATTGGCAGTTAGAAGTTGATCTAGAAAAGAAGATGCAATTCCCTGATATTGTACCAACTAACCTAAGACCAGACATGGTACTTTGGTCTGCAAGTAGTAAAAAGGTAGTAATCATAGAGTTGACAGTTCCCTGGGAGGAGATCTAGAGATATGGTGAAGCAAATGAAAGAAAGAGGGCAAAATATGATGGACTGTTGGCAGAGTGCAGAGATAGAGGATGGCAAACATGGAACTTTCCTATTGAGGTTGACTGCAGAGGCTTCCCTTCACAGTCAGTGTGGAGAATGTTCTGAATCTCTGCAGTTGGAGTGACTGGCCGAATAGAGGAGCAGCAATCAAGAAACTGGGCCAAGCAACAGAGAAAGCATCTTGCTGGATATGGATGAAGAGAGACAGTAGTAGCTGGAAACCCACCACCAATTATTGATGCGCAGTGATTGATCACCACTGTGGACCCCCCATCCTGAGAGTGTACCGAGCTAGGGGTCGAAACACATGATGACGGATGGCCTCGACTGAGGACATTGATGGTGGTTGCAGTAATTCCATCAGTACTCATGTAAGTAAATCATACACTATAGAGGCTCCCACAGGGTACCCCCCTCAGGTCGCAAGGTCGCTTTTAAATTCGTCGAGAGGTCGTTTTTAAGGGAAATGTACAGGTCGCAGGTCGTTTTTTCCCCAACACAGAGGACGGAAGTCAGTCGGAGGTCGTTTTTTTCCAAATTTTACAGGTCTCAGGTCGTTTTTAGAAGGCTCCAGGTCGGAAGTCGCCTCTAAAAAGCCCAGAGGTCGCAGATCGTTTTCGACCCTGCGGGAGCCTCACTATACATGTTGGACGTTCACACACAGATGATAGTTGTGTTAAACACGAATCTATTCAGTTGAAATTGAATTTGACAAAAGCAATTTTCCCGCATAGTATAATGATGAATCTGGATAATGTTGAACTAAATCGCCGTGACCTACTTACTTAATTAATCATGTAATTTAAATGTTTCTCTACTTCATTCAATACACTTAAGGGTTTCATTCAAGCAGTTTATTTTGCTGAAAAATGAAATGGGTATCAATTTATTTGTGTATTCTCTTACTCAAACAAAAGATTTAAATCACCCCTGTTAAAACAATAGAAGAACCCATGCAGCGCATGACACGTGCAGGAGTGGCCTTGAGCGAAGTTGACAAGGTGTACAGCAATATAACTGAATTATATCTATGTAAACAAAAATCAATGGTTAATAGCCATGAAATGACACTAATTATTTCATATTTACGGCTACGATAGATCAATCACACCTGCGGGAAGATTGTCATCGATTTTTTTTACCTTTCGACATTTTTTTCGACCCTGTTGATAATGTTGGACATATTGACATTTTGGTGGTGACATTATTTTAAGATTTTATGGAAGATAGACGAAATAACAGCTAAAAATGAATACACAATTAGAAGGAGGGAGCCCTGAGAGAATTAATTTGGTCAAAGGTAAGTAGATATATTGATTAATATGTGTGTTTTGATAAAATCTAAAGACAAAAAGGTTGAATTCATTACTATCACGTGGTTGTCCTACTTTCAGTTTCTGTACTTTCACTTTGACATTTTTTTTTATATTTATGTATACATATTTTGTTACCGCAGAATAAATTCTCATTTGGTTTGCATCAACTACAAACTATAGAAGATGAGCAAATAAAATAACCTGCAAAGATATCTTTTAATTACTCTATAAATTTCTTGGCATTAAATGGTTGCATTTGTCAAATGTATTAAATTATGTAAAGAAATGGATGTACAGCTTCATATGTTGCTTTGTAGTGTTAGAATATATGACTTTAATAAGTCAAAATATAGGTTAAGCAGGGCATTCCACTCATTCTTGAAGGGCAGATGAAAGAAGAAGGGGGAGTGTGAGGAATTTTATATTGAAGATGTGTTTTTCTTGACAACTTATAGGTACATGTAGCCATGCATGTGCAGAAAATTGCAAGAGAAAGAATGATACTTCTTAATAACATTGTAGTAATCTCAGAGATAGACCACAATTTGGTATTTGCCTCTGGTTGTTATAATCAGTGCTCATTGAATTTACCTATAAACAGTATTCCGGCAGTAGAAGAAAGAATAACTCACTGAAGAGCTGATCCTTCAACCATTTCCAGTCCCACTGAGACATTAATTTGTCCAATAAAATAACAATAGTATATATCTAATGAATGTCATACATATTATACATGTTATATGTGTAGTTAAATTGTCAAAACCATTAAAAAGTATTGAAAACTTGCATACGGTATAAACTTCTTGAAGCAATGGAAAAGCTTATCCAAGAAAGCTTGATATTCCCTAATATTTGAAAGCCTGGTCCAAAAGAAAAACTGTCTGAAAAAAAAGATATTCTGCTATGAGGTAGTCTTAAGATAAATTATGTTAGAAACTTGTAACCCTTTCTGACTGAACAAAAGCGTTACTTACATATTTCTAAAAGACAATAGTGGGTAGGTCCCTATTTCGTGTTTCCAAACAAATGTTGAAACAGTTCTAAGCTAGATTTTAATGTTTTATGACATATTATACATGTTTGATATCATTTAGATTTAGTATTCCTATATTTGTAATGTGCAAATTGTTAACCTTATTGTCTACAGTGGTTAAAGAATCTAATATTGATATTATGAGATCTGCTTTGAAGAAGTTTGAAAAATATGTCGTTAGATGCACTTTTGTCTAACATTCTTAAATCCAAAAATCTAGCATATGGCGGGCAGTGAATTGAAAGCTTCTTAATGTAGGAAACTTTGCGTCAGATGAGTAACGAAGCTAATACCATTTTCTACTCAGTGCATTGACTCAGTAAATTAGCTTTTGTATTCAATATTATTGGTGATAAATATTTTTCTACATTTTACAAACTAGTTGCAGCTGCTGCGATATTATTTGCAATATTTGAACTTTCAATTCATAACTTTGTAATGTATTTCAATAATAACCAATCAGTCATCAGATGTAATATACGACTGATTTACTTTGATACAGACATATTGATGAAATGACTTAGGAGTAATGAATCAAATTGTTGGATAACTTTATATTATCATGATTATAGTACATGTATATGTAGAACATATGGTTTAGAATTTTTTTTATATGAATCAAGTATTAAAGATTTTATCAATTTAATGATTTCTAAAAATCAATTATTGTCCTCAGTTAAAGTGTTTTTTTTTTTTTTTTTTACCAAAAATGGTAAAAGAAACAATGTTTTGAAAAGATATAAGTATAAATCCAATTTGAGGTTTTTAAAGGAAAAACTCAAATTTATGCCTCATGACTTTTTTTTATCATTTTTTTTTTAATGTTAAAATGCAAATCAATGTAACTATTAAAAATTGAAACATTGTCTTTTGAAGAGGGATAGAGGTCATTGATTGGCACCACATCTTTAAAATAATATTTGCAATTCTTTTTCTGTTGATTGGAATATTTCTCTCTTTCAAGTATAGGAAACTGTCAGTAAAGGGGAGGTAACTCAAAGAATGCTATTGTATTTGCCAGCATTCTTTAATAGATAGATACAAATTTTCAATGACTTATTTGAAAAAGAGTATTTATGTACCAATATGGTCAATTTGACATAATAATGATATATAATAAATGAAGGACGTGTTGGCAAAAGATTTGACATTAGTGGACAGTTTCAGTTCAATATTTTTTTTCAGTATAATTAATAACATTGTTGATCTGAATCAAAAGGAAGAAAATAAATTTTATTTCATTTTGATCTAGATCTGACATTTTGTTTTTGTCAACAGGTGCTTTGAAAAACCAACCACACCTGTTTCATAAACGCCCATATTTGAACACTTTTTTTTTGTTGCTTATGTTTACATTGACGTCAACACTTTAAGGTGTTTTAGATTTACCATTAAGATATTTTTTTATTTCTTAAGCCTCTTTAATTCCCACATAAGTGTTGTTAAAAGAACTTTTCCCCCCTTAAAGGAATATGTACTTATTTATTTATTTGTACACCCAGTATAATATATTTACCTATATTATGTACAAACATATTATCTGATTTAAAGATGTGAGTGTAATGGGTTTTCTAATTGATTGGATTTATAATCTAGATGTTAGCAGGGTCGAGAAAGTTGACTTTATGTTGAAGTCACCTAAATGTTAAGTCTGATCGACCACTTAATGTATGTACTAAGTCACTGAGCCTGTATTTCAGGGACTGTAGTTTATTGTTTAATATTAAATCATTAGATTTTTTTTTTTTCGTTTTAATAAATTAAGTTGAAAGAGCTCTAAATACAGCCATTGACAACCAGTAAAAGAGAAAATGGAAATAATTATATAACACTATTATTATTATATATAGTTTCACAGAGAACAATATATTTTGACAGATTTACTTTAATGAATTATAGATTGATAAGTTATTGGTGTTTAACGCCACTTAAACACTCTTTGATATATCACACCATGAGCCAGTTTTTATGAAGACAGGGTGTGTCCTGTAGAGAAATACTGCCCTTATTCTGCACTGGAATCAACTCATTAAAGAACTTGTTTAAACAGTGCCTTGAAAGATAATGCAGGAATAAAAATTCTGAATTTAAGTTTGATTACTGATGAATTTTATCTTTTAAACTTTAATTGCGATATTATTTAAAATCTTTTAAACTTTAATTACGATATTATTTAAACTGGTACAATCTCTCTCTTTCTCGTTGATGGTATTACCTCGCGATTCTCAAGTATTCCAGTACACCTACTTCATTTGGAAAAATTCATATGTTGCTATACAATAATTGTATAAATATGATGTAAAAAAAAAAAAAAAGGCAAAAAGTGAATTGGTCAAGGTCTTAATATTAACAGTGACATGAAATATACATTGCATGGTATATATTTGTTGTGATTATTATTATTATTGTCACATTTAAAAGGTTGTAGAACAAAATATTAAAAGTTCACTGTTCAAATCCTTAAGGGTTTTTAAACAATATTATTATAAATTCATTTAAATGTAGAGTGCATACACCTTAACAATCCTATTATAAAGCTATTAAAAGGTGTCACTAAAAAGTCAGACAATAGTTCTTTCAAGACTTTAAAAATTAGCTACACAGTGGCTCAAGAGGTGTAATTTATTTTAAGGTCACCCAGGATTAACATGTCTATTAGCGGGGTGAAAGTCCGGGTACATCTGCTCATGATGACACTTCCGATACAAAAGATATAAAAGATAAGAGACCTGTCCTTGAAGAGACGCACACACCTGAGAAATTTACCTGAACCCCGGGGTCAAATTGAATTTTTGTTTTCACATGCAGTTACAAATTTAAAGTTTGATATTTCATATATTTATTCAAAACGGACGTTATGAATGGGGGTTTAAATATTATAAACCAATCGGATAATGAGGCTTGTATTTAAATATAGAATATTCTAAGCTAATCAATAAGTCTGTCTGGTGTTAATTAAGGTAAAATCGTTAGTCAGAGTTTACCTGCATTTGTTATTAACAAGGAAATATCTTGTAGATTTCCAGGTCAGTGAAATTGACATTTTATTTTGGGAGGTATAGCAACATTTTTCGTTAGTTTCTCTGTTTGGGATTTTTGTGTTATTGACGCTACAGATAAAATGAGGAATTCAGATTTTCTTCTGAAAAGCGTGAGATTATTTTTAATTGATTTTTATTAATATTGGTGAATTTATAGATGTTAAGTAATATTAAGTATTGTTTAATTTAAGATCTTTGAAAATCTCTTTGTTTAATGTTAGAAGTTGTAAAATTAAATAAAACTAAATTCTAACTTTTTAAAACTTTATGAACTGATTATGTAATTGAAAATGAAGTTAAAAGGTGGATGTTTTTTAAGCAGGTGAAAAATGTAATTCTAAGAAAAAGACAAAATGAGATAATCTTAGGTTTTTCCTAAACAGATAAAAACAGTATAAATATATTTCAACTTAGAAAATCATTAAAAATTGTAACTTTTACCATGCAAGGTTTAAACTTTTAATAAATTTAAGTTCTTGATTAACAACTTTTAAGAACAAATGTTCTTTATAAATTGTGTCGTAAACCATTTAAATGCTGTCTGTAATTTAAACAAAATAAAAGTCTCCATTTATATAAACTGAAATTTGCTAAATATTTAAGTCTGTTTGAATGAATTGAAACATGTAAAAAAGTGTTGGTCTATAGCAGTTTTAAACATGTTACACACATTGTATTATAAAATTTGATGTTTCTAAACTTTTATGAAAATGTAAATTTTTTATAATTCCATTTCATATCACCTATAAATAGCTTATTTTTAACTTTTATATTACTTGTACAGAAGAAGTGTAATTAACTATAAAATTCTTTCAAGAGATTCGGTAATTAACAACAAAAAAGTATTCATTAGACCCATAGACATAATAAAGGAACTTTGTTATATATTTTTGTTAGAAGAAATACATGGATAATGAGAATTGATACTTTTACCACATTTTCATTCTTTTCTAAACTTTACTCTTTTGATATTTTCTGATATGTTCTATTTCTGGAGAAATTGTCATGGAGGGTTTAGGTGATGATTTTTCTGTGTTTTTATATATTTTTCGGTCTTCTGATGTTTTCTGATATGTTTTATTTCTGTAGAAATTGTTATGGAGGGTTTAGGTGATGATTTTTCTGAGTTTTCTTATATTTTTCTGATGTTATAATTATTTATTGAGAATCTTTCATGGAAAATTTAGTATGATGATTTTTCTTTGATTCTAATTTTTTTGTTATATAAAAATTTCTAGAGATTTTTTCATTGGTGATTACAGATGATGATTTTTCTTTAATTTGCAATTTTTTTCTGGCCTGTTATACGGATTTGGCTATACTTTTTGGACCTTTTGGATTATAGCTCTTCATCTTTTATATATATAGTTTTGGATTTCAAATATTTTGGCAACGAGCATCACTGAAGAGACATGTATTGTCGAAATGCGCATCTGGTACAAGAAAATTGGTACCGTTTATTTTATTATATATATATATTCCTGTTGACTTTTTCACGGACAGTTTAGGATAATGATTTTTCTACATTTTCGTATTTTTTTCTGATTAGTTCTAAATACATTGGCAGAATATTTCATGGACGACTTGAAATGATGTTTTTTGCATCTTTCTCCCTCCACAGCTGGGTTCACCTGGACAATGTTATGAAGTTCTGATTGGATAATTGATCTTTGAGCGCCTGGCATTAATTAAGGGATCAAAATAACCGATAATTAGCAGGGAAGTGACCACTTAACACCTGTATTTTCACCTTTGCTAATTCTAAGTAGGAAGTTCGGCTAGTTTATAGACTGCATCCAGTGTATACACGGAGTGATCAATTGCATCTGCAGCTAAAATTTGTACGGATATTAATCATAATGGCCTTGGGTTATAGAAAATGAATTACTTTTCGAGTTAATTGTGTAATTCATTGTTTTAGTTTCTTTGTTGTAATGTGATGAATTGGAGATTATTTTCATATTCTGTTGACAAGAGTATGGTACTAAATTACAATCCTGGTAACTTTGATAACCAATTAATGGGTTAAAGTTCAAAATACAAAATATCCTCTGCTTCAAAATAACTGTGCTTTTATATCTTAATTGGACATTGCAACTTACACCGGTGATTCAATAATCATGGTATGTTATTTGATTTTAAATTAGAATAAATTATTTAATTAACTTTTAAAATGTTGAATTGTATGTAACCAATTTGATTCATTTACAAATAGAATATCTTTTTACAAATCTTAATTTTTGCAGAGGCTTATAATTTCTTCTAGGTGCTTAATGGGCTTCATTCTCATTTTTTCTTGATTAGTTTCTTTGACAATATTAAGATTTTATCTTAAAAGGCTACTTAATGAAAACAGTGATACCTGGAGTGTTGAAAGCAGATTCTATACTTTTGTTCTTCTTGGGGATCTTTCAATACTAATTAAGCTATCTCTAATTACAATTAATTGAATTTCTGAATTTCTGTCCATCTTGGTCGACTCCTTATATATATTTCTGCATGCTACGTAGTTTCATCAATGGGTACTGATGCTGGCTTTTACATGTGAACAAACTTTGGTTAAGATCTGAAGAGAAATTGATTTATGCTGTCAGTAAATGGATGACCACAAACTTTGAAAGTGTGTGTACATAATTACCAAATGACCACAACTAATTATTCCATGGTCAATATTGCTACAACATACTGGACTTCACATATAATTATAATTAATATTTAATCAGTCGGACAAATCAATAATCCCATATGGTCGCTGGATCATAACATCAGCAGTAATTAATTACCTGGGTAATTGAGACAATACGCTGATAATTACCTGTAGACAATAATTGTTGATTATCAGAAGGGGATTTGATGTTAATAGCTTGTGGATGGCCAATGTGGATTATCTTCAATTATTAAATAAGCTTGTGGATGGCCAATGTGGATAATCTTCAGAAGTGCAATATATGTGATCTCTGATTATGTTGATTCTGATTCACCTGGACTAAGATTGGGCTCGAGCACTTCAAAAAGATATTTGGAACCTAGAAGAAATTTCTTATGTTGATTTTGACAGACCTGGACTAAGATTTGGCTGGAACTCTTGAAGAAGATATTTGGAACCTAGAAGAAATTTCGTATTATGTTGATTTTGACACACCTGGATAAAAAATACATATGATGAAATTCATGATTATGTTGATTTTGACACATTTGGACTATGAATTCAGTTATAACCCCTAAAAGAAGATATTTGGAACTTAGTTTGTAGAGATGACCAGAATCAATAATCATTGTAAGGATTACACCTGTGAGTTACCTGTTTAAAACCTGTGATAATTAATTATTTATTGATCCTAATTATCAATCATAATTAATTAAATTAAAGGCTGGATTTCGGAGACCAGAGTGAAGGAATAATCTGCAGATAGCCATTGTGGAATAAATTGATAAATTGAGCTTGGAATAGGTCAAGGCGATTGAACAAGAAACAGACCAAGTAGAACAAAATTAGGCAAGACTGAATTTGCAGTAATTTATAAGTATGATACTTGTTTCATCATGCATGACCAGTATGACAACTTGACAAGAGGGTGCTTGTCTTGTGTTGCTGTCTGTCATATTTGTTTCTTTGTTAACTTTTTTTGTCATTTAAACCAGACAATTTCTTTTCCTGTTTGAATTGTTTCTCTTTGATGATATTGCACAGTCATCTCTGAATTTTGTATAGCTGTCACTTTCACTATATGGTATGGGTTTTGCTCATTGTTGAAGTGTACAATAATTTATAGTTGCTTACATTACTTCTACTATTGGTTTTCCTGTTTGAATTGTTTCTCTTAAATGATTTAGTCATCTCTGAACTTTGTATAGCTGTCACTTTCACTATATGGTATGGGTTTTGCTCATTGTTGAAGTGTACAATAATTTATAGTTGCTTACATTACTTTCCATTGGTTTTCCTGTTTGAATTGTTTCTCTTTAATAATTTTGTCATCTCCAAACCTTGTATCATCTGACTTATACTACTTATATGGTATAGATTTTGCTCATTGTTGAAGTTTATGGTGATTTATGTAGTTGCTTATATTGCTTACTATTGGTTTTCCTGTTTGAATGGTTTCTCTTTAATGATTTTGTCATCTCCAAAACTAAGTATCATCTGACTTATAATATTATCATTATATGGCATGGGTCTTGCTCATTGTTGAGGTGTACAGTGATTTATAATTGCTTATAGTGCTTACCATTGGTTTTCCTGTCTGAATTCTCTCTCTTGACCTTTTATAGCTCAGACAATCATGACATGATATTGGTTTTGATCATTGTTGAAGGTTGTACTGTGACTTACAGTAACACTCATTATTCTTATCATTTAGACTCTAGTGAATAGTTGTCTCACCAAATTTTTTTTACTCCATTACTTTATTTTTATGCAATAATTAATTTCTATTGTCTCTGCTGGCTGGTTAAATTGAAGTACTAAATGTGTATCAATTGTATGTATAAACTAAGGTCATTGAGTTACAGTAAATGGGCTATTCTGTCACAGATTTTTGCATACAACTTTAATGTCTCCTAAACCTATAACTGAAAATTGAAGCAAATAATGCATCTATCTTTTTTTTTATTCTTTTAGATATTACTGTTTGAATAATCTTTCATAAGATGTGAACATTTGTATAGAATGCAGTCAATGCACATAATAGGACTTAAGTTCAACCAAGATATTGGAGTGGTTTGTGTTATCCGGTACTCCATCTAAAGTTTAATATGCAGTTATTCAAGGACTGTTGTTTGTATTTTTCATGGCTTTTCTTTTTTTTGCCACATTTTGTTGATCTCTCTATGATTGAGTTTAAAATTGTCCTTTTTTTTTTAAGCCTGGCCTGTTTTAATTTTAGATTTTAGTGTTTGAGTGTCCCCTTGGTATATTAATTTATTAATCTTTTTTCTTCATCAAACAAAGGATTCAATTACACATAATTCATCACATTTCTAGGTGCATAACTATAAATTAAGGTCTTACATTTCATTCTCAGACTTCCAGGAAAAAATCTATCAGCTGAATATTAATATGGCATCAAGACTTGTTTATCAATCTTAACAACAAAGAATTAATAGTTATTGACAAGATGTCTGTATGATCATATGAAACCTGGTGGTCATTACAGCCAAGGACACAATAATTAAGGACAAAACTGACCATAATCATAGGAAATTAGCATTGATATATCAAAATTATCCCCCAGACATGATACTGAAGGACTGTATAGGATATGTGCATTTTATATAATTAACTAGGGGCTCTGGATGAGGAGCACTTCTGTTTTCTCTATTTGTTAGGTGATTTTGTCTTAATTATTCTTTATAAGTTTTGCCCATTTTTTTCTTTTCTTAAAATATATTAATTATATTCCATATTATCGGGCCTATTTTTCTCTTTTCCTTATTTGTTGACCAATTTTTCTGTATTTACACAAATGTATTGGTCCCTTATTCTCTATTCTGTCATCCCCACCCAGACCATCCTATAAGAACCAGTGGTAATTAATTAGTCCAACTGAATGCCTATGTTTAAAAATAAGGATCATATTATAAAATCTAGCTCCCGATTATGTGTTTTGAGTTTTCGTTTTGTGTTTTTTGTTTACATTAATGCAATCTCATTGAATTTTAACTCTCACATGATTGTCTATGCACACAATGCTCAAATATTTGCTTTCTTTATGAGTCATATTTTCTGGGTTTTTTTTCAGTTTTCTCCTTCAAGTCAGGTTAATAAGTTGTTTGTGCCCGTGACCAGGATTTAAATCTTGAAAAACATACTGATGGTTTCAGGTGTTCTTTTGACAGAAAATTGAGACTATTTTCTTAACATTTCTGTTAGAAAACATGCAGTATGGTCTGGATGGGGTCCTTCAAATCTGTATTCTTTACTTTGAATTCTTTCCCCGTTTCTCAATAATATGTTTTGTCCATTAGTCTCTATTCTTCTTTTGGTCCATTTTCTCTATTTATATTTTTTGCTCATCATACTAGACTAATGATATCCTGTTACTGTAAAACTTCCATCAAAACCCTCATGTATGTTTACATCATATATTAAGTTATGAAATATTATCCATAACTCTTGAATGTTCTAACCAATCGGCTATCAGATTAAATAATTAAGGAAGCTATAAAAAATATGTAATAATTTGTATATGGTCATCACGATGTTCTTAATACCCTACAGTTATATTGTATTGTGACAAATTATGAAGTTAAGAAAAAAATTGTTGGAGGCAAAATCTGGTATAATGTAAATTGTTTTGTAATGAATAACTTTTTGATATGAAAATAATTAGGCGCCATTAAAATGCAGTTGTATCCTTAAAAGTTTAAGAAACCCTTAAAATCAATGCTGATGTTGATTAATTGAGGAACAAAAATTTGTGCTCATTTTAGACTAAATTTTTAAAATGCTATAAATGTAATAGTAAATTTCCAATTAGCTTAATTTAAATTGCTTGGATAGCACTTTGACATATATCAACATTTATATTATTATTCTTTAATTTATATTAACGACCATGTTTTCACCCAAACAAGGAAATTGACAAGACACAGATAGTTAAAGCAATATATATAATTATGCTATTACGCCATCTACAACTGTATTACTTAGTATTATATCAATCTTTAATTATCTATCTTGTTCAAGCCCCGAGGGGTCAAAGGGTCATTGGACAATGATTGATAAATCACTAATATCTAAGAAAAATATTATTTGTAAAAACACCTTTTGATCAAATGTCAAAGTGTTATTTGGCTAAAATTGTTTTTGTTGACAAATTGAAACAGTATTTTTTTGCTATTCTCTGTAAAAAAAATAGATGATCACATTTGAATGATATTTCTTCATAGGATGTGATTTGTGAATGAGGATTTTCGTTAAAAGAAAAGAGACCACAACAACAGGTGAATAGAAAGCAAAGTGTATTAACAGCTGATTGGATAGATTGATTTAAATTTTAAAAAACTGAAATTTTATTTAAATACAACTGGATAATCTAAATATCCATAGATAATATCTAACTTGGAAATGAACTTATTTTTGCTTGATCGAGCTCATTTAAAAACTGCACGGAAAACTTTCATTTGTGAATAGAAATTGCATTCTATTGTACGACATTTGGAAACGGGTCACAGATGGACTTTCTTACCTTTGAATGCACACGTAATATTATTTAAATAAGGTGGAGATTTTAATATGCATTATAATTCGACAATAAATATTGAATGATTAGCAGAGTTGATTTTTCAGTCATCGACATTTAGGGTGGTTTAAACCCACACATATAAAAGAAACAATAGCTTCGTAGTGTCCTTGCGTGTCTTGCTGAATCTTCTAAACAAATACTGACATAAATTGTCAATAAGAGTATATATTCTTCACTATAGGAAGATCGTTAAACTGATTGATTTCATCGGATTTACGACAGATCTTGTGTATCGTAATAATCACTGAATTGAATACGGACTGGTATACTATGTAACATATTATTGAACCAATTTGTGACAAAATAGTGTAAATTATATATACGGTCATGATTTGCAATTTAAATTTGGCATTAGAATTGTAAACAGAAGTAGATATTCACTGCACTCGGAACAACAAATCCATGTCCTTCTAGTAAATGGAAGCTGTGGAAATTATTGGAAATATCATGTGCGAAATAAACTAAACAATAAATACTGCTGATACATCTAGAAAGTGGGAGTGTATTACCAAATTAGATAATTCTCGTCAGTTTATCGGGAAAAGAAAAAAAATACAAAACATGTGATAAATACATGTACATGTATGCATTTGCCGACTGTTATCAATTTAAATAATTGAAAATGTAAATATTGTACAAGTGACAAGAAACCCGGTAATCAGTGATTTTTCACCCTTATCAATATACATATATATATATTATTTGATAATGGATCGACCACTCAGTTTAAACCTGGATAGTCTGCCTGTCAACATCATGTCGGAAAATGCACGGAAAAAATACACAGAGGTTTTCAACAAGCAGAACAATATAGCGGAAAATGGTAAGTCATGTTTGCTATTTATAGATTGAACGTTGAGGTCAGAACTAACATCTTTGAGGTATTTGAGTGCAGAAATTAACATCTTTATTTGGACTTCTGAGTTTTAGATATGTTCTAGAGTGTTGGAGTGGAGTGTGGAAAAAAAGGATAGGGTCAAATATCGATGTCTTACAAAAAGGCATGTCTGGTTTAAATAATGTTAATCCTTATGAATTTATTAAGAATGATTTGTTCAATACTGATAACTTTGATTCTGTTTGACCATTGGATTAATATTGGAATGAATAATGTGGCTATTTTCATCATTAGTATCAGCTTTTGTGTTTTTGTGGTTTTGATTAAAACCTGACAGAATGATAATTTTAGACGCAAATGAAAATATTTATAACATTTGGTTAGATACAAAATTTAGTCGTTAATGGAAGAGGGAAACGTAAGCAAATTAAAAAGTAAATATTTCATTTTTGAAGAAATGGAATTGACATTTTTGTGCAAATTTTATTGTTAACTTGCTTTATTATTCATTCTCAAAAAAATATGAAGCTACTTTTACAATGAGAAATATTTTTTAATAGTTTTTTTCATGTTTTTGCACAACTGGAAAATTATAAGTTACTCTTTATTAGTTAAATTATTATTTCTAATATCTATTTCTTTAACATATTCTGACCTCTGGTCAATGGCTTAGACAAATTCACCTGTCAGCTTTTGAATGAAACATGAATTTGTCCTGTCAAAACTTCAGATAGGGGGAGATAACTCACAATTTGAAATCTTTTATTTATGATTTCAATTTGTATGTATGTATACATACATTTATCAATATTTGATTTTTAAAATGTATAAGATTACATTAGATTATGATATTTGTACACCTCCGGAACAAAGGTGTATTATGGCTTGACCTTGTGTAATAGTCGTTGACACAGAGAAATAATATCTGGGCCATATTTTGACGTGGATCGGATTGAGAATAAGCATGAAAAAATTAAAAAAGAATCTTTTGTTGTAATTGAAATAGTTTGATCTCAATGTTTGGAAAAATGTCAATACTATTAGCTATGTTTGAAAAGTTTACAATTTGTTAGGTTCAAATCAAGTCTTTCAAAACTAATGTGAAAAGAGTAAAATTTATTTATTTTTTTATTGATTATAACTAATACTAGTAATATTTAAAAAAAAAAAGGGGGAGACATAAAACTTTGATGTTATTTTGTTGTTTTTGTTTTGTTGGTTTGCTGTATCCGATTACTGATTTGATACGTACTGCTGTCCAATACATTAAATCTTGAATATAGATATAGGAAGATGTGGTATGAGTGCCAATGATACAACTCTCCATCCAAGTAACAATTTGTAAAAATAAACCATTATAGATCAAGGTACAGCCTTCAACATGAAGCCTTGGCTCACACGGAACAGCAAGCTATAAAAATTACTAGTGTAAAACCATTCAAACAGGAAAAACAACAGTCTAATCTATATAAAAAAAAAATATGCATGAAATATTTGCAACAGTTCAAACTGCCCAAAATTGGAATTGCTTCAGGGCGGAAAAGAAAGATTCAATTAGACAGAGGTGACCTTATTCACACAAACTACAGGGTAACAGTCATACATTGCTACTTTAAAGGTGCTTATACAAGTGTTCACTGTATACAGGTTTTCCTTTTATCAAGGATTTTATGTAGACAACTTTCACTGTACACAGGTTTTACTCTTATGTAGACAAGTTTCACTGTACACATGTTTTACCCTTATGTAGACATTAGTTTCACTGTACACAGGTGGTTTGTTCCTATGTAGACAAGTTTCACTGTACACAGGTGGTTTATTCCTATGTAGACAAGTTTCACTGTACACAGGTGGTTTATTCCTATGTAGACAAGTTTCACTGTACACAGGTGGTTTATTCCTATGTAGACAAGTTTCACTGTACACAGGTGGTTTATTCCTATGTAGACAAGTTTCACTGTACACAGGTGGTTTGTTCCTATGTAGACAAGTTTCACTGTACACAGGTGGTTTGTTCCTATGTAGACAAGTTTCACTGTACACAGGTGGTTTATTCCTATGTAGACAAGTTTCACTGTACACAGGTGGTTTATTCCTATGTAGACAAGTTTCACTGTACACAGGTGGTTTATTCCTATGTAGACAAGTTTCACTGTACACAGGTTTTACTCTTATGTAGACAAGTTTCACTGTATATATACTGAATGTTTCTAGTCAGGTTTCTACAGTATTTCAATAAGTGTTTTGACATATACCCCAACATCGCATTATATTTATGTTAAGTTTGTCTTTTTTTTGTATAAGCCAATTTCATAATGTAAAAATTGTTGAATTTAAAAAAGTGAATCACTTGTGCAAATAATCTCATATTGTATATAAGCCCATAACAACGTTATAAATTCCATAACTGTAAAAAAAAAATTGAATTTTAAAAAATTGAATCACTTGTGCAAATAATCGGTGAGCTGTAACGGAAATTTGATAAGGTGCAAGTCATAATTTATTACCTGCGAAACCACATATTTGTCTTGAAATTATTTTGAGTAAATATTACATACATTTCAATTAAACATAAACAAAAACTAATGTTATATAAATAAAAACCTCACACACATTACATTCATACTATGTAACCTTAGGGTAACTTACGAAATTTAAAACCAAATCTTAATTCTACCCCTTTAAATCTACCCAGGTAGAAAATTAAGATAAAAAAAGAGAATATTATGATTTAATTGTGTTATTGGATGTTTACAACCCCTCGTCAGACACAATTACACCGACGTATTGTTATTGTCCTCACGTAGCCATTGTTAATTTGGTTGTAAAATACTTGAATGAGACTTGTTACGAAGTGAAAATTACTATTTTCATGTAATTCATTTTTATGACCTTTTCGGAGAGTGTTATTTGAGGTAAGTTGTGAAACGATTGTCATAAATTTATTTGATATCTCATTTATACAGAATGAATTCGGTGAAGTTGCAGTATGGCGAGTTATTTTTGCGTCTTCTTTTATTTGTAATTACAGGCTGAAAAGAGACTGTCAAATGTTCACTAAATTTATAATTCACGACAACTTATGTGATCATATCCTATGGACTTGACGAGTGAGCTAGGTTTAAAGTTTTGGCAACGAGACTTGTGAGCTAGGATAAGTTTTGGCAACAAAGAGCTGAATGCTTATATAGATAGAGAAGATCACCCAGCCTCACTATAGATAGAGAAGATCACCCAGCCTCACTGTTGCCATTTGTACAAATGCGCAAAATTTGCTTGACTACTTTGAAAACTACTAAATCTCATCCCATTTTTTAAGTAAGAGGTTATATAAACTCAAGAAATCGAATTTAAGCAGCAACAAGATCTATCTTATTGATCCATCAATTGACTTATCTGAAAAAATAGAATGGAATATTAGAGATTTGTATGACTTACGTAAGAGTACACATGTTAACTTCAAATGTTGTAAGAAGCTGTTAACCTGTTTTATGCATGCTTAGCATCAATTACCATATGCATTATCTACAGACTCGGGGTGTACATCTTTGAATCAGTTGCTACAGCTTGGTGCATACTTTGCTAGCAGAATATGCCCCTGTATGAATCTGTGGTAAGGGAGATAATCCTGATCTTATCTCCCCTCTAATCTTGCATTTAATTGGTCATTTAGACAGACTGGAAGTAAATATTTGAATCAATTGTTTCAACTTAGAGGAGAAAAATTCTTTTCCACATTTTCACAGGGGCATATTCTGTGGTAGGGGAGATAACCCTTATTAAAAGGGAGATAACCCTTATCTTATCTCCCCTTTTAATCTTGCATGTAATTGGTCATTAAGATAGGATCTCAACAAACATAGAAATTCTGACATCTTAGGTGCAATATCTAATTATCTGTGATCAACAGGTGCCTACGTCTTAATTTGACAATGTAATTTACGATTGAAAAGTACAAGTTAAAATGCCATACAGGACAGCCTTAGTCCTTGGGTGGTAGACGGATTACCATGTTTTTGTATTGACTTTTGATTAATTTAAAAATAAAAGTACAGTTTTTATTAGAAAGTACTTAGAAAACTAAGCAACCAATTAAAGTATTTTGTCAAGAATAATTTACTTTCTTTGTTGAATTGCAAGAGGTCTAATCAACTTCAATCTCGTAAGTACTGTAAATCATGTTTAATTTTTTTTATTGAGTTTGTTTTTTTCACAGGGAGTTAATGGTCCTAAATTTGAGTTTCTTTTAAACCATTTTACTAAACTAACTAGCTGTAACATACTTTTATCTGATGTTTTGAATAAAAAGATAAGAGTTTTTTAAAGACTTATAACAAAAAGGTATACTGTGGAATTATTATTTTTGTGGGACACCCGTTGTCATGGAGTCATGGACTGTTTGTAAAGGTGACTTTGAATTCAAATGTTAGATCAAGTTCAAATTTTCTACAGACTTAAAATTTAAATTCAGATTAAATATCTGCAAAAAACACATTGTTGTTATTATATAAAGATATGCTGAAAGTACAACTGAACTGAATTATTACCAGACAGACATGGACACGATGAAGATTAACTGATTAAAGGTGCAATGTTTGATTTTACAATCAGGGGGAATTTCCTTCCCTTTTCCTACATATCCATATTTGATTCATTTTGACATGTGTGGGACAACAAAGACATTCTTATGTAATTTATATTTTTCTTTCTTTAAAAGCTTGAATGAGTCTTTGTCAGGTATGAAAACATATTATCTGATAGAAATATTTATCTTTTAGATAAACAGTCAATATTGACTTAAATGACATAACATTCAAAGGTACCAGTTTGTACTGAAAGAAACCAGGTGTTTTTCTGTGCTTTGAAGTATGTGGGGGTTGCTGGACATTCAAAGGTACCAGTTTGTACTGAAAGAAACCAGGTGTTTTTTTTCTGAGCTTTGAAGTATGTGGGGGTTGCTGGACATTCAAAGTTACCAGTTTGTACTGAAAGAAACCAGATGTTTTTTTTTTTTATAAGCTTTGAAATATGAAGGGGGGATTAGTGTTAAGAAAAATAGGGGCAGAATTCAGAAAGGGAGAACATTATTATTAATATTTAAGAGGAAATAAAAATTACATTAATTTATCAAACAGCTTGCTTCTTGCTCAAAGTGAAGGTAGGATTAAATGGAACTTGAAAGGATTCAGGTATAGAAATTTTGCCTTGAATATACTTATACATGCATTCCATCAGCTTGAGCCCAGGTTACAGATGGGAATCCAGAATTTTGAGAAAGAAGGACCTATCAGAAAGAAGGCAACATTAGGAGTGGGACTTGTTTTAAAGTCCATGTTAGTGCATAATGGCCCACCATAATACTATGAAAGCAACATTAAAAAGTGGGACTTGTAAACATTTATGCATTAGCCATATATGACAGGTCCATATGTGGAGAAACTGAAATTGCCATGAAGATAAGAAGTTTCCATTTAGTCTCAACTAGGGCTTTGAGAAAAATGTTCTTTGTTGATGAAGGATATTAAATCTTACTTTTCTTTATTTTTGTGGGGTCTTTATAATTAATCACAGACTTGTGATCAACTCCACCTTGTGTATATATAATATATAAAATATGTAAAACAGTGAAATAAATGTCAAATTCCTTAGAAGTTTGACAGGGAGATATATATCGCTTGTCAATAAACGATATAATGAATTTATTTGTGGTAATTTATTATAGCTCTGTGGTTAATTAGGTTTAATCGATTTAAATAAACAATAAAAACACTTGTTTACTAGATATTTGAGAAAACATTTGATAAAATATGGAGACTTGTATTTAAAAAGAAACTGTATCACTGTCTGTCATGATTGTGACTTATATATTCAAATTACTTTGGATTCATTTATTTTCATAGATACACAGGGACGGATCCAGCCATTTTGAAAAGGGGGGGGGGGGGGGGTCCCAACCCAGGACAAAGGGGTGTTCCAACTATATGTCCACATTCAAATGCATTGACCGTCCAAAAAAGGGGGTTCCTACCCCCCGGAACCCCCCTCCTGGATCCGCCACTAGTACATATAACTGTGGTTTTATTTATTTTCATGGGTACATTTTTGTGGATTGAGGAAAACTTGCATATTTGTGGTGATGGCAAATAAATATAGGAAGATGTGGTATGAGGGCCAATGAGACAACTCTCCATCCAAATAACAATTTATAAAAGTAAACCATTATAGGTCAAGATATGGCCTTCAACACAGAGCCTTGGCTTACACCAAACTGTAGTGAGTGAATGAGCAAGCTATAAAGGGCCTCAAAAATTACTAGTGCATGTAAAACCATTCAAATGGGCATATATGTACAATTTTTTGGAAAATTTGTAATTCGCTGAACATTTAAAGTTGTGGTTCCCCTGTACCAACGAAATCCACGAAAATTAGTATCCAACAAATATTAATAAATCCACGAGAATTAGTATCCAACGAATATTAATGAATCCACACTAGTATACAGGTAGAATAAAGATTGTGGATTATAGTCCATACCTTTTTGACAATATTTTTGAAATTTGATTATCTGACTCAAACAAGGGAGGACCAATAGGGTCACTGAGAAGATGTTATATTTTATTTCTAATTGAAATATTTTGGTAATTTGTCTAAAATTTGCGATAAGTACATAATTTGAAACAAACTGTTTCTTTTACCATGCAATACTCAATTCTGTCAAAATAATTAGCATGATTAATTTAAACTTGATAATTTTTTGTGAATTTTGTACAAGGATGTTGCATATTTTCTTTTAAATTTAAGAATATAGACTTGGTGCATCTCTTTTTATAATGTGAACTATTATTTGGTAGTAAATGGAATTTGATGATAAGTTTCTTACTAGAAAAGGTGCATTTCTTACTAAGCGACAACGAGAATACAATTTATTTTAAAACATATTCAACCACAGAAATTTAAATTTCCGATTTTTATTAAAGCTAAAGTACATTTGATCACATAGACAATTATGGTTTATTACGTACAGACATATCCATGATTAGAGATAAAAGACTACCCGCTCATTGTCCTATCTTTGCTTGTGGTCAGGACATGAAATCTGAGCTGGAACAAAAAATTTAACGTTTTTTCAATCAGATAATTTTGTACAGACCTATTAAATTTCGTAACTTTTGTTAGTGTAAATATAAGATATAAGAATGAAATAAAACTTTAACTTTTTCCTAGGTATTTAAGTACGGGTCTATAGGTATTATACAAGTTAGGTGACCTTCAGAATTTGGGCCTTTTATGTATTGTTATCAGACCAACTTGGTGTTGTTGAGAATTAGGCCTTTTGTGTTTCATTATCTCTTGATATTTAAGATATGTCATTGACCTCACAGAAATATTTCAGTGGGCTTTGTTTTTCAAGCAACATCTGAGTGTTAGAATTAAGAAGTGAAAAATAATGTATGACATGGCAATTTGATTGTGATATAGGGTATGTAATATGTTTACTGAATAGTATACAGAATAATGGAGGAATCCTATGTTAGGGTACCTTGATAATTGAACAAACAATTTATTTCAAACTCATGTAGATAAGCTTTAAGTCAAGTTGGTTCTCAGTTACAAAATTGGTAGCAGAGACCCACAGGTAGAAAGTTGTAGATTTTTCTTATGGAAAAAAGGGGAAGAAGATGCACCCTAAAAAAACCTATGAAGTGTAAAAATAAGAATACTATATACAATGTAGTTGTTTTTTTAAGGATACTTCTCCCCTCTTTTACCATATGAAAAATCTCAATATTATAAGTTAAGGGAGATAACTTTGGGGAATGATATTCAATTAAGTGTTCCATCCTAATAGAATGTAGATTGTCATTTACAGTTGTCTTTCCTTGGTATATGTGTAAGGGATGATGTCATTTACAGTTGTCTTTCCTTGGTATATGTGTAAGGGATATGTCATTTACAGATGTCTTTCCTTGGTATATGTGTAAGGGATATGTCATTTACAGTTGTCTTTCCTTGGTATATGTGTAAGGGATATGTCATTTACAGTTGTCTTTCCTTGGTGTATGTGTAAGGGATATGTCATTTACAGTTGTCTTTCCTTGTTATATGTGTAAAGGATATGTCATTTACAGTTGTCTTTCCTTGTTATATGTGTAAGGGATATGTCATTTACAGATGTCTTTCCTTGGTATATGTGTAAGGGATATGTCATTTACAGTTGTCTTTCCTTGGTATATGTGTAAGGGATATGTCATTTACAGTTGTCTTTCCTTGGTGTATGTGTAAGGGATGATGTCATTTACAGATGTCTTTCCTTGGTATATGTGTAAGGGATATGTCATTTACAGTTGTCTTTCCTTGTTGTATGTGTAAGGGATATGTCATTTACAGTTGTCTTTCCTTGGTGTATGTGTAAAGGATATACAGTTGTCTTTCCTTGGTATATGTGTAAGGGATATGTCATTTACAGATGTCTTTCCTTGTTATATGTGTAAGGGATATGTCATTTACAGTTGTCTTTCCTTGGTATATGTGTAAGGGATATGTCATTTACAGTTGTCTTTCCTTGGTATATGTGTAAGGGATGATGTCATTTACAGTTGTCTTTCCTTGTTATATGTGTAAGGGATGATGTCATTTACAGTTGTCTTTCCTTGGTATATGTGTAAGGGATATGTCATTTACAGTTGTCTTTCCTTGGTATATGTGTAAGGGATATGTCATTTACAGTTGTCTTTCCTTGTTATATGTGTAAGGGATATGTCATTTACAGATGTCTTTCCTTGGTATATGTGTAAGGGATATGTCATTTACAGTTGTCTTTCCTTGGTATATGTGTAAGGGATATGTCATTTACAGTTGTCTTTCCTTGGTATATGTGTAAGGGATATGTCATTTACAGTTGTCTTTCCTTGGTATATGTGTAAGGGATATGTCATTTACAGATGTCTTTCCTTGGTATATGTGTAAGGGATATGTCATTTACAGTTGTCTTTCCTTGGTATATGTGTAAGGGATGATGTCATTTACAGTTGTCTTTCCTTGTTATATGTGTAACGGATATGTCATTTACAGTTGTCTTTCCTTGGTATATGTGTAAGGGATATGTCATTTACAGTTGTCTTTCCTTGGTGTATGTGTAAGGGATATGTCATTTACAGTTGTCTTTCCTTGGTATATGTGTAAGGGATATGTCATTTACAGTTGTCTTTCCTTGGTGTATGTGTAAGGGATATGTCATTTACAGTTGTCTTTCCTTGGTGTATGTGTAAGGGATATGTCATTTACAGTTGTCTTTCCTTGGTATATGTGTAAGGGATATGTCATTTACAGTTGTCTTTCCTTGGTATATGTGTAAGGGATATGTCATTTACAGATGTCTTTCCTTGGTATATGTGTAAGGGATATGTCATTTACAGATGTCTTTCCTTGGTATATGTGTAAGGGATATGTCATTTACAGTTGTCTTTCCTTGGTATATGTGTAAGGGATATGTCATTTACAGTTGTCTTTCCTTGGTATATGTGTAAGGGATATGTCATTTACAGATGTCTTTCCTTGGTATATGTGTAAGGGATATGTCATTTACAGATGTCTTTCCTTGGTATATGTGTAAGGGATATGTCATTTACAGATGTCTTTCCTTGGTATATGTGTAAGGGATATGTCATTTACAGATGTCTTTCCTTGGTATATGTGTAAGGGATATGTCATTTACAGATGTCTTTCCTTGGTATATGTGTAAGGGATATGTCATTTACAGTTGTCTTTCCTTGGTATATGTGTAAGGGATATGTCATTTACAGTTGTCTTTCCTTGGTATATGTGTAAGGGATATGTCATTTACAGATGTCTTTCCTTGGTATATGTGTAAGGGATGATGTCATTTACAGTTGTCTTTCCTTGGTATATGTGTAAGGGATGATGTCATTTACAGTTGTCTTTCCTTGGTATATGTGTAAGGGATATGTCATTTACAGATGTCTTTCCTTGGTATATGTGTAAGGGATATGTCATTTGCAGATGTCTTTCCTTGGTATATGTGTAAGGGATATGTCATTTACAGATGTCTTTCCTTGGTATATGTGTAAGGGATATGTCATTTACAGTTGTCTTTCCTTGGTATATGTGTAAGGGATGATGTCATTTACAGTTGTCTTTCCTTGGTATATGTGTAAGGGATGATGTCATTTACAGTTGTCTTTCCTTGGTATATGTGTAAGGGATGATGTCATTTACAGTTGTCTTTCCTTGGTATATGTGTAAGGGATGATGTCATTTACAGTTGTCTTTCCTTGGTATATGTGTAAGGGATATGTCATTTACAGATGTCTTTCCTTGGTATATGTGTAAGGGATATGTCATTTACAGTTGTCTTTCCTTGGTATATGTGTAAGGGATATGTCATTTACAGTTGTCTTTCCTTGGTATATGTGTAAGGGATATGTCATTTACAGTTGTCTTTCCTTGGTATATGTGTAAGGGATATGTCATTTACAGTTGTCTTTCCTTGGTATATGTGTAAGGGATATGTCATTTACAGTTGTCTTTCCTTGGTATATGTGTAAGGGATATGTCATTTACAGTTGTCTTTCCTTGGTATATGTGTAAGGGATATGTCATTTACAGTTGTCTTTCCTTGGTATATGTGTAAGGGATATGTCATTTACAGTTGTCTTTCCTTGTTATATGTGTAAGGGATATGTCATTTACAGTTGTCTTTCCTTGTTATATGTGTAAGGGATATGTCATTTACAGTTGTCTTTCCTTGGTATATGTGTAAGGGATATGTCATTTACAGTTGTCTTTCCTTGGTATATGTGTAAGGGATATAACAGACTTAGCTATTTTCATTCTATAGAAATTGTCTTTCCGGATAATGAAAAAGGGAGATAACTTTGGGAAAGGATATACAATTAAGGGTTTACAGATGTAATGATTGGAGATAATTTATTACTAACATGAAACTTACTATTGGTGTTCATTGTGACCTTATTTTGTTATATGACAAGGCTTTGACCTATATTTCACTATTCACTGAACATTGACATGTTGAAATGTAAGTTAAGGGCAATTTATTCTTCTTTTCAAAATTTATTTTTTGGTTTCTAAATGTCCTGTTTATTTGATATTTGGTACAATTATTAAACTTAAATAAGCATGCTAGACTTCATACTAAAGGAGTGGCAGATCTTTTGAACAAGAAATTTGAAGTATTAATCTGTTGTGATGCACAAATGTGTAAAACATATTGTAAATCATTGATTATCAATTTGTTGTGTTATATATATCAACCTAAATAAATATCGCCAATCCTTTATATATATTGATTTGAATCAGATCATTCAAAGCTACAAACAGGTTGAAATATTGTCATCCGGTGCAGGATTTAGGATGATTGACTAGATTGTACAGATATAACTGGAGGTAGACTTTGATGATAGTATCAGGGTAGATTATTGAAAAAGAAGGAGTGATATAATTTGTTTGTTTATAAAAAAGAAGATGTGGTATGATTGCCAATGAGACAACTCTCAACAAGAGACCAAATGACACAGAAATTAACATTTATAGGTCACTGTATGGCCTTCAACAATGAGCATTTAAGCCCATACCACATAGTCAGCTGTAAAAGGTCCCGAAATTGTTGGTCTTAATATCAGATCATTTCTAAATTCAGAAATGTCAAATTTTATCTTCTTATTTTTTGTGTTCATTGAATATTTGCTCTTTTAAATTATTAAAATCTATCAGTTTGCATTAATTATAATAATTGGTATTAAATTAGATACATGTGATTTCTCCTTGATATAAGTATATGGTCAAAGTGATCAAAGAAATTATAATGATATACCTATACAATGTGATCCAATTAGTAAGTAAATACTTTTGTAAAGAAAATTGTCAAAGGAAAAAGTATTTTTAAGATCCAGTCTAATTGGGTTAATTATTTGAATCAATTTATGTTAAAAGGCTGTGTCAATTTAGTCAGCATGAATGGAAAAATATTGTCAATATTTGGACATGAATATTGAAGTGTCAGCAGTCTGTTAAAGATAATCCATCGATTTGGTATGTTGTCACATATCCCCAGGCCATTTTAAAGATTAGCTTCTAGTCAAGTACAGCTTTTAGCTTAAACCACAAATGTTTACATAGTGTATTTAAGGATTTAATGTGGTGGACAAAATATATGTGACCTTGAACTCTTTGAGTTAAGTGCATTAAAGGTCATCTTTTTAATAGGAAGAAGGATAATTATACAAATTCATTTTATGAGGTTTGTAAGTAAATAAAGTAAAAGTGAGTTATCTCCCCTTAGTTCACTTTTGTTAAGAATTATTTAATGATGTTTAATGTTCTTTCTCACATTCTTCTGTGTAGCTTATGTTTTTTCTTAGGGGGAATTGGGGGGGGGGGGGGGGGACTTATAATTTTTTATGTGAATGAAAATATTGAGGTCATTTGTTTAAAATTAAATGTAAATGAAGATGAAAATTTTGATTTTTGAAAATTTAAGATGTAAAATTAAGTTGTGTCACCTTTTTCAGTCATTAGAATTTGGTTCAATTTATGACATTCAGAGGCATGAAATTACTAATAATTGTAGTTTAAGATCTTCAGTGATGACCTTGCTTTTATATAACAGACAATGAACCGAAGACAGATGTATTGATAACTTTATGATGAGGGGGTTAAAAAATTAACTTACTTTCTATATTCAATTGCATAGATTTTCTTGTGAGAATATTTGTGAAATATCAACACCTCATTGCGTGTATTCGAATCTACTTTACAAAGACATTCATTTGAGCTATAAAGTAGGACGGGACCATTCAATGCTTGAAACTACAATTGTTAATTCGATATAACATGCAACGATTAGTATTTTACACAAAGGACAAAATATTGATTTACTTGACAGGGAAGAACTTTTTTTATTTTCGTTACGTAATGTATTTAAAGAAAATCTGGCGAACAGACTGATTCATGTTGACATTGACAGCAACTTTTGAAACCTTATACGCTGAGTAAACCTCTCACGTCTAAAAAGAACATTCAAATTAAACAAAAGATAGTTTCTTTAGTCTGAAGTTAAATCATGGTTAGCAAAAAGCTTGAAAATTAAGTAGTCAAGTATTTTTCTCACTTTCGATTTCATCGTAAATCTGAAAACTTGTATTTTGTGACCCCTTTTGTGGTGTTCGGAAGTTCTTTAAAGTTACCTCCCTTTTGTAACATTATACTGTAGTGAGGGACTGGAAGGTAAGGTAACAATTTTTTTTATCTTCATAGACAATTTTTTTCTTAATTTAACTTGTCTGTGTTTAGTCTGATTATAAATAAAAATAATTCTCTTCAAATTAAAAAAAGTTTTATTTTGGAATATTGGTAAGGTACAAATTATTATGATTTATTTCCTTTAGAGAAAAACAGGTTTAGCAAAGTGGTGTTAAGAGGGGTCATTGAGGTTAAATATGTAAAGACTAATTTGAGGTCTAAAGCAATATTTTGAAGACAAAAAGTTTGGAACATTTTAGTTTTTGTTCCCTTCCTGTGCAGTAACAAAATTTTATATTTATAAGTTCTTTTCCTTCTCAAAAGTCTGCAATTTGTTTTCATCTGATCAGCATTGGATTATATTGTTCGCTGTAACAGCTCCGATTTATCAATCACAACCATTTTGACAGCGAAAGAAGATACTTTATTGATTCTCTCAGTAAACCCATTGAAGATATTACATGCATTGTTTAATAAAAAGATATTTGTATTGAGGGGGAATTATGTCTTCGTTGATCAGCTTGGAGATTCCAGGAAATTACGTAACTGAAAAAAAATATGGAAAAATGAAAGAGTGATATGGAAAACCAGTTGACTTTAAATTAGTAATTTTCTTGGGTCTGGAAATTCCATGTCAGATTTACTCTTAATCATTTCAGAGATACTATTTTTAGCCTAATATCTATATAAGATCTAGAATGAAAAAAAGTTGTCATTTTGGATTTCTGATATTTTAACATGTTTAAGGACAACAAATGATGAATATGAAATGTTAGGCCAGAAATAACATTTAAGTTGTTTTATGTAACCGTTCCTACCCACCTAAAAAGAAGCTTTAAATTTTATGACACATGAATTTGTTTGAATATTTCTGTTTTGGAAGATTTTGTCTGCTCTTGCATTATTTTCTCGTCTTAAACTTGTAAAAAGTAAAATCACAAAAATACTGAACTTAGAGGAAAATCAATTCGGAGAGTCCATAATCACATGGCAAAATCAAATAACAAAACACATCAAAAAGGAATGGACAAGAACTGTCATATTCCTTACTTGGTACAGTCATTTTCAAATGCAGATAATGGTGGATTAAACCTGGTTTTATAGCGCTAAACCTCTCACTTTGATGACAGTGTTATGTTGTTGGCCAAAAAAACCCAATGTTTTACTTTATATCCTACTTTACTCCTCCTAAATTGGGATTACAATTTATTTAAAGCTTTTTCGCAATCTTTATCACAAAAAGCTATTTTGCCACCACTTATGTTTATCATTTTCACAGTTTCCGTCAGTAAATCATGGTACACACTACTATATGCATATATTTTCCCCCTTTTCCTACATCCATAATCAGAAGTGACCATGCGAGGGCTAAAACAGCCAGTCAAGGTTTATAAAACTACTTAATAGTACATCATGAAAATTTGAAGAATTTTTTCTCAGAACCTTCTCCATAATTAAATTAAATACCATTGCACACCTATTTTGTTTTTTTTAGATTAGATATATTTGGGGTTTAGGTTACCAAAGCATGGATGTATTGAAGACTCTAAGTTGCAAATATATATATAATTCATATTTTTTCCTGCAGAACCTCTAGTAGTCATACCATATAACCTGAATATAATGTTACACATGTACCTTGCAATCCTTAGATATAAAACTGTGTTTATATTATATAACCTGTTTTTCATCTGAATATGAATGCAATATTTTTCCATGTTAATCAGCCATTAACGCTTGTGAGAGTAAGTGGGCACATATGCATTTGGTCTTTTAAACAAGACAATGAATTGTCAATGGTATTTTTAAGTGTAGTGTAATTATGAATTTTGGATAAAATATTTAAAGAGTATAAATCATTTATGTTCAATTAGACACATTTTCAATACTACATTAATAATTAAAGACTTTGCCACAAAACAATGTCTCTATGTAACATAAATTATACATGTTGCATCACAAATTACATCAGCATAACCTTAGCAATGAATTCTCAAGGGAGACAACTTATACATATGTAACTGGTTTAAATGAATATCCTACACCCATAGGTACCAGTAAATGCATCATAGCTGTCAGACATTGATGATATTTACTTATCAATAATAATAAACAGCATGATTGTCTTAGGAATGTGTGTTACATAGTCAGTCAGGCCAACATCATTTATTTTCTGGGTTGTTTTCTTCCTTCAAGATATAACAAATGCATTTGATAGAATTTCTTATCATAGATCATTGCTTACTATATATTTGGAAGATTTATAAGTAAGATTAGGGGGGAGGGGGGGAATCATTAATAACAAAGTGATTTATTATTTAATTTTTTTGACAAATGCTAATTGCTTATGTGCATTATACTGCACATTTTTAATGGCAACATGCAATTTGGACATGAAAAATGGATGGAAAATTCAATCCCTGCTTAAAATTGTTATGTAAGTAAACAATAAGGGAGGTAATTTAACAAATTATAAACAATTGCATTCAAGTGGGAAGTATAGCTAGCTATTAAACCAGGTTCTTCTGAAAACGTCTGCACTAAATCCATCTTCGCTAGCCAACGAAGGGTTATGATCCACTACCCTCCCCAATCCTCCAAGGGCGGAGAGGAGGGAATTTGATCGTAACTCTTGGCTAGCGAAGATGCACTAAATCAGGAATACTGATAATTGTTTCCCATTAGTGTTTTGATATAGTCTAACATTTAATTTTTTGCAGTTTTTATGGATCTCCCCCTTGGTCAGTTCTGTTGATACTTTTCTGCATCAAATAAACATTATGTATATTTGATAAACTATAAGCAAACTGAAATGAATTTAAAAAAGAATTGACCACCAAGTTGAAGTAGAGTTTAAGTGTTTAAACAAACAAATTTTCTAGGCCAAATGTTTTATTAGATAAGATTTAGTGAAGTGTATGATATGGAATTATTATTAAATTCCTCCAGAAATAAGATGCTTTTCAATTGTTAAATCATAACTAATAATCTGCTAATAGGCTACGACCTTTCTGATGTTAGGTCAAACGAGAAAACTCACTCATTGCTGATGATTAGGTTACATGATAAAATCATGATTAGTTTGTAGTATACAATAACTTATATATGGCCTAAGGGGCTTTTGTTGATTACCACTGTACAAGATGAAAATGTTTTCATGTTTTTACCACTGATTAACACATCTATATGTTAACTAAAGGTAAGAACTATTTTCTCTGTCTTGTAGAATTTTGTTTGTAAATATTTGTCAGTTTTATAAATGCCCGATAATTTAAGATGGAGATGGATAACTATTTTAAGCTGTAACTTGAGGCTGCATGTATTGTTGCAAGGTCAGTTTTTTCATAGGATAACATACCGATAATTCAAGAGGAACATGGATAAATTGTCTTCTAGGATTTAAACCGTAACTTCGTTGAGGCTGCAAGGTAAAGATACAAGGTCAGTTTTTTAACAGACAGTCGTAGAATATTCAGATCATTTAAGATGAAAATGGATTTATATTATAAAGATTTAAGCAGTACTTCAAACACATGTATTATTATTATTTGCTTACAAATTAAGACTAAGTGTTTTTGCATGGACAGTAATAGAATTAGGATGAAAAAGGATTAAATTAACCCTACTTCAGACTGCTTGTAATATGTTTACAAGTTAAGGCAAAGTCAGTTTTTTTTGAATGGACAGTTATATTCATTATAATGTCTTGTAGATTAAATAGATAATCTTACACAAAGATGGATTATTTGTCTTAAGGATTTAAGCCCGTCACTTCAGGGGCATGTATTGTTTACAAATTAAGACGAGGTGACAGTTTATTGCAAGGACAGTCATTGAGTAAATATTTGTTTTTCAGTGTCTTCCGCGGAAATTGTTTTTAACTATTTGACATATATGTATCATGTTTAGTAACAAAAAATTATATAGTAAAAAAAAATTATGTTGATAGAACTGCTTTGATTTATATATAAGTTTCTCCAAAATATTTCAGGGGGGGGGGGGGGGGGGCAGTAGCATTTCCTAGCTGGGTGGTCTTGCAGAAGTTATCTCAATCATTTTAAAAGCTTTAAGATAGAACAGGTTGCAGTAATATTTCTGAATATCTTCCACTTCGTTGTGAAATGGAAGAAGATTTTTTAGGCCTATAATAATGACCTATACTTGTTCACTAGATCTATAAAAAAGAAGATGTGGTATGATTGCCAATGAGACAACAATCCACAAAAGACCGAAATGACAAAGACATTAACAACTATAGGTCACCATACGGCCTTCAACAATGAGCAAAGCCCATACTGCATAGTCAGCTATAATTGGCCCCGATAAGACAATGTAAAACAATTCAAACAAGAAAACTAATGGCCTTATTTATGTAAAAATGTCATTTAGACTCTAGTGGATTCTATGTCTCATTGGCACTCATACCACATTTTATTATTTTTATAAAGAAAGGTATTATTATGTTTAAAAAACATACTGTATTTGGTTGTATATAATCCAAATTATTGTCCAAAAGGTGTAGTAACTTTGTGTAGTGGATGCATTTTATACACATTGACTAAAGGAATTGTAAGCATTAAGAAAAAGAGAAGTGGACTTTGTGTATTAAATATGTATAGGCAGCAACCCAAAACACATACATCTTTAGTCAAGAGACAACTTAGAGGTCATTAAAATGACTATGTTAAAACAAATGAAAGAAACCCTGATTGAGGTTGAAGCTTGCTACTGTTTAAGGTGGTCAAAAGTAGATCTATAAATACGAAATGAAATATTTCTGTCGCCTCTTCCTGAAAGATGACATAAATTTGCTCAGAAATTCCTAATTTTTAATCTCTAACAATCCTTCTCTAATGTTTTGAATGCCTTCATTGAATGTATACTTCTTGTGGGAAGAAAAAAGATGAGTAGAGTTTTCAAGGCCACAGTGTTAATTGATATACTGCTTTTATCATCAACAACTGATAGGGTATATACTTTTATTTCTAAGGTAAACACATTTTATCTTTCATCAGAATTTTTGTTATTTAGGTATTTTATCACTTTGATATGTTAAGTCAAGTACTGTTTGGTTTATCAACTTTGTGGATTTTACGGTCTTTTGTGTAATAATGGTAAAACTATGAAGTCAAATAATATCACTGAAAAAACATTTTATTCTCATGTTACATTTTAGCCACAACACAGTTCATCATAGATTTAATGTATATACTTTGAGATAAATGGTTTAACACATCAATATAGACAGCAACCTAAGAATAAGTTAAAACCACAAAATGACTACTTGGATGAAATTTTGGATTATAAGTAGTTGTTGCTATTTAGAATGTTTTGAATCTCGAATAAATGAACCAAGTTGTTTCTCCAAAATACCAAACTGGATGATTTTTTTTTTAATTTTCATCTATATATAGAAATGTTGACCTTTTAGCCATTTACTGTAAATTCAGAAATTATTGCGTGCATTTATTATTGCGAATTTGTGATTTTAGACTTAAATACGATTTTAATTTTTACGATTTTGAGAAAAATCCTGTTAAATTTATATAAAAAAATTCAAAATGCGAGTTTAAATTATTGCGTTTACAACTCAGTCGCATTTTTCGCAATAATAAAAACATCGCATTAATTTCTGAATTTACAGTACCTAATTATACCACTTTATCCCCTGATTTTGAATTTTACACGGCTTTGAGTTGACTAATTTTATACACTGTTAATTTTAAGTTTAATTATTAGATTCTCTCCAACCTCCAGCTAACTGCTAAAATACACTAACTGCATCCCATTTCTCAATTGATGCTTAATATTGTTTGTGTACGGTAAATTTTTGAAAGCATTGAATATAAGGAATCAATAAAGTTTAAAAGCCGGTTAAATTTCTAAAACATCAATAACATCTGGGTAAAGGGGAGATAAATCGTCATATGTTTTTTATTCATGCAAATTTTCATCAAAACATTTAAAATTTTATCTTAAAAACAATATTATTGCTAGAATTGATGGATGTGAAATTAAATTGAGTCACTGTAACCTAGTCAGATGATTATCAAGATATATACAGAAGTTAGAGTAGATATATCATGATTTTACAGAATTTTATCTACGAATTTGCCAGGTGCCACTATATTTTTGTTAGCACTGTCGTCTTATATATCATACTTAATTTCTGACTTAAAGTAGATATTGTAAAAAGTTTGGCATAGCTGCTGAAAAAAAATGACAGTAAGAATGTTGATCATTTCATTGTATGGAGAGATTTATTAAAATCGTTTCACATGAAGGATTTACAAAAAAAAAATCTGTAAGTTTTATTTATTTTATTTTTAAGATCTTATGATTTTTGCTTGTTGATAATTGACTACATTAATCAGCTAAGAATGATAATTGCAGATGCTTACAGCTGACATCAAATTTGTTTTTCGTTGATAATGTTTTGTACATAAATCAAACTGTTGGTTTTTTCATTTGAATTGTTTTGCTGTTGCATTTTGTCCTGTCTGGGCCTTAAGATTATTGCATGTTATGCAGTATTGGTTTTGCTCATTGTAAGAGGCCTCTTGACCTTATATTTGCTACCTTTTAAATCCTTTGTATCTGGCTATAAGATAGCTAGGTGTCTCATTGAAAGTCATTCCAGTCATCTTATTTGTAATATCGATGTAAGCTGTTTTTATCAAATTTATATATATAAAAAAACTGATTTAGCATATTATAGTATTTATCCACAATTTAAAATTTACAAAGCAAGAGCATCCTCAGAGCCACACATTTTTTTAAAACTTAAAAAAACAAAAGCAGCTTTATAAATTTTTAACAGATTTTGAAAATCTTTTGCATTAATTATCACCTTCTAGATTTTTGTTGTGAAAATCGGAAATTTTGTTTCTCCTGCAAAGAATTTGAGATAACTATGAATGGTTGAGCAGTCGATTAAGACATTTTAGCATTTTGTACTGTTTCCATTAATTGTGACCTCCCTCCCCCTTTTGTTTTCCATCTGCTCCCCTTAAGTTCTTTTTTTACCTTGGTCTGCATAGAATCATCAAAGCAATAAATGAACAGACCAAATTCATAGTGGATAAAGATGAACCAAAATTCTTTTATTTCTGCAATAATATATCTTGATTTTATTTTATTTTTGAATTATGATACACCATGCAGTTGTAAAGAGGAGTTGAGTCATAGCTGCTTACTATCTTCAAGATCTTTATATCATTTGAAATCTTTGTTGCTAACAATATCCCCTTGTTAATCTATGTTTCCTCTCATTAATTTGAAAACTGAGTATGGAAATAGTTTGCAAAGCAAATCTGAGACTTATTGAATTTTGTGTTCAGATATTTATTGCCTTGATGCAAACACCTCCCCCCCCCCCCCTTTTTTTTAATTTTTATTAAAAAGAGAACTAGTTTGCAAATTAAAGTACATGTCAGACTTGATTATGTTTGCATTTGCATATTCATTGAAAATTCGGTTCAGACATTCTTTGATATGATGCATCATCCCCCTTTTTTTCAACAATTTATTTATGAGTCTTCCAAAAACAATCACCAGCGGGCAGCCAGTCGTTGTGATCTTTGAAATTAAAATCCTCCTTGTATATTTCAAAATTTCATTGGAGAACAATTTTGTTCAGATCATGCTAGTAAGTTTAAGCTTATATATAGCAGGGGCGGATCCAGCTATTTTTAAAAGGGAGGAGAGGGTTCAAACTGTATGTCCCCATTCCAATACATTGAATGATTGTCCAAAAAAAAGGGAAGGGAGATGTTTCAACCCCCAGAATCCCCCTTTGGATCCGTCACTGTATTGTCTTTATCAAGCTCAGTAATTAAACTCTGAATGCACATCTTTATAGAACCAGTGTAAGATTTTTACCCCCAACATTGAATACAAGTAATTGGAGTGAAAAAGACATCTGTGCATATAGACAAAATTATTGGGAAGTTATGGTTTAAAAATCTCAAATTATGGCAAATTATTGAGAATTTCTATAATCAACAGGTGTAGACATCTTTGTTTACTAATTAACTCCTAGATATTAATGTTGGCAGTTGTATGTAAATAAAAGATCTAAAAATAAGCTGACTGTTTTATTAACCTGTCTTTATCATACCCTCTTATCTGTTTCTATAAATAAGTTGTACATTTCTTAATTATGTGAAGTTTACACCAACATCAATCAGTCAGTGTACATTTCATGTTGCCAGCATTTTTCTCTAACATTCAGGGGTAAGGGTTGAATGACTGATGGGTTATACCAAGGAGGTTATATTAGAAGGAGAGAGGACGAAAGACGATAATTACACATAAAATGTTACCGACTTTTCTGTAAGTGGGTGTTAATTACTTGAGATCGACTCTGTCACAGAGGGAGATTTTGTCCTAATTACATACCCGAGTAAGAACGGAAACACCCGAGGTGTCATAAACTGACCGGAAATATAATTATTGATATATTAATACGATTTTTTGTGATATTTTTTATTAAGTAATTAAAAATTAAAATTTTATGTTAAAAGTTAACTTCTAACCAATAGAAATGAAACGAATATCTGTCTTATTGCCGTCAATGTTAATACCAACAGAAAGCACTTTTACGTTGTTCCCGATAAGTTTCTCTATGTTTCAATTGCAAATATTCTTTCCGGTCGTTACCGGTCACCGTAACTAAAGTACTTTGCATATTCGTATATATTCCATGATTATTACCTGCCAATTCTCATCAACAGGAATTGACAGGTGAAGCGAAAATCTTTGTTTAAAGCAATGTAGTGTTGAATAAAAATCGCACACCAACTTTCCTTTAAACCCTCATAACTTTGTCATTTCTTCATCTTTTTTCACGGTAGACAGACGATTAATTTTGAAATTGCGCGTCCAATCTTTTTCCATATCATAAACACCTATATACTGCATTGTTACCAAAAATACACCTGAACTTTAATGACCCACTCACTGATAACAACCACGTGACATATGCGATTTATCTATTAGCCCGAACTGCTCGCGGTAACAGCCCGGTACATCAGAGGGCCATGTCAAGTGGGTGATAAACATGTCGGTTTCTTTACATTATTATCATTTTTCTCTGATCGAACTGCTATCCTGGGGATGTTAATTTTGTATCAAGCAGAGTGTTCACTCTCCTTCTAATATAACCTCCTTGGTTATACATATTCATGTTCACAATGAATTAACTGTGGTGTAATAAAAAAAAAATGAGATATGTTTGGTAACCTCTTCAATGATATAGTTACCCAATGACTCAAATAACTTAAATGATATCTAGAGGTTGACTTTCAGTTTAAAAAAAAAAAGACTTTTCAAAATATCTCAATTATTTGACATTCAGAGGTCAACAAATTCCACTGATATGATACAAAATGTATGACTTATTTGTGTCAAAAATCTAAGAATAGACCGGGATCCCCATCCCCCTCATAACTGAATAGATCAGACAGCAATTTTCTACTGATTTTTTTAAATGACAATTTTAACGGATGACAAAAAAATCATAACTTGTCTAAGAATGCTGAAGAAGGAAGCAACAAGAATTTATTTGCAGCATTAATTACTAGTATATATTGCCTATTTTCTTATTGAAGAAGGGCACACTGGTTCTCCGGATACTATATTAGTCTGGCCCCGGCCTCCATCAATCTGAACCATGCAGCATAAAACAACTTATTGGGTGTTGTATATGTGTTACATATTTGTTTTTCGTTCATTTTTTTTTTTTTTTACATAAATAAGGCTGTTAGTCTCGATTGAATTGTTTTACATTGTCTTATCCGGGCCTTTTATAGCTGACTATGCGGTATGGGCTTTGCTCATTGTTGAAGGCCGTACAGGGAACTATAGTTGTTAATGTCTGTGTCATTTTGGTCTTTTGTGGATTATTAGTTGTCTCATTGGCAGTCATACCACATCTTTTTTATAGTATATAATATTCACTGCTTATATAGTTATATTATGAATGACTATACAAATCATAATTAAAAGGAGCATCAAGATTATAAAAAAATGAATAAAAGGAAATTTAAGATAATGATCTAAAACAGAAACCCAACAATCTTTGATCCACCCAAGAAATATAATATGATAGACAGACAGACACCCAACCATGAGCTGTTACTATGATCCACCCATTAGACACTTTAACATGATAAGAAACAGCAGATCAACAATCTTAAAACCACCCAAGTTATATGATAATAGACAGACACCCAACAATGAGCTGTTGCACTATGATCCACCTAAGACACTTTAACATGATAAGAAGCAGCAGACCAACAATCTTAAAACCACCCAAGTTATATGATAATAGACAGACACCCAACAATGAGCTGTTGCACTATGATCCACCTAAGACACTTGAACAGTTTTACATTTTGAACTAACTGATAGTTTCCTGCACCCATCCTATACAAACCAGTTATGTACTTAATAGTATACAAATTAAAGAATTTTAAGTAGGTATCATAATAAATAACACTCATTCATGTATGATAGTAAGTACGTCTACATATCTATATAAGGATTTATATTTTATGAAATATAGTAAGTAAATTTTTTATTCTAAATCTATCCTAATTTAGTATTTCGTAAAAAAATTGTTATTATTGCTTGTTGTTCATGGTCTTTACAAATTTTTGTTTTGAGTGTGAGCTGCACATTCTATTAATAGCTATCAGAACAGCAGACTTAATTAATGATACTAATACACCAAGATGTAAATGTTAAATGAAATTAGGTACCCTGCATTTCTCATGCATTTCAATAACATATGGTCAAATTGCTAAAGGACCCCTGCAATAAATTAATGAAAACTTATAATTTTGAATTGACAATAATATCTCGGTGTAAATTAGAAACACACAATCTGGGTTAATGCCCTCATGGGTGTATCTGGTACAAAGATTGTATTCTTCTGTTTCTGATAGCAAAGTGCATTGTATGGCAAGGCAATCTGCTGCAAGAGACAATTGTTTTTAATGGCAATCTTAAACACAGATCTTAATGTATCTGCCAAAGTGATAGTCAGTAATAGGGCGTGGTGGAAGTAAAAAAGTACTATTAATTTTCTCTGAATTAGTTTTGTGAGAAATCTTATTGTTATTTTTATTAACATCTTTGTTAAACCCAACATAGTGGTTTAAATTACGCAGTTTAGAAAATTATTGATGTAAAATTTTTCATAATTATTTCCATTTTTGAAAATCTTAGGGGAAAAGTCGTCTGGAACCAAATATATGAGGCGTATGAAAAGGAAAAACATAGTTTTGATTTTGATAGATCTGGAATTGATTTCTAATCCTTTTTATATCAACCTTAAGGTGGTACCTAACACTACAGGGAGATAACTCTGTAAAGTCAGCTAAATGTTTTAATTATGTTGTGTTGTCAAAGGAATATTAAGCTTCTCAATGATCAAAATTGGTGTTTATCAAATTGCTATATAACCAGTGTAATTTTTCTGTCAAAACGGTTGGTTCAAATTTTTTTTAATTTTTAAATTATTGTTAAAGTGTCGAAGTAAACACTTTGACAAAATTTTATGAAAATTAAACGAGCCAAATTAATTTTAGTGAAAGTATTGGGTACCACCTTAAAAGTTTACTGGGGGATAGAAATACTGTCACTTAGATATCTCAGGTCCACCTGAGTGAATATAACAAGCTAATGGGTATCTGTTTGGTTGGGACCTCTATCAGACCGAATGTTCTAAGTGGTTCACTTATTGTATCACTAGCCTGGGCATCTGTTTGGTTGGGACCTCTATCAGACTGAATGTTCTAAGTGGTTCACTTATTGTATCACTAGCCTGGGCATCTGTTTGGTTGGGACCTCTATCAGACTGAATGTTCTAAGTGGTTCACTTATTGTATCACTAGCCTGGGCATCTGATTGGTTGGGACTTTTATCAGACCGAATGTTCTAAGTGGTTCACTTATTGTATCACTAGCCTGGGCATCTGTTTGGTTGGGACCTCTATCGGACTGAATGTTCTAAGTGGTTCACTTATTATATCACTAGCCTGGGCATCTGTTTGGTTGGGACCTCTATCAGACTGAATGTTCTAAGTGGTTCACTTATTGTATCCCTAGCCTGGGCATCTGATTGGTTGGGACCTCTATCAGACTGAATGTTCTAAGTGGTTCACTTATTGTATCACTAGCCTGGGCATCTGATTGGTTGGGACCTCTATCAGACTGAATGTTCTAAGTGGTTCACTTATTGTATCACTAGCCTGGGCATCTGTTTGGTTGGGACCTCTATCAGACTGAATGTTCTAAGTGGTTCACTTATTGTATCACTAGCCTGGGCATCTGTTTGGTTGGGACCTCTATCAGACCGAATGTTCTAAGTAGTTGACCAATTATATCACTAGCCTGTCAACACTCAGGTTGTGAGTTCAAACCTTGTTCAACTCCAATCTTAATTGACTTAAGGATTGTAAGTTTTCCTACTGAAGGTCATGGCACTTAGATGACTTCCTCAAGTCTTGTCTAAATGTCTTAGGACCTGACTGGATGTCTTACTCTGTTTAGTTATTTCTGTTTTGTTGGGTTGCTGTCTCAATGATTTTATTTCATATTAATCTGCTGCCTAATACAGTACAAGGATCCTTACAAATAGTCATTTTTGGTTTTGATTGTAGTAGCTGCATGACCTTATTATTTCATGCAAACATATACTGCTACCCTGTTCATTTTTAAATGCTTGTCCAGGTTTCCCAACTTTAATCTAGATCAAAATAAACTGCAGAGTCTTTCTAATTGACATTGAGTGTTCAATTTTTTTCTAGTCTTGTAATGAGATAGTTGCTGATGGTTATTTAAACTAACAGTACAACAAATTTTAGTTTTCAATGGAATTTTTGTGCATATTTTATTAACAGCTGCAAAACATCCTTGTTATAAGTTTTTTTTCCTGAGTATACCAAATTGAAATGTATCGATATACATATGTAGAATAGTTGCCCTCAGCTATATATATCTTATTTTTTTAAATTGATGAGAATCTTTCAATTCTTTTGATCTGAGAAAATCATGACTTTTCTTGATAAATTAGTTCTCAAAACTTCAAGATTAAAAAAAAAATTTACATGCGTAATTTATTTAACATGTAAAACATATAAACCAGATGAATTTATATTTTTGAAACAGATTTTACTATGTAAATATTGGCAAAAAATAATGATATTTAATAGTATGTAAATATAAAAGTATTTATATATCGCATAAACTTTAAAGAGCTGATTTCTTCATCATTGCTTCATTAATATCACTTCATCATGGAAATGTGTTCACACTTTACAAGGGTCAATAAATTTTAAAAATGAAATCGTTCAAAGTTTACACTATGCTAGAAACAAGAAATGTATCGGTGATTCATGTTTGAGTTTTGTAAAATCTGTGCAATTTTTAAAGACGAGATAAAAATTTAGAGATAAAAATTTAGAGCCCATTAGATGTTAACGATTCCATGATTATAGATTTCAAAACTTGATTAAACGTCTTTTTCAAAAAGGTAAGACTTAGATGTGAAATTAACATCTGCAATTTACATACTTAAATTGACGATTATATTTAATGAAGGGTATTGGAATCAAAGCTGATTACAGGTACTTATAATCCTTACGATTAAAGGAGATACTTATATCGGAAATCCATTTCTTGTTTTAATTCATTAGAAATAAAGATGGCTTAGAAAGTTTTATCAGATTTTTATCATAGCTTCATAAAGAATTTAATACTTTTTATTGCCGATCAGCGTTATCAGTGAAATTGATGTATAAAAAAGTGTTGAATTCATCAGTTCTGTTCGAAAACGTTTTTCTTGAGTGATCCATTACCTTAAAAAAAGGATGCAGATTTGAAGGGGGATGCTGTGTGGTTGTCTTTAGCTTGAAATATACTGTGACACTTGTTAAACCGAACTTCTTTGGGACTTAAGATTTTGTTTGGTTTTTGCTGATGTTTGGTTTTATCAGGTTCACAACACATACAATTTGATATGATGGTGCTTTAGAACATAATTGGTTTATACAGGTTTTTGGTTTATGTAGGATTTGGTTTAGCCAAGTTTTACTGTATATGTGAAATTTTTTAGAGAATGTCAGTTCTCATTAGAAGCATTTTTTCTTGAGTGATACATTACCATAAAGGAAGAGTGTCCGATTCTTAGCGGGATACAGGTACTTGAGCATGAAATGTATCGGAAATTCATCTCAGTTGGGAATTGATTTTAGTGAATCGTACTTGGAAGAATCAACATTGGACACAATTATTTATAGCTTTTAGATTGGGATGAGCTTTAGTATAAGATAATATATCCAATGTTTATATAGTGACTTAATTTACATTGGATACTGATGCCCATTGAGGATTAAATTTGAGGAAAATTTATGAGATACAAAATCCAACTCGGAAATCGATCAATGAAATTGTACGTAATTATATAATATTTCATATAACTAATTGAAGTGATTTTCCAGATTATGTAAGAATCCTATTCCAAGAGGGATATCTAAATGTTAAGTCTTTTAAGCTACAGTCTATTTATGCTCTGTTTTTTTTCTCACACTGGATTTAGAATTTTAAGATTTCCTATTTAAATGTTAAATTCTTTTCATGGAGCAGTATTAGATAATAATTTGAGCTTAATAGGAATCAGAGATTAGACCAGTATTTTTGAGAGATTTATCTAAATGCCATTATCAAAAAGAACAGACATTAGACTTTTAGAAAAAGAAGAGGTTTAACTGGTATTTTTGTTGGAGTTCTTAAAAGAAAATTATCACCTGTTTTCATTTCCTGTCTTAAAAGTTATCAGATTCAGTCAGGATTGAATACAGGTACAATGTACCAGATCATATCGTGATGTATCTTTTCTGGGGAAGTTCATCCAGTATGGAATTAATAGTGAGGATGAATGTCCATGCTTAATAATTCATTTCCTTGGTTATTAGTTAGTGTGTCTGAAAGTTCAATAATGTATGTACATACTTAATTTAGATTGTTATTACATTATATATAAAAGATATAGGGGCCTTGGTGGCCCAGTGTAGTTACTTCTGTAATCACTAGCCAGTCAACAACGGGGTTGTGAGTTTGACACCCACTTGTGGGGGCACTCAACTCCAATCTTAATTGACTTTATTAGGATTGTCAGTTTTCCTATCAAAGGTCAGTGGTTTTTTCCGGACACTGATCAGGCCTCCTCCAACAGTAAAAACTGACCGCCACCAAATAGCCTAAATGTGGTGCTTAAAAGTAGCATTAAAACACCAAAAATCAAAATCATATTTTAAAGGTATAGAGTTTGAGAGGTAAGCTAGAGCAAGATAAAATAAGAAAGATTTGGGTATATACCATATTGAATAAAAAGACAAAGTCAGCAGATATACATGTCTTGAATATTTAGGGCAGGGTAGATCGCGGTTGTTGTTGTTGTTTTTGTTTTTTTTTACATTTTCTGAAATTTGACTGTCTGGCCTGCCTGCACAATTATTAATGGAATACTTTTGCCCTTTTCCAGTGATACACCACACACTCTTTTTTTTTGTTGATTATTCTAGTTCAGCCACTGTTAGTTTATAATTTAAAATAATAAATTCAGCAACTGGTTAAAACTTTTACATAAAGTTATATAAATAAGGGGAGGGGTTGTGGTAGCAAAGAATTGGAAGTTGTAATATTAGTGGTCCCACCAAGAAAAGTTTTTGGAAACATACATACAAATTCATTTCTGTTTGTTTATATAATTCAGTACTATATTCAATGTTAGATGCAGATATATTTGAAGGTTGTCTCCTTTGAAATAATAGTTGTGTCTGAAATACAATTTAACCTTTTAGATTAAGTTAAGGATAAGCAGGAAATTTATCTACAAAACTTGTATATTACGGAATAGATTACTATATTTATTACCAATTATGTTTCTATTTACACAGTTAATTGTATGATTGTAGGATGTATTCAATTTTATCCTTTAGAATTGAAATTCTGACGTAATACAATCATCATTTTAAACTGTACATTATAGACGAAGAAGTTTTATGTATTATATTTTGTGACTCAATCCGGCAATCAGAAATGTAATTTCAAACATGTATGTCTATCTGAAAGATGCATAATATCTATGATCTGTGAGATAACATGAAATTTATTGATATTTATAACAAATTAACAGTAATAACCTCTTCATAGAAACATGCATTCTTTAGAAAATGTAAAGAAACAAAAACATTAATATGAAATGTACATTACTAAAAGATATTTCTGGTGAAATTGATTCGTATGCAATCAAATATGAATTAACCTGGAGCTATATACATGAAGGTTAAAAATTAACATGCTTTGTTGTTTGAAAAACAGTTTATCATCAATTTATAGAAGGAGGCATTTAAGGTCTTAATTTGTAAATTAAGGGTTTTTTTCTTAAAATATAAGAACAGAAGACAGTGGATAATTGCTGCGACTAGTGTCTAACTTTAATTTAAATGGCGGAATAATAATCCTACTCTTTTATTTGACAAGGATTGTCAGTTTTCCTGCAGAAATTGGTGATTCTCTCCAGACAGTCCAGTTTCTGCCACCAATAGGGCTGAAAATGGCTGAAAACCTCAATCATTTAATCCATTAATATTTTATGTTTAGGATATATAATATTCCTTGATATATATATATATTGCAATTTAAAAGGGAGAATAACTGTGATTTGATACTTGCATAAAAGAGGGACGAAAGATACCAGAGGGACAGTCAAACTCATAAGGGAGATAACTCATTATTAAGTATTTTTGTTCAGTTTCATTAGAATAAAAGATGATATCCCCCACTTGCTTGCCTTCACCTTATCTTTTCTTTTATATGTCCAGCAATTATATTTTCATCCATTTTTTGTCATGTCCTAAATAAAATGACTTCTGTGCTTGATGCTTTATGTAACATGTAACCACTTGTTAGTTCAACTTTGTATCTTCTTGATGAGACCGGGACCTTGGTGGCCGAGTGGTCTAAGTAGTTACTACTGTAATCATAAGCCAGTCAACACTGAGGTTGTGAGTTCGAATCCTGCTCGTGCAGGTGCACTCGACTTCAATCTTAATTGACTAGGATTGTCAGTTTTCCTATCGAAGGTCAGTGGTTTTCTCCAGGCACTCCGGCTTCCTCCACCAATGAAAACTGGCCGCCACCAAATAGCCTAAATGCGTTGCTTAAAAGTGGCGTTAAAACACCAAAAATCAAAAAAAATCAAAAATCTTGTTGAGACCAGATTTGATACTTAATTTGGTGAATAAGTTTCTTTGAATTAAAATCATTGATCACTTCATTTCTGGACTAACCAAATTTGTGTTCTTTATTTTACAGATTTATGTTCAATAAATGCTGCTAACCAGGAGGTAAAATCATTTCGTTCTTTATTTTTCAGCTATCCAGTCACTGGATTGTCTTAATGATCAAATTGTGGAATACATTTTCCGACCAAGAAATGGCGAAATATCCTTTGACACAGACTTGTCACCAAAACATCAGGACACACTGAAGTCGTCTATGGTTTTGATTAGACGACTTCTGCACGACGCTCAGAGTAAATTCCGTAAGATGGTGGAGGATAATAAGAAATTAGCTGCGAGAATCGACGGATCAATAAACGCTGCCAACCAGGAAGTGAATTCATTACGAGCCGAATTGCTGGACACGAATAAAAAGTTAACAGAAATTAGTGAAATAACTGAATCAACACCTCAACAGGATTGTGGGACAAAGTGTGATGACGAACGTGAGTATTTTACAAAATAAAGAATAATGGGCAGAAAGATATAAAGGGCTTCAAGTGTTACCCTTGACCTTGTGTCCTTCCAACTTTCTATCGTTTGCCCTTAATTCTGTCTTTCTATCATTTTGTCCATCCATCCCTCCCATTTTCACTTGTTTGAAGCTGAAATTTATAAAGCAGGGGCATTCATGTCCTCAGGCACATGTTTGTTTTATTTGTTCTGTTTGGTTAAATTTTTTTTTTTTTTCTAGCAAATAAAATTTGTAAAACTTTTTCATACAGTTTGACTGTTTTGTTTGTTCATCAATTTATACATAATTATGCAACGATAAAAGATAAATAGAGATTTCTGGATAGAGAGATATGGAGAACAAAAACAAGTTTGTTCAGTTTATAATTTCATCCTCTATACCTCATCTGATTTAACATCTACAAGGTTAAAAGGTCATATCTTATTTCAAAGGAAAAGATTATGAAATAAACACAGGATAACTAATAATAATACTTTTATTATCACTCAAAAGGCATCTGTTTTGAGGTATTTTTGAACTTTTTAATTGAAGATTTAATAAGTAAAGCCACATATTTTTATAATCTTATCATTAGCATCTGTGTTCAGAAAAAATTACCATCATGATAACCTATTTCAGGAAACTGATGGATTATTGTATGGTATTTGTAACTTAAAAAAAGAGAATCAAACATTTTATGAATGTTTTTATAAAGTGCAAAATTTTGCTGGTCTTTTACAATATTGTGCCAGCTGTTACTTTTGATATAGATAATGATTCGAAAAACAGTCTCTGGTGAAATTAAAAAAATTTGAATTTAAAAATTGATTCGGTAAATTCAGAAACTAATGCTTCAGGTTTATACCTGTAATTATCTAAACTGCATTTTGAAATTTTTTATATGAATCAAACAGGATTTTTCTAAATATTGCAAAAGTTAAAATTGCATCTTAGTCTAAAATGACAAAATAACAATAATAAATGCACGCAATAATTTCTGAATTTACAGTACTATAAATAGAAGAGCAATCGTTAAGGAACAAAATAAGCAAAAAATAAACACATCCTCACTTCAAAAGTATCACTACCTAGACCAAATGGTAACCCAGGTCCCAGTGACTAGTTGATGAAAAATATTTTTCAATTTAAGGGCTGCACTGAGTAGCTGAGTTTCGTTTGGTACAAAGACATGGATGTTGAGTCATAAATAAATACACTATAACCAAGCATTACCAAATAAATACACTATGACCAAGCATTACCAATTAAATACACTATGACCAAGCATTACCAAATAAATACACTATGACCAAGCATTACCAAATAAATACACTATGACTAAGCATTACCAAATAAATACACTATGACCAAGCATTACCAAATAAATACACTATGACTAAGCATTACCAAATAAATACACTATGACCAAGCGTTACCAAATAAATACACTATGACCAAGCATTACCAAATAAATACACTATGACCAAGCATTACCAAATAAATACACTATGACCAAGCATTACCATTCTCTTTATAAAAAAGAAAAAAGTAAAATACCAAAAATACCAAACTTTAAGGAAAATTCAACAGAAAGTCCTTTATCAAAAAGACAAATGGCAAAATCAAAAGCTCAAACACACCAAACCAATTGTAAACATTACTGTCATGTTTCTGACTTGGAACAGGCATTTCCTCATGTTGAAAATGGTGGATTAAACCTGGTTTCATAGCTAGAAGTATGTACCCGTATTTAAGGCAATGTTGGGTATTCATAAATACATGTATTCTCTGTTTTACAGATATAAATCCCAAACAAAGAGTTGATGAAGATAACGAAATGAAACAATTAAAAGAAGAGAACTCTCGGCTGAAAGCTCAGAATGACATTTTATCTTCACAAGAAAATGGCAAAGATATAAACTGTGATATAAGTAAATATGGTGAACTGAAACTAGAACTAATTCAGACTAAGCAGGAGCTTAATAGAGCAAAGGAGGCATTACAGGGTAAGTTGTAACAAGGAACCAGTTCTGAAATATTGGTAGCCTGTATGCTAATAATAACACATAAAAAGGATAACAGGAATTGCCAAAAACAAACATACAAACATACAAACAAACAAAGCGCTGACTAAAGCAGACTCCTGATGTTTGATTTTCCCACAGCGTTGAAGACCCAGGGTTGGTCTTTAGCTGCTTTCTGCTCTATGTTTGGGTAGTAAATGTCTCTTTGACACTTTTACTGACTCAATTCTCTATTTTAAAAAAAAACACATGACTTGGTACATGCAGGCACAAAATGGGATTGCAGGTTCTTTTTTCATGCTCATTAAATTCACCCTTTTCTCATATTTCATAGACGTAAAACACATTATAAAATCTTGATCTGTCCAGCTACCAACACTATGTCTAATGATTCAAACATGGGTGCGGTAGTTTCTTGCTGCATGTAAGACCTATTAATGACCTTCTACTGTTGTCTGTTCTATGGTCGGGTTGTTGTGTCTTTAACACATTCCCCATTTCCATTCTCTATTTTTTGGAAATAAAATACACCTAATAATTTGGAAAAAAGGATTTAAGGTGGTACCCAACACTTTCACTAAAATTAATTTGGCTCGTTTAATTTTCATAAAATTTTGACAAAGTATTTACTTTGACCCTTTGACAAAAATATAAATTTTTTTGAACCAACCGTTTTGTCAGTAAAATTACACTGGTTATATAGCAATTTGACAAACACCAATTTTGATCATTGAGAAGCTTAATATTCCTTTTACAACACAACATAATTAAAATGTTTAGCTGACTTTACAGAGTTGTCTCCCTGTAGTGTTAGGTACCACCTTAAATGTGCTTTCTACTAAAGAAAGTTATAAGCTAAGATACTCGCAGCTGTTCAAGTGTCTGTTTATATCTAAGTTTTGATAACCAAATTCCTCTTGACAAATAGTTTCTTGTTAATCATGCATTCCTGTCTGGAAAGCCAGAGTTAAAAATATGATGAAAAAAAATATAATAATAATTAGTGCAGGTACGTATTATTGCCAATGAAACAACTCTCTGCAAGCGACTAAATGACACAGAAATTAACAACTATATGTCATGGTACAGATTCAATAATCAGCAAAGCCCATACAGCAATGAAGCTATAAAAGGCATGCACGCAATGAAAAATGTAAAGTTTTGTTCTCTTATAAGCATACAGTAATAAATAACCTCCTTATAAAATTTAAAAATACACAAACATTTCATTGGGTTAATTTCCCCCCAAGTAGTTAGGTCCAGGGGAAATAACTCTAATTGTACTGTATGAACAGAGTAGGTTTGAGGTTGCAGTCTTGTAATTGACTGCTCCATTAGGCTTACATGCAAAACAGCTGATCTTTGAAAATAAAAAAATAATGTGAAATTGTGATTTAATAGAAAAAAAGTGGGTCATGCAACAAGAATATAAGTAACGTAACCCTGAAGTCAAAACATTTTTTTTACTTTCTGTTTGGTGTTTTTACTAGGCCCCACCACTTCCAGTAAACTTTCCTGGATTGATATCCCCAAAAAGATGCAATTTTTTTAAAAAATCTATATATATATTTCAATTCAGCATGAACCTATAATCAAACAGAAAAAATTGAGTCCAGAAAAAAATTCGGAAAAAAGTGGACTATTTTGTTTCCCTCATTGTTTTGACATGCACCGAAAACTGGAGATGTAATATAAGACTGGTACCTTTAGTTATACATGCACCTACACGCCAGATTACAAATTTTAAAGATATACTGGTGTTTATGCACCATAAAGCTCCCAAAACAGAAGGCCATACCAACCCCTTTTTGAAAACAATAAAGCACTATTGAAATCAATGTTCTGTTTGAACTATTACTACTATGGTTGAGAGTTTGTTTGTCTCTGAGGTCAATGTATCCTTATTTGAAACTTTGAAGATGTGCAACAAATTCAAAACATATAAACAAGCCATTCTTTAAAAGACTGCAGTATCATATATGACTTTTTCTGTAGTTGTCAATTATTGTTGAAATCATAATCAAATGCACAGAACAATTCAATCTCCAGAGTGTTTTAAATCATGATATATTTTTATATTTCAGCAATGAAATCTGACAGAAAGAGATTAAAGGCAGAAAAGTTAGAGCTTCTGAACCAGATGAAACAGTTGTACACCACACTGGAGGATAAAGAGACAGAGTTACGGGACTTTATCAGAAATTATCAACAGAAAATGGCAGAAAATGATGAAACCATCAAACAGGTAGACATCTTTGAAAAAAAAAAATTGACATTAGACATATTCATTACAAAAAACTGTTGCTGCAAAAGGAAGATTTTATTTTTGAACTGTTTTTGTTTTTAACAATTTACAGGAGTTATGTTGTGTGTTTGATTCTCCTATGACACTGACATTTAACAACTATTATAGGAAGATGTGATATGATTGCCAATGAGTCAACTATCCACCCAAGTTTGAATGAAGTGGATGTATGCAACTGATAGGCAACCATACAGCCTTCAACAATGAGTAAAAAAACCATAACTGTGTATTGCCTATATAAAAGGCATATGAAACAATTCAAGTGAGAAAACTTAGTCTAATTTATAATTTACTATTGCAAATATGACAGACATTAAACATCAACAACCACTTAACTACAGACTCCTGACTTTGGACAGGCACTTAAAGAATATTATGGGGTTAAACATGTTTGTGAGTGATCTTCCCTAAATGTTCTTTTATATTTCTCTTTTGATAGTTTTCATCGTGAGTTTATAACCATATAATAGTTATTTCCAGCACATATATCCTGCTCATTTAAATCAGTATAAAACCTTCTCATCACAGACAAATCACCATACATTAAATGATGTTATACATTGTATTTTATAGTTGGCCCGTGAAAGAGAGGATACTGAACAAGAGAAATGGGAGATAATCAAACAAGCTCGGGACGCTCAGGAAAGGGCTGTAATTCTACGCACTCAACTGGAATCCAAAGAGCAACACGTTAAAAAGTTGGAAATGGAACTTTCTGTGGTAAGAACGAAATACAACCAAAGAATGTTGTCTAGTTTTTGGAGGGTAGCAGATAGATGTCTTTAAATTTGTTTATATGAAAACACTGTCCATTCTGCAGAGTTGCTATCCGTGACGAATACCACTATTTAATGACAGATAGAGCACTACTTATTGACAAGAAATACCTATTGAACTGTAATGTTTTAAAATTTAAAGCTATTATGAACCAAAAACAGAAATCTAAACTTGGAAATTGCGCCAAATTATTAGAATTCTAAATGACAAACTGGATTCTCTCTGATATTAACCTGTCGGCTATACTGATCATACCCTTGTAATATAACATTTAATGCTTCGTCAACCAATGTACAACGCAATGTTATATTAAATTATATGTTTTTCTGTATACCTTTGTTCAACTTAGGTGATACCAGAATAAAATGATATATAAACTAGTCATTTTTATACGACCGCAAATTTTGAAAAAATTTTCGTCGTATATTGCTATCACGTTGGCGTCGGCGTCGTCGTCGTCGTCGTCGTCGTCGTCGTCGTCGTCGTCCGGCGTCCGAATACTTTTAGTTTTCGCACTCTAACTTTAGTAAAAGTGAATAGAAATCTATGAAATTTTAACACAAGGTTTATGACCATAAAAGGAAGGTTGGTATTGATTTTGGGAGTTTTGGTCCCAACATTTTAGGAATAAGGGGCCAGAAAGGGCCCAAATAAGCATTTTCTTGGTTTTCGCACCATAACTTTAGTTTAAGTTAATAGAAATCTATGAAATTTTGACACAAGGTTTATGACCACAAAAGAAAGATTGGGATTGATTTTGGGAGTTTTGGTTTCAATAGTTTAGGAATAAGGGGCCAATAAAGGGCCCAAATAAGCATTTTTCTTGGTTTTTGCACAATAACCTTAGGTTAAGTAAATGGAAATCTATGAAATTTAAACACAATGTTTATGACCACAAAAGGAAGGTTGGTATTGATTTTGGGAGTTTAGGACCCAACAGATTAGGAATTAGGGGCCAAAAAGGGACCCAAATAAGCATTTTTCTTGGTTTTCGCACTATAATGTTAGTATAAGTAAATACAAATCTATGAAATTTAAACACAAGGCTTATGACCATAAAAGGAAGGTTGGTATTGATTTTGGGAGTTTTGGTCCCAACAGTTTAGGAAAAAGGGGCCCAAAGGGTCCAAAATTAAACTTTGTTTGATTTCATCAAAATTGAATAATTGGGGTTCTTTGATATGCCGAATCTAACTGTATATGTAGATTCTCAACTTTTGGTCCCGTTTTCAAATTGGTCTACATTAAGGTCCAAAGGGTCCAAAATTAAACTTAGTTTGATTTTGACAAAAAATGAATCGGTTGGGTTCTTTGATATGTTGAATCTAAAAATGTACTTAGATTCTTGATTATTGAAGTTTTTTTGGTCCAGTTTTCAAATTGGTCTACATTAAGGTCCAAAGGGTCCAAAATTAAACTTTGTTTGATTTCATCAAAAATTGAATCCTTGGGGTTCTTTGATATGCCAAATCTAACTGTGTATGTAGATTCTTCATTTTTGGTCCTGTTTTCAAATTTCAAATTCTACATTAAAGTCCAAAGGGTCCAAAATTAAACTAAGTTTGATTTTAACAAAAATTGAATTCTTGGGCCTCTTTGATATGCTGAATCTAAACATGTACTTAGATTTTTGATTATGGGCCCAGTTTTCAAGTTGGTCCAAATCAGGATCTAAAATTATTATATTAAGTATTGTGCAATAGCAAGTCTTTTCAATTGCACAGTATTGTGCAATGGCAAGAAATATCTAATTGCACAATATTGTGAAATAGCAAATTTTTTTTTAATTAGAGTTATCTTTCTTTGTCCAGAATAGTAAGCAAGAAATATCCTATTTGTGCAATAGCAAGAATTTTTTTTAATTGGAGTTATCTTTCTTTGTCCAGAATCAACTTAAATCTTTGTTATATACAATATACAATGTATATACACTTTTTACTACCAACTGATAAATTTAAATAATCTTTACCATTCAGTGATAACAAGCAGTTTTTTTACATCTTAATATTTTATGATGTATTTAAATGAGTAGTTATTGTTGCAAACTCCATTAGAAATTTGAATTGATATCAGTTTTGAAAAAGGGAAACGGGGATGTGAAAAAAAAGGGGGGGGGGGTTAAATTTTTCTCATTTCAGATTTCATAAATAAAAAGAAAATTTCTTCAAACATTTTTTTGAGAGGATTAATATTCAACAGCATAGTGATTTGCTCAAAGGCAAAAAAAACCTTTTAAGTTCATTAGACCACATTCATTCTGTGTCAGAAACCTATGCTGTGTCAACTATTTAATTTTAGATTTAAAAAGTTTGAAGAAGAAATCTTTAATTGATTTGTAAAATCTTGGCATTTGTTTTGTGTAAAAAAAAAACATGTAATGTCAAAAATTTGATCACAATCCAAATTCAGAGCTGTATCATGCTTGAATGTTTTGTCCATACTTGCCCCAACTGTTCAGGGTTCGACCTCTGCGGTCGTATAAAGCTGCGCCCTGCGGAGCACCTGGTTTAAAGTGTTTTAAATTATTGAAAAAGAAAAAAAGGAAGAAAATTAAATATTTCAAAATCCTAAATTTTGATGGAAAGAATGTTCCTTCGGCAAAATTCAAAAATTTGATAGCTGACAACAAAGTGTATCCATAATATTAAAGTTATTAAGGGGAGATTATCAGTACTATAAATCTATCAGTTTCAGCATAAGTTTGAAACTCTTTTTTTTTACTTTGAAAGAAATATGAATTGCCTTTTGTAGATGAAAGAGCAAGCAGTGAAGACTGGGTATACTTTACATGTGCCGTCCACACCACCCACCATCCGCTGTACCACACCAAACAGTGAAGATCTGCCACCGTACGAAACACCACCATTGTCAGCTAACCTCACACATAACGACTCAAGTTTTGATGGTATTATTTATGTTCTGTTAATTTTAAGTCGGCTTTGATTAATGTTGAAACTTTTTTCAAATTAAGAACTTTGACTTTGGAGCACATTTGTGTGTAATTTTTTCGTCTGAAGAAGGCCATTGGCGCAAACAAAAGAGGATTTGAAGAAGGCCAGTGGCCCAAACTTAAGAATTTGAAGCAGGCCAAAGACCCAAACTTCAAGAATCTAATGAAGACCAACGACCCAAACTTCTAAAAAATTTATCTTTACACGTTATCAAATTCAAGTATGTAGTCTTTTGATATATCTGCACAATTGTTTTATTATACCACATGTTACTGTGTTATGTCTGTCTGTCCATCCAACCGTCAGTCCATCCATCAGTCCCTCTGTCCCATGAATATTTCGTTACATTTTTCTCAGGAACTACAATACAAGGATTTCTGAAATTTGGTTTCAGGGTTTATATATGTCTGCTATATCATGTGATTTCCAGATTCATCACTCAACAACTTCCTGTTTACCGAACACTTGTATGATTTTTCACATGATAGCCAAGTGGAAAATTTTCGTCACATTTTTCTCAGGAACTACAATACAAGGATTTCGAAAATTTGGTTTCAGGGTTTATATAAGTCAGCTATAGAGTGTGATGCGTTTTCAGACTCATCACTCTACAACTTCCTGTTTACCGAACACTTGCATATTTATACACTATTAAAATTATCCACTTACTGCGGGGGTATCATCAGTGAGCAGTAGCTCGCAGTTTCACTGGTTTATAAAGTTTTCATTCCTTTTCTAGCACAGTTTGGTACGCCAAAAGAGTTGAGAGATCGCAGTAACTCCCTGACGCCATTGATTGACAGTCAAAATAAAAGTAGTATATCATTACCAATCAGTGAAACATCGTCTGAAACCAAGAAGAAAAAGAGGATCAGTCTGGGATCCTTATCCAAAGTGTTCACACGAGGCAGGGTCCGGAGGTCAATAGCAATACCTGTGGGAACTGAGTTAGAAGGTAAAATATCAATAAAAAAATAAGATGTGTTATCGTACATCCCACTGTATATATTACTCTGCTCAGCTCTTATTAAAATTGTATATCACGGCTTTGAGATGTTAAATACGTTAACCCCGCCTTAATAACTTTGACCTGGACAGATCGGCAGCATAATAACGTTTGAATCTACATTGATAAGTTTTACCTGAACTTATCAAGTCATCTGCCAGTTGCTGGTGAAACTAGGAAAACACTTCCAAAAGACGCAAATAAAGCCTGATAAATGGATTATCTGGTTATCTGCATACAGTTGTTGCTCAACACAATATAAAGGCTTTTTGTGGCTCACAGTGATATTTTACATTGTCTTATCGGAGCCTTTTATAGCTGACTATGCGGTATGGGCTTTGCTCATTGTTGAAGGCCGTACGGTGACCTATAGTTGTTAATATCTGTGTCATTTTGGTCTTTTGTGGATAGTTGTCTCATTGGCAATCATACCACATCTTCTTTTTTTATATAATATCAACATGCAGACAACCTGATTATCATTACGTATGGTTGCCAATGATACAACTCTCCACAAGAGACCAAATGACACAGAAATTAAGAGCTATAGGTCACAGAATGCCCATTATCAATGTATTAAAAACCTATATAACACCACAGACATCTATAAATAGTCCTATCAAGTTAGGAATGTTCATCTTCCATTGTTTTTGAGCTTTCATGTTTGATAGTTGACAATAGTAGGAAAATTATGCCTTCAAAATGTGTTACAAATTAACCTCCAAAGTGCATGAGAATTTAAATGTATATTATCCTATTTGATAATTCTTCACATCCTATTTTCTGATGACATTTAGGAAGTCAGACGTAGCAAAACTTATTTCAAAAATCTGCATTGGAAACTAATCCAAGAAGGACAACTCTTACACGAAAGAGAAACAACTTGCATTGGTGAAGCTATAACATTTATTTACCTGTTAAAACCCCAACCACCAAAATGATAAGTCAACGATGTAAACTACAAATTTATTACATCATATTTACTTAAATATTTTAAAACTGTCATCGTATTTTGCTCTACTTCACTTGCTTCTGAAGATTTTAGTCTGACCACACATAAACCTGTTGAATTTTGAATAAATCCTGTACTCCTTGTTTCACCACCTACTAGTAAGAGGCCATTATTGCCTGCATCAATACAAAGTGGTAGAGAAAAATATTTCTCAGTCTCTTTAAATTTTTCAAAGATATCTGATGTAATTTTGGGTAAATGGCTTGTGGTCTTGTCTCTTTCTTTCTCACATAAATAATCTTTGAATATACTAAGATATTCATTAGTCAAATAAGTACCATTCATGGTGTAAATACAAAGTGTATGGTGCTTTTTATTTATGATAATGACATGACCAGTTGAAGCTGTTGCTATGTCTCCAGGACAAAAATCTTCTATGATAACATTTGCATTCGAAATTAAATTGATATTTCCATCATTTAAGTTTATCACTCTCCCTGCACTGTCTTGTGGACAATCAACAACCCATATATCCCCATTGATATTTGATGTTATTTTGTGTGGATATGTAAAGATTTTCTTTCCTTCTGAATCTAAATCACATGAGTGGATTTTCTCTCCCGATTTTGATAAGATCATGAATTTACATTCTTTATCCTTAATGAGACCAACTAATATTTCGTTTTTCTCATTTATGTGGATGCTTATTGGAAAGTAAGGAGACATGTTGACAAAGGTTTTTAATTTTCTCTTCCTTTTGAATGTCTTAATTTCAGTATTGTCTTTCACGAGAATGAAAAGAATACCTTCTTGGTCCATTGAGATATCATGGACACTGACATTTATTTCTGTTATGGTCTGAATATCATTTTCAGCCAGATATACTTTTCTTAGTAAGTTTTGATCATTGTATATCCATGCCATTGTAGGGTCCTTCTTACAAATACATAAACCAGCGAGTTTTCCTGGTATATCAAGAACATACTTCCCTAAGATTTCAAAATCTGTGCTGACATTCTGTCTCATGATTTCAGATTGTGCAATAAAGTCTGTTTGTATTACTGATTTATAATCGCAATTGGAGATGAAATGTAAACGTTTTCCCACTTTTGCATCATAAATTGGAATATTTTCTTTTTTCATTTCTTTTACAACATTAAATACTTCTTCAGGTTGAAAAGATTTCAGTGTTTCATCAATCTTTTCGGTCCTTCGCAATAATATTTGTTTACCTTCTTGCAGCAAAACCATTTCTTTTGAAATTCCTTCATCTGATTCTTTTTTCAATACTTGTAGAGTACTAGTTAAATGATTCCATTTTTCTTTTACAAGCATCAGCCAATTAAAATATTTTAAATTTATTCTTAGTGTCTCGACTTTATAATAATCATTTGAACATGAAAGGAATTTCTCTAATGTTTCTGCATCTCGTGCCATAACCTCAAATTGTTTTTCAGTTTTTTCTTGAATACTTTTTATTTCTGTCAATTTTTCATCAAATGCTTCTTCGATCTCCTTGAATTTGTGATTTGAATGGGACTCCGGTAAACAAGCCGCACATATCATTTTATCGCAATCACAACAGTAAAAAATGCACTTCTGTTTTATGTGTTTCTCACATGGTTTGTTCTTTAGCTCCGCCCTCTTAAATATCTCAGAATCTTCTTCTCTGCAAGTCTTAATGTTCAAAACATGATGACTATCGGAAATTTTTAACTTTGAATGAATCTTGATTTTGCAGCCATCACAGAATAGTATATCACACTCATAACATTTCCATTCTATATTTGTCTCTACTTCACAAAGTTGGCATGTTGAAGGCTTCTGAGCCATAACTACATGTAAATTAGTAAAACGTCACTATATCTTTTTAAACATGTAATAATGATACTTCTCTGTCAAAATAAATTATTTAAGGAAGCTATTGTTATTTATAGATAAAATCAGCTGATGATAGATCCCATGATATAATTCTGCTATCTTAAACATGAACTTTCATTATTTAATCGAAAATAAACAGATAGATTGTTGCATAATATCCAATATACACTGATATGATAAATTTATCATTCAGATTTTATAACACTGTGTTTGTTAATGACAAAATTATTGTTTGCTTTAAGTGCCTTGGAAATATGTTTACAGGTATGCCCTGCTGTAACATTCTCTTACTGAAGTTTGCCTCATCCAAATTTTATGAAAATCATACAAGATGCTTATCACCAAAGCACTAAATCATGTTCAAATTTGGGTAGCTTCACTTTTACCATTCTTGAGTTATGTCCCTTTTTTGGCCAAAGATGCCAAAGTTATAAACAATGCCATGGCAAAAATCAAATAAGGATCAAAAGACAAACAAAAGAATACAAAACAAATTTAAGACTGGGAAACTCTAACACAACCAAATACAAAGTAGATCATAGGTTCTCTGGAAGGATAAGTTGAGCATGCTCCACATGTGTCCTCATAAGGTAAATGTTTTCCTGAGAACTGTAGCTGAGAAAAAAGGACAAACAAATGAGGTCCAGTTCAATGCAGGGTTTATGCTCATATCATGTTAACAAAATTTTCTTGTTCTGAATATGCACAAGAATCTTGGTGCACAAATGGTGTAAGTAGTAGAATCTATTGTAAAACTATAAAAAAGAAGATGTGGTATGATTAGTCTTAACGAGCCTGTTAGCACTAAGGTTGTGAGTTTGAATCCTGCATGTGGAAGGTGTACTGACCCCAATCTTTATTGAGAAGGACTCTTAGTTTTCCTACCAAAGGTTGGTGATTTTCTCAGGGCACTCTGGATTCCTTCACCAGTAAAAACTGACCACCATGAAATAGCACAACAGTGCTGAAAGGGGCATTAAACACCAATCAATCTATCAATAAGCATTGTTATACATGTACAGATATTTGTTTTGTTGAAATCAAAATCAATTGGTGAAATAAAGGAATGTATTGGTCCTTTAAGTGGGAATAAGAAAATTTTCAAATCATGACAATTTTAAAACACAAGTTCGTAATTGAATGGTTTAATGTCTTATGATTATAAAAAAATACATGTATTTTGAATTCAGTCTTTAGAAGTTTCCATTTTCACCAAGCATAAATCTGTTGATATCTTAGCAAATTTAGTATTAATATTTTCACTTCCAACTAGTAATAGTCCATTACAGTTCGAGTCAATACACAGCGCAAATGACAAATATTTTGTCATGTCACTAAAGTCTTCTGGAAATTTGGGTATATTGCTTGCAATCATTTCACTTTTGTCCATGTCTATATTTTTTTTTAAACTGCTAAAATATTCATGAGCCAGATAATCACCGTCCTCTGTGAAAACGCAGAGTCTATGGTACTTAGAATTTAGGACAATTACATGACCCGTTGAAGTTGTGGTGATGTCTGCAGGACAAAAATCTTCCTTGGGATTATTTGCATCTGTAATAAACTTTATGTAGCCATCTTTTTTTATGATCACAATTCTTCCTTTACTACCTGGTGGACAATCAAGAACCCAAATGTGCCCTTTGCTATTGGTAGCTATTTTGCATGGAAATGAAAATAGCATTTCATCTTTTGAGGTCATTTCAAATGTCCGCTTTTTTTCGCCTGACCTTAATAGGACAACGACTTTACATTCTTTATCCTTGATGAGACCTACTATTATTTCGTTGTCCTTTGTAATATGGATGCTGATTGGATAGTAAGGTGACATGTCCAGAAAAGTTTTAATACTTTTTTTGTTCGGTAGACGTGTCTTGATTTCTGTGCTATCCTTCTCAAGGATAAAAAGAGTTCCTCCCGCATCAATTGAAATATCTTGAACTTGAACCTGGATTCCTTTCACAAATTTCATACCATTTTTAGCAAACTTTATTTTTCTTAGTGTGTTCTGATCATCGTAAATCCATGCCATGGTATGGTCATTCTTAAAAAAAGAAACACCAGCGAGTTTTCCTTTGATATTCAGAACATACTTTTCTACAATATTAAATTTTGTGCTGACTTGTTGTCTTGTAGTTTCAATTTGAGAGATAGAGTCTAAATCTGGAATTGTAGTTTGATGCAACAGGGAATTGAAATTCAAGCGTTTTCCAACATTTATGTTATAAGTTGGGAGAGTAACATTTTTAATTTCATGTAGAATACTAAATACCTTTTCAGGTTCCAAAGATATTAGCGTTTTGTCAATTTTTTCAGTCCTGAGCGATAATATTTGTTTATGTTCCTGTAACAAAGCCTTCTCTTTTGAAATTTTTTCACCTGCTTCTTTTTTTGCATCTTGTAGAGAATTTATCAAAGCAGTACTTTTTTGATCTAGGAACTTGTGCAGTAGAGAATATTTATACAATATTCTAAATGCCTCATTATTATAACTTTCATCAACACATGAAAGGAATTTTTCAAATGTTTCTGTATCTCTTTCAATGACCTGGAATTGTTTATCTGTCTTTTCTCTTATACTTTTTATTTCTGCCAGTTTTTGGTCAAAAGCTTCTTCAATCTCCTGGAATTTATGATTTGAATGGGATTCTGGTAAACAAGCGGCACATATCATTTTATTACATTTACAGCAGTAAAAAATGCACTTCCGGTATTTATGGTTTTTGCACGGTTTGTTTTTAAGCTCCGCCTTTTTAAATATCTCTTCTTCTTCTTCTGTGTAAGTCTTAATGTTCAAAACATGATGACTGTCGGAAATTTTTAACTTGGAATGAATCTTGATTTTGCAGCCATCACAGAATAAAATGTCACATTCATAACACTTCCATTCTATATTAGTATCTATTTCACAAAGCAGACAAGCAGATGGAAACTGCGCCATTGTAGTTGTAACACCACAATCTTTATATCACGGCCATGTTAAACAGAGTAGTTTTGTTCAATCCAAATCAATAAATGAACTAAGCGTAATTTGCACTTAATTTACAAATATCAGCTCATTGTCACATGCAGGACAGGTTCAAAGTGTCTTTTTTGTTGATTTGTACTATCAGATTAAATAGAAAATTTAACTTTCCAAAAACTTTACTTTCAATTGGACTTTGTCATAAGTAAACAATTATTTTGTATGTTATAAATAATGCGATTTTATAATACATTTAGTATAAAGTTGATAATTTGACAATTGTTATCAATGAAATTAAATTAGTTAACATTGACATTTCAAGAAAAATAATTGTATTTCTTAGTCTTATTACACATTTCTATGTCCTCCTTAAATTGGTTACTTAATTCTCTTAACTTTAGTTGCCAAATGACTAACACAATTCTAATAACAACAAAACAGATCATGTTGGAATTTGGGTGGCCTCACTTTTATGGTTCATGAGTTATGCCACTTCATTTTCATTCTAACTTATAGTTTGCCTCAATCAAATGTTATGAAAGTAGTTCACAATGCTTATTATTAAGTTATAACCATAAAGTACAAATTTGTGAGGGTCATTTTTACAATTCTCTAGTTAAGTCTTAATATATGCAAATAGGGGGCATTATCTGTGTCCTCAATTAATTTTTTTCTGATATCAATTGGTATAACTTAAACAATTAGCTTTCTCTGAAGAATCATATTCCTGGTTATTTTAGAAAGGAAAAGATATGGTGTGGATTTAGCATTCTAAAACCAAAATGATCAACAGATAATTGAATACAATAAGTGAGCAAGCTTACAAAATTATAATGACCCAACTTTTAACTTTAAAATTATCATGTTACTATTTACATTGTACATTTGCAGATTCTCCTTCACCATCAAGAATTACCTTGTTAAATCCAGAAAATTACCAAGACAAGCTCAAGTTAGTGGAGCAGTCACGTGGTTGTCACATGTCTACCTGGAAAGCCAATCAGGTGTTAGCTTGGTTAGAGATTGTCATCAACATGCCCATGTATGGAAAAACATGTTCAGAAAATGTTAAAAGTGGCAAGGTAATTGTTAACCTCCATAAAAAATGTGATTACTGCTTATATATAAAGATAAGGAGATGTGGTACCATTGTCAATTATGGACAATTATCCACCAGAGTTCAAATGATGTGTAAAAAGCAGTTATAGGCCATCATATAGCCTTCAACAATGAAAAGCCCTACTGTATTTAGATTTTTGGATTTTTGGTGTTTTAACTCCACTTTTAAGCACCGCATTTAGGCTATTTGTTGGGGCCAGTTTTTTGTTGGAAGATGCTGTAGTGCCTGGAGAAAACCACCGACCTTGATAGGAAAACTGACAATCCTAGTTAATTAAGACTAGAGTCAAGTGCACCCGCACGAGCAGGGTTTCTAACTCACAACCTCAGTGTTGACTGGCTAGTGATTACAGTAGTAACTACTTAGACCACTCAGCCACTGACATATCTTATATAAAGATAAAGAGATGTGGTACAATTGCCAATTATGAACAATTATTCACCAGAGTTCAAATGATGGGGGAAATAAATTATTAAAGGCCACCGTAGCTATGAAACCCTTGACATGAAAATGAGAATCATTTCATATAAAAAAAAAATTATTGGTTTGATTGAGAAATGAAACATTATATAAAACAAGGTGTGAACTAAGAACACAGAAAAACAAGGCATGAACTAAGAACACAGAAAAACAAGGCATGAACTAAGAACACAGAAAAACAAGGCATGAACTAAGAACACAGAAAAACAACTTCCTGACTATGGACAGGGAAAATAATGTGATGGGGTTATAAACATGATTTAAAATATTTTGGAGTATTAAATTTATGTTTTAGAACATGTCAAGGGAGTTAACTAGATTTGATTTCAAAGATATTGATAAGTGCTTAGTGGTAATAAGATCTATCATCTTGGACCTCTGATAGCAATATAATCCTTGAAAATTGATATCCCATGAGTAAAAATGAATCCATAGCATAACATATGTACTGCTGTTTGATATTGAACAAAAGTATAATACATTTTAAATGGACAGAACTTAAGTTTTCTTTCATTTTAATTTAAAATTTGTAAATTTGGCTAGGTGTTACTTGGTTTAAATGATTTGGAGCTTGGCTCAGCCTTGTCTATTACTAATCCTATGCATTGTAACTTTGCCTAGGTGTTACTTGGTTTAAGTGATTCAGAGCTTGGCTCAGCCTTGTGTATCACCAATCCTATGCATCGGAAGAAGATAAGATTGGCTGTTGAGGAACAGAGAAATCCAGGAGAGGCGTAAGTATATACCTAGTACTTTTGCCAATAAATGACAAAAAAGGGAGGGGAGGCTTTATTAAGACATGAAACATTGAAATAATGGTACAGTTTTATAATTAATTTATATGCCTCAGAATCCATCAGAAATTGTGATTTTATTTCTATTCTTCATCTCATCATTTGCTGTTAATCTAGAAAACACAGTTAAAAAGCACACACCTAACACCAAGCTCAAGCTGGTCCCACAGCTCCAATTTACCGTTTTAGAATCTAATGCATTCTGGGTAATATTTCCATAAGCATACACCAAAACGTTGTGATTGGTTTGAAACGTGATAAACAAAAGAAATTTTTTAGTTTGCGTCAACCAAATGTTATGAAATGCATATCAACTTTAACCTTTCTATGAGTTGTGTCTCATTATAAAAGGAAAAAATGCTGAATTTTTTGTTTCCCTTCTCTAACTTTAGTTTGCCTCAAATGTTATGAGTCTTATACACAATGCTTATTAATACAAAATACAGACCCAGTTTGAATTTTGGTGGTGTCACTTTTACTGTTTCTGAGTAATGTCTGTTTACAAATAGAAAAATTGTTGAATTGTATGTTTCTATTCTCTGACTAAAGTTAGCCATTAGCTGTGTCCCACAGACACATTCCCCATTTATTTAAATCATCTAACTGTATAAAAGCATTTATCAAGGTGAGAAAAAATCTTTTTTTCTTTACTCCAAGTAGTAAATGTGAAAATTGTATTTCAGAAAATATCCCAAAAGTAGTAGGTTGGACCACACGTGGATTGCTCATCGATGGATACCAGATCTAGGACTGTCTCAGTATAAATGTGAATTTGAAAACAATCTTGTCGATGGACGTATATTGAACATTTTATCGAAAAAAGAAATGGAAAAACATTTAAATATTCATCGGAAGTTTCACCATGCTAGTGTATTACATGCCGTTGAGTTGCTGCGCAGGTTGAATTTTGATAAAGAGGTAAGAAATGAATTAAATCAGGTACACAGCCAAATTTTGCTCACATGAAATAATATTTAATGGTGTACGTCCAAGTTGAAAAAAATAAGCCCAAACTTAAAACTTTTGTTAACCCCTCATACTTTGTAGTACAAGTATCATATATTCCATTGAAAATCTTATGTGAATTTCACGTGAAAGCTCAAAATTTGCCTGTGTATGTTGTTAATTTTGCATAAGAAGAAAAATATTTAACGTTTTGATTTATAAGTTAAGATATACTGTTGAACTGCCATTTATGTATTGCTTATTTGTATATGCCAATCTTAAGAGAATACACATATTTATTTATTATCCAAAAAATGTGAAAATATTGGTACTGCACAATGTAGTATCACATTTTTATGGCACTTGCATTTTCAACTTGGATTGAAATTGTTTTTATTCCTTATACTGTAAATTTTCGAAATTAATAGAATGAAATTCAAAACAGTGTAGCTGTGGCCATTGATTGACACATTAAAATCATCCATTGACTTGGACAATTTACGTGAACGTTTGTCTGTAACGACCACTGTTCACGACGTACCTACGATAGACATTTAATTTGTGGGGTCACCAAAGGTTTCTTAACGCCTTTAATTATAAAATAATTCGAAAAATTAATCAGGAATAACCTTTGTGTTTTGATTTATATAATTGATATAAATCAAAATATCGTGTTATTTCTGATTAATTTTTCGAATTACTTTATTTAGGTGTTGAGAACCTTTGGTGACCCCATAGTTTAAGTGTCTTTAAAAAGTACATAGTGAGCATTGGTCATTACATACAAACGGTCACCTAAATTGTCCCAGTCAATGGATGATTTTAATGTGTCAATCAATGGCCACAGCTACACTGTTTTGAATTTCATTCTTATTTATAATAAATTATTATTGTGACTCCTTAATCTTATTAAGTGATTGCAAATAAATTATATAAGAATGTAAACTGCTGAAATTATGAAGGCAAGTTTTTATTACGGCAAACCTGATGCTCTAGCTTTAATTTGTATTAATTTAATAAAAACTTTGCAATAATTTCTGATTTTACCATATTGGAAAATCACATTCATGATAAATGCTACTTCAGAATCATATACCAACATCCTGGTCTTTTCAGGAGTCACATGGTCAGTAATGGTTCATATTCATTCAAGTCATATGAAACGAGTGACTGGTGAAAAATAATGTTTATCCAATTCTTGAACCAATGCATGTATATATCATAAACTTAGTCTTCTTTGCACTATTTTATCATTTTTACCCAAAAATACCGTTTAATTGTCATTTTTTTGCCCCAGCTACAATAGTAGAGGGGCATTATGTGTTCTGGTCTGTGCCTCTGTTCGTACATTTGTTCGTCCTTTGGTACGTCCGTCCGTGCATCCGTTCGCTTCAGGTTAGTTTTTGGTTAAGGTAGTTTTTTAAGACGTTTAAGTCCAATCAACTTGAAACTTAGTACACATGTTTCCCATGATATGATCTTCATAATTTTAATGCCAAATTATAGTTTTGACCCCAATTTCACAGTCCACTGAACATAGTAAATGATAGTGCAAAGTTCAGGTTAAAGTTTTTGGTCAAGGTAGTTTTTGATGAAGTTAAAGTTACATCAACTTGAAACTTAATACACATGTTCCCTAATTTTCATTCCAAATTAAAGTTTTGACCCTAATTTCACGGTCCACTGAACATAGAAAATGTTAGTGCGAGTGGGCATCCGTGTACTATGGACACATTCTTGGTTTTTCACTCTGTCTATTATGAAGTGAAAATATGCCAGCTCATTAATATTCGTGTTTTGAAGCCGTAGTTTACCGATTGTCATCTTAAAGTAAACATTCAACAAAGAAGCACGGATATTGAGCATGTGTATAACATGAACAATCAGATAATAGTTTATTTCAGTTACAGATCCATGCGTATTGCCATCACCAGATTTTTACGAGTAGGGTCACGCTAAGGTCACTTTGAATACGGAAATTATGTCCACTAATTGCTTCCTGGAAGCAACCAATTAAAAAAAAAGTAAACTTTTTCTCAATTTGGACAAATTGAAGAATTTTCTTCAGAAAAGAGTATCTTTACATAAGTTTAATAATGACAACTATCCATTTTGTTATAAAAAACATATGCATAATTTTTTTTTAATTTGAGGTTTCATATGACTTAAAATATTTCAGGTGCTAATTGAGCGAAGATCAAAGAGTGAAGAGGGTGACACTGATCCTTTGGTCTGGACAAATGAACGAGTCATTAAATGGGTACAATCAATAGATCTTGAGGTATGACCTGTATGACTTATATGTTAATAATCTAAAAGTTATTTTTCCAAAAGACAAAGGTTTATAAGTATTTGAATTCATGGTTTCAAATTTTCATTTACAAAAAAAGAACTTCCTCTAACTTTAGTTTGGCCTCAACCACATGTTGCAAAACTTCTGCACAATGCTTATTACGATGAAATTCAGATAAAGTTCAAATTTGGGTAGCAAAATATCTACCTTACCTAAGTAATATCCCTTTATATGCAAACCAGGGCATCATCTGTGTCCTATGGAAATATTCTCCATTTATTTCTTCACAATTATCATCAATTACAAAAAAAGTATTGATGTGTCATTTTTGATTGGTTATTTATGTGAGACAAGGACCAGTAAAAAGATTGACCTATTATATAGATATGAATTGTAAATATGTGGGTGATTATATTTGATTGAAAAGTGTAGAAATGAAAGTTTGTATGCATTTGCATTGAAAAAAAAAAAGTAAAATCACAAAAATACTGAATTCCAAGGAAACAGAGAGTCCCTAAGCAAATGGCAAAATTGAAATGATTTCACCATATAAAGATACCAGGATTTAAATTTTGTATGCAGGAAGTCAGTCATTCAATCTTCAAAAGACTCATCAGTGACATTCAAATAAAAAAGGTTTAAAAAAAGGCAAATAAATTACAAAGTTGAAGAGCATTTAGTACCAAAAGTTTCAAAAGAATTTTCTATACACAGCTAATGTAAACTATTTAATACTGTGGTAAAAAATCTCTATAGGCATATAGAATTGAATGTTTAAGAAGGCAAGCATTTAGATAATATGTTAAGGGAGACATTTTGTTTAGTGTAAACAGGACAATAGTTCAAATAATCTGACTTATTTTAGTTCCCTGTATGTTTTGAGTTATTTAATTATTGTAACTCTATTTCTGTTTTTTAATTCTCTGTTTACCTGTTTTATAGGAGTATGCAGAGAATTTAAAGGATAGTGGTGTACATGGTGCTATTTTAGTTCTAGAGCCTCAGTTTAATGCTGACACCTTGGCAACAGCTCTAGGCATTCCTCCGTCAAAGTCGTACATCAGACGACATCTCAAAACCGAGTTAGAAAGTCTAGTCAAACCAGCAAGGTAAATATGTGTTTCCCTGGCAACATTGGTATGATCTTTGTCAATGATTTGTTTGTAAGTGTTCACATCTTCTCCTAAAGCAAAAGAGCATTTGTGATCCCGGCATGATGTTCTGTGTTTCCTGCAATTAACATGCATCATATCACTGACTGAGAAGCATGCATCTTCGCTAGCCAAGGGTAACAATCTGACCTTCTCTTTTTCACCCATGGCAGATTAAGACAGAATGTATGTATATAGTGAACATAGTGCCATCTAGCCACAGAGAGAAGCCATGCCCACTCAAGACTACATCATAATTGACCAATGACAGCACATGTACTCTTTAGTTTGAAGGGCTGAAAATGATTCTCTGTCCAGTGTTTTGTAAAATTTGATAAATCAAAATCTGCATATTGACCTTGACATTAAAACATTGCATGAGGAACATACCCAAGAATTTTAATAAATTGATTAAGAACTTTAGAAGTGTCACTAAATATTGTCGGATGTTTTGGGGATAAAAACTTGTTTGCAAAATCTGCAAAAGCCATTTTTGTATACATTTTCTTCTTTACAAAATATCATCTTGAAGGTATTTTTTTATTTGATACTGCAATGACCAATGGAAATTATAATCACTTGGATCCCACATTCTGACTGAATCTGTTGAGGGTTAGGAGAAGGAGGTTCGATAGTCACCCATGGGTATTGAAGATAAGAAGCATGTTTCATCAAACACTATACAAAAAACTCAGTTGAATGATTTTGGATTTAATTTATGCAGGCGTTTCACAAATTGGAAAATAAACATTCATCTTGCATTTTAAATTTTACTTTAGTAAACAATCTTTAGTTTTTTAAATGCACACATCTTGTCGAAGTAAAGGATGTTAAAAAAAATGTATTTTTTTACAGTGAATATTGGAAATGCATGCAGCATTTCAAAGTCCCTTTGTCATGGTAATCTTTCATAGAACCACATAGGTTGTTGCTAATTAGTATACATATGAAACTTACAAAATTGCAAAAGTAAAACACAAATAAAAAAACAATGACTCTTTTCTTAAAAATCTTTGTTATAAAAATTAATCGTAAGTTAATTTGAAATGATTATGAATTGTTAGCTTTTTACTGATCCTGAAAGCAAATTTAAAAGACACAAATCTGTTCTTAGACAATCATCTGAAAATCTACTTAAAAAATGATTTAGATTTAGATTTCCATCATTCAATAAACATTGTACCAAATCACATAGCGATTTGATTTAAACATTTATGTGTGTCCACCTTTGTACACTAATCTGTGTCCACACCTTTCCATTGTTTTATTGAATGTTTGTCCACGAGAGTGCCACTAACACAACACTAACCATTTTCTTTTTCAGAGATAATCTCACTTTAAACAATAGCTTCTCCACATTGGGCCGAAACTCAACTCTGGGTCGGTCGTTTCGTGGTCCAAATTTGGACACAAGCGGAAGCAAAACTCGTATTAGCTTCAGGGTAAGTTTTTATACATACAGACTGTATGGGCTTTGCTCATTGTTGAAAGCCGTGCCTATAGTTGTTAATTTCTGTGTCATTTTGGTCTCTTGTGGAGAGTTGTCTCATTAGCAATCATACCACATCTTTTTATATGTACACTATTTATAGGAACAGATAGGATATGAGTCTCCTAGAAGAAAATGACACCAAAAATATCTTGAATTGCTTGGAAGTAAAATAATTTTTAGAAATCTTTTACTATAGGATAGAAAACATATGATATTGGGTTTACATCCATCCATGTCTCAAAATCAGTGCATACAAAGCAAAATACACACAAAAAGCATAAGAATTAGAACAGGGCTTTGATTACTGTTTTTCAGTAAGGAATCAGTGCTTTTTTTTTGCTTTTTCTTTTATTATCTAAAAAGATGCTGACCCCAAGTGATCCAAAACATTTATTTTAAGAAGTCAATATGGATTTTTCAAGTGTTTTATTATATTACAAGGAATTCAATTAATATGTAACAACATGTTTGGATATTCTGTTGAAACTTGTCTTTTTGATTACACGGTTGTATGATTGTACTTTTTACAAGTTGTTGCCATGGTAACAAGCAGTTCATTTTGCTCTAGGAATCAATTGCCATTCAAGCACCTGATTTCAAACATTACAAATTTTTTGGCAAATATAAGTAAACTCTTCATAGATACCAGGTTTAAAGTTTTGCACACCAGAAGCATGTTTTGTCTACAAAATACTCATCAGTGATGCTTTAATCAATAAAGTATGAAGTTGAAGAGCATTGAAGTTAAGAAATTCTGAAAGGTTTTGTCAAATGAAACTTCTTAGTATTTAAAAAGACATTATTGCTATTTGTGAATTAGCAAACTTTAGCCGAGGTTTTGGGACATTTGAAATATTGACTGCATATGACCATTGGTTTTGTTGCATCAGATGGGTGACGTTCTAATTTTATGAGAATTTCGGATGTGTAATTATAGCAGAAAAATAATGATAGAGTGCAATTAAATAAGTTGCCTAGAAAGAGGACAATATGAATATGATGATCTCTAAACAGATTATGAAATTTTATATGATATTTTGAAACTTACTTTACTTAAAACAAGATTGATTTAATAAATTTGATCAGGTAACAAAATATCAAGATTATAAAACCTAAGGTATCAAAAAATATATATTATCTGTTATTAGACAATTATAATGTATATTTATATTTATATTTTTGTGTCTTTTCAGGGCTCTCTTGGGCGGGCCTTTGGCAGGAAAGTCAAAGAAGACCTCAACAAGCTCACAATAGATGTAGAAACACCAAAACGCAAAATCTCCGCCCCATCAGACTTTAAACATAATACATTACAGTCAGTGTTCGAACAGGAAATCACACCCAAAACTAATTCATCATAGCATTAGCCTAGTCTTCAATTGTTTAATTCACATGTTTTGTTAATATGACATTATTGTCCCTGAAGACTTCTGTTTATTCATTGTTGATGATTGTTGTGTTTAACGACCCTGACTGGTTATACAGCCTTTGCAGGGTCGGTCAAAAATTATTAAACACCTTCAAAAATGGAAAATTTTAATTGAAAAAGGTTTTATTTTGAAAGTTTTATATTTATGTTCTTAAATTTTATTTTTTTTTGTTTTTTTTTATAAAGTATAAAAATATAGGTCCAACTATGGCAATTTTTTAATTATCATTTTTGTGTTCATAAACAGATTGTTTTAAGTATATGTAACTATTTTTGACACTTTTTTCTTAAGTTAAAGTAAGGGAGGTAACAATATCATAATGTTAACTATAAAGGAGTTATCTCCCTTAAGACTTGTTCACCCTTTCTTGGATTATCCTTGTGCAGTCTCAGGGGCACACTGCCATTGTTTACACTACATGTGAATATTGTACTATTACATAATCACACAATATCTCATTTTTTTAGGCCACACCATATGAATTTGATGTTAATTTGGATTCTTTATTCCTAATTTTTGCACAAAATGAAACAAAAGCATATCATGTAAAGGAATCCTCATTTGTTTCAGTAAGTGATTTTTTAAGTTCAAAGATATTTGCTCCCTTACAGTGCTAATAGAAGATGGAAATGTTTTGTTTATTAAGCCTTTAAAAAGACTGCTCATTTTGAAAAAAGGAGAAACTCTTTTTAATTAAAAGTTTGTGTTCAAAAATTTTATATAATTTTAAATGACGGAAATACATTACACCTTTTTATGATTATTTTTACTCTTTCTCGAGTTCAAGTCTTAAGAACTTTGATAATAATTTTTGAATAATAACAGTATTACATGTACTGATTTCTTTATTTTCTAAGATAAATGTTATCACAAAAGAACAACTTAGTAATTTGGTGTGGCCTAAAATATTTCATTGTATTTCATGACATTATTCACAAGGAACAGTAGATGTAATGTAGATATTAAATACAAGCATAATTCATTACTTTTTATAATTTACATATCATTTATACATACACACAAGCATAATACCAAAGACTTGAAAGTTTTTTTCAGTATTGAAATGTAATCAAAATTATCTCCCTTATAATTATAAAATTTAGGGAGAATCAAATTATCTCCCTTATATTATTAAAATTTTGGGAGAAAAGAAATTATCTCCCTTATATTGTATTAATGTTGGGAGAAAATGTCATTTTATTATAACAATCTTAGACTATTTGAACTATTTGTATTTGCAATGTCAGTTGAATTGATCCTGTATTTTAAATATAAAAATAATATTTTATGAAATCTTGTTTTAGGTATTTATTATTAGAAAAAACTATGATGCAATTACATTGTATAAACACATTAAAAGTTGCAATTTGTACATTTAGAATATGTGTTTTTCCTGACCTCAGAAAAACAGTAACAACAAAAACATTCATAGAAATTCAATAGTTATAATATTTATGGACATTTTTATGACAAATTTTTATATTACAGTATAACATATTTAACTTAAATGTTTTAGTCTTTCATGATTTTAGCAGATGATTTTTAAACGACGTCTTTCATTAGAATTAATTATCAATATTAAGAACATGCATACTTTAGAATTTTATGTAAATGACTATTTATTTTAAAATCCCATGACAATCAGACATTTTATATACTTGCTATCATGACTCGATGCAATCAGTTTTTTTTTGTTTTTTTTTTTAAAAGTCAAATTAAATATAGTAACCAAAAAAATGACATGTGTTCCCTTTAATTTACTCAGTAGGTCTAATAGTAGGAATATTCAACTCTCTAAATAGAATCTAAAGCTCATAAATATGTATAAAATATACGCATTTTGAATTGGTAAAAACCAAGATTTGTTCATTTACATATGACAAATGTATGTAACCTTATTTATCATAATACATAAATGTATATGTATATATATGTGTGTATAATGTGCAATATTAATGTGATAAAAATTGTGTGTTGTGAACTAAAAGATTAATCGTGTACATATAGTTAAAGAATCATTTACCAATAGTTTAATAAAACAGTTTTGGCAAAAACTGTAAAAGAGTCATTTTGGATTTTCTATAAGTATCTGATGCTGAAATATCAACTATCAATGAATTACCCAGAGTTCTGCAAAGTTATGTTGTTATTAACATTAGTTTTCTTACCCTTCCCATTTTTGACCTTTTTTAAACTTTAGACCAAGCATTAGAGTAATTTTAAAATAATATCTGGATTAGCTCCCTTTGTACAAAGAAAATTCAGTGCACCACAAACTAGAATTTTGTGATGTTCCTTTCATTTCAAAAAACACTTTTATGTTAATTATTTGAAACAAAAATATTTGTAAATGACATATAAATGAGAGTAATGTTTGTTATTTATAGGTATACAGGGTTGTTAAAATCATGACTTAATAAATAAGGCCATATGCATATATTTTTCATTCTAGGATTTTTTCTTGAACCAAGAATTGTAAATTTTGTTAAGTTGATGTTACATTTATCATCCTATTAATGAAATTCACATTTTTCTGATTGTTCCTGCATCCTGAGTTATAATAAGATGATTTACAAGATAAAGAAGCAAACTTTTACTGAAAATACAATTCCAACACAGTGAGAACATTTCTATGACATTGTACAGAACAAATGAGTTATTATACAGATTTCTAAGCCTCAGTATACCAATATGATTGTGTCTGATTTTAAATATTGGAATACTGGATACTTGTATTCAATTTAGGCAGCTGCTTCTTTTGAATTTCTCTTGGGTTCTCATGATTTATCATGCCTTTACCACGACGTGTATAACAAACAACTGAAATTTTAATTTTAGAATGAAATTTAAAAAATTTAATTTCAGAATTTCATATATTTTTAGAATGAAATTTCAGAATTTTAAATTATCAGAATGACATCAGAGAGAAAATCAAGTAAAGATTTAGAGGGCTTATAAAATCTTTTGTAATTTATTATTATCCTATAACCTGAAACTGGGGACCCCTTATGGAGCTACATATTATGCAGACTTTTCACAAGTTCTTCTCTAATATTCCTTGTTGGGGTCCCCTTTTTCAGAGAACTGGACCTGCAACTGCCCATAGATCTTTAGATTCTGAAACTTTATAACAATTGTTAGAATAATGATTAATGCAGGACATTTTAAAAAATTATTCTGTTAAAGTTTCAGGTGATGAAAGTCTTTTTTAAAGTAGATATTTTTATTGTTTTATTTAATTGACGAGCATTTTTAAGTTTATTTAATGAGACATGTTTGTGTATGTTAGATAGAGAATGTGTGGTGAAGTTAATTGTACATTTTAAGTTTTATGTATATTTTGAAGCTTTTAGCTTAAAGCCTAAAATTAAAATCAAAAGTATTTCAAATGTCTTTGTTCTTATGTCTATGTTACTGCTGGTGGAAGTTTCCTCCTCAAGGGTACTAATAGGGTACTACAAGCCCATTGTTGACATGAGTTATTATTGATATGGTCAAAATTTAATATGATAAACAGTTTCCAAAACTGTGCATTTATCAATAGATTTTTTACTTCAAGGAAGATTACTGAAGCTGTCTTGGGCAAAACTTTTCGGAAACTTTGTACTTTTTCAACTTCTTTTTTTAAGACAAAACACAAAAAAAAATTGCTTATAGTATCTGAGATATGGACTTGACCACCAAAAATTAACCTTTTTCACTGATCCATGAAATGAGGTGGAGGTCAAGTGAAAACTGTCTTATGGGCATGGGGACCTTGCAAGGTACGCACATTCCAATTATAGTTATCCTATATATATTACTTATAATAAATGAGAATTTAACATGACAAAAAATCTAAACTTTTTTATCAAGTAGTCACTGAACCATGAAAATGAGGTCAAGGACATTGGACATGTGACTTACGGAAACTTCTTATCATGAGGCATCTATATAATATACAAAGTATGAAGCATCCTGGTCGTCTACCTTCTTAACTATAAAGCTTTTTAGAAATTAGCTAACAGATCAGCCGCCGCCGCCGGATCACTTTATTTATATAATCCCTATCTAGCTTTCTGCAACAAAAGTTGCAGGCTCGACAAAAACCATGCATCACAGACTGAAATATCAATCAACACAAATCCAATGGGTTTAGTGTAAACATTATTTCACAAAAAGAAAAACACTGTTTATATATTGATGATCCAGTATATGTATGGTTCACCTCTGTAAAACACACTCACAATAAATGTCTACAGGTCAAGGTCACAGTCCTACACAAAAGGCATGTACCTACTGTGGATTCATTTTTATGCCCCACCTACGATAGTAGAGGGGCATTATGTTTTCTGGTCTGTGGCTCTGTTGGTTCGTCTGTTCGTTCGTTCGTTTGTTCGTTGGTGCATTCGTCCACAGGTTAAAGTTTTTGGTCAAGGTAGTTTTTGATGAAGCTGAATTCCAATCAACTTGAAACTTAGTACATTTGATGCTTATGATATGATCTTTCTATTTTTAAAGCCAAATTAGACTTTTGACCCCAATTTCACGGTCCACTGAACATAGAAAATGAAAGTGGGAGTTTCAGGTTAAAATTTTTGGTCAAGGTAGTTTTTGATGGAGCTGAAGTCCAATCTACTTGAAACTTAGTACACTTGGATGCTTATGATATGACCTTTTTAATTTTAAATCCAAATTAGACTTTTGACCCAATTTCACGGAACATGGAAAATGATAGTGCCAGTGGGGCATCCGTGTACTTTGGACACATTCTTGTTTTTCATGGGTACTATTTTAACAAATTGAGAGAAAAGTATATTTTCATGGATGTTTGATTTCATGGTTTTCCCAAAGTCTTAAGAAAATGTGAACTTCATCAAATATGAAAATTAGTTATTTCCTTATTCCCATGATAAAAGATAATTAATATCTCATGAAAAATAATGAATCTACTTTATAATATGTTTCTAGATTTAAAACAAATTATTTCAAAGTCTACAGGAGATGTGAATAAATTTTAACAGAGACCTACAAAGAATAAATTTTCAAAACGATGAAAATTACAACAAAAAATACTTAGAAGGCAACAACTAATTGTGAAAACTGCATGGGGGGTCTTTTGGTAGCATGCTTTCCTCAAGTGAGGAAATGGTTCTATCCCCAGCTGGGTCAAATCAGAAATTTCCAAATTGGTATTTGCTGCTTCTCAGCTATGGTTAAGCATGCGGCAATAAGTAAGGGCAAAGACAAGTCAAGCAGGATTCAATGTGTCATGGAAGGGCCATTGAAATACTAAGGCTTTTCTACCTCAGGCATAGATTACCTTAGCTGTATTTGGCAAAACTTTTAGAAATTTTGGTCCTCAATGCTCTTCAACTTCGTACTTTATTTGGCCTTTTTAACTTTTTTTGGATTTGAGCGTCATTGATGAGTCTTTAGTCGTGGTATCTATGAAGAGTTTATTTCCTACAGACTTTTACCTTGGGAACAAGAATGCTTAAGACTGCCTCTTGGTATGGGGTGTTCTTGCTGCACTGATGACTCATTGAGACATTGCGCTGTATTCTGCTTTTTAGTTTCGTTGATTCTTCGTTGACGCATTTCCTGTTTACTGAAGGGTCTGTATTCATACCATTTTATGTTCTCATCCAGAGTATGGTTTAATTTGCCACTAAACATTAAACAGCCATCCATATATCAACCAATATCTGATTCCCCCCAAAAAAGACTTGAAAGCAGCCCAATCAACAACATACAATACATGGTTCAGAGGATGAGTGGGTATAGGAACAACAAGAATGTGTTCCAAGTACACAGATGCCCCATCCACACTATCATTTTCTATGTTCAGTGGACCTTGAAAATGGGGGGAAATCTCTAATTTGGCATTAAAATTAGAAAGATCATACCAAAGGGAACATGTGTGTATTTCAAGTTGATTGGACTTCAACTTCATCAAAAACTACCTCAACCAAAAACTTTAACCTGAAGCGGAACAGACAGACGCACTAACCAGAAAACATAATGCTCATAAATGGTGCATAAAAATTAAAAATATTTGTGCACAATCATCTCATTTATCTATCTAGCATTGTTGTAAAAAGTAAAACAATAAAAATCTGTAGTCCACTAACCAACAGGATGACCACTTGATGACTTGTACAACAAATATAAAAGATGACGGTCTTAAAATGTGCTCATTAATACAGAAATCTAGCAAGTGCAACATGTGGAGCAGGATCTGCTAACCCTTCCAGAGCATCTGAGATCACTCCAGTTTTTGTTATGGTTTGTGTTGATTAGTGTTTAGTTTTCTATGTTGTGTCTTGTATACTGTTATTCGTCCATCAGTCTTTTTCTTTTTGTGCCATGGCTTTGTCAGCTTATTTTTTACTGCATTGGTTAAAGTAGAACTACCGGACAGCAGAGTACTTAAATTTAAGGTATATTCATTTTCATAACACTCGTCTGGATTTTAATCTGATTTGATTCTAAGCAATATAGCTCAGGTAATTTTTCTGTGCACCCTTACAGCAATATTAAAACACTGAATAAATAAACACAAGCTGCTTTTTAAAGATTATTTTTAATCATTTAATACATTTCAAGTTAACTTGTATAACATCTAATTGATTTTAAAATGTTTACAAGCTCATGAATAACAACAGAATCAGTATAAAGGGAGTTAACTCAGAAACATCTCACTAGATGGGAGATAACTCTTGTATTCTTATAAAGAACACAATTTAAAACACTATGAACTACAAGTAATAATTATATTTCATTGGATTTCATATTGTTTTTAAAAAACTATTTGTAGATTAGTTTATTTGGTAAAAAAACATTTATTCATGGGATGGCTAATGTAGAATAAATATGGACAGAAGCTAAATATTATATTTCATTGGATTTCAAATTTGTTAAAAACTCTTTGTATATCATTTTTTTGTAAAAATATTCATTGGACGGCTGGTGAAGAATAAATATGGACATAATTATATTTCATTGGATTTCAAAATTTGTTAATAGATGTAGTATGAGTGCCAATGAGACAACTCTCCATCAAAGTCACAATAAAACTATATGTAAATCATTTTTTTGTAAAAATATTCATTTATAAGACGGCTGGTGTAGAAAAAGAATGGACGGAAAATGAATAATGTCACAGTTTCAAAAAGTCAACTTATGACATGGCCACTTCAAAAATAGGTATTTGAGCATGAGCAGGTGGTTGCTATGTGTAACTTAAATAATAAAAAAGTATTTTGATAAAAACGGTAAAATGTTGATGATTCCAATATTTTCATCATTTTCTAATAATGTACAAATTGATAAATGGAATGCATCGAAGTTAAATATCAATAAAAAAATGTCAAATGTTAAATGTATTTCTTGTTAAACAAAGGTGAAGAAAACTTGAAACTTTGATCATGATAAATATTTCAAGAATTACAATTTTGATGCTTTATGATAAGTTAATTTGACATACCCAAGAATATGACGTATTATTTCCAAGTGTCTAAACACAATACTGATATACATGTACAATGTATTCATTATGATTTGTTTGAAACCAATTTTCATAAATTTCACAAATAAAGGTGAAAATCTAATTTAAAAGTTTAAAAGGCAATTCCAAATTCAAGACAGGCCAAAGTCATTTTAGAGCAGTTGTTTCTTTGGTCAGCTGGCTACCCAAATTGTGTTTCTGTTTTGGAAATTATTCCAAAATTAGCAATTTGGTGTTTTGAAGATTATTTAAGAAAGTAAATATGGCTTCAACGCAGTAAAATATGGATAATCAAAAGAAAAAGAAAATAAGTAGTAAGGGAGTTATCTCCCCTTAAAATGAGTGTAAAACACAGCACACATTAAATACACAGCAATAAAGAAAATTGTAAAAAAACAATATTTATAAATAAAATATGATACAAATAAATTAATAAACAAATATATTGGACAGAATCAAGACAGTAGATCATAAATATTGGTCAGTATACATGAGGGTCAGGGAGGGGTTTACAGAATAGAAAATAAAGGGTAAAAATTGCAGAATTAAAATACAAATAATATAAAGAATAGAGAATAATGGACGCTGATATATTTATAAGATTGAATAATGGAAAAAATGAATAAAAAATAGAGAAAAAAACTGTCTAAAACGATAATGAATACAGAAATGAAATACACCCTTCCAGACCCCTCATATACGCCACTTTAAAGCACTTTTTAACAGTCAATACATATGTATACAGATAAATTGTAATAAATAAATAAATAAATTAAAACTTCATGTAATACTTGTTACTTTAAGTAATAATAAATTCTCTAGATATATAATAAATATCAACAATTTAAAAGCCTGAGAAAACCAAGGCATTATTTTTTAAACCTATTTCAACATTTGTTTGTCAAAATCAATATCCAATTTAAAGAGATTAAATTAAAAAAATGTAACAGTAAAATTTTGTCACGATCTAACTTTTAAAATACAAATTGTGTTTGTAAGCAATTTAAACAAGTCACGATTTTTATTTTATCTATATAATTAAAAATATAGAAATATTTAGACAAGAAATTTTTAAAAAGACTGCTATTTTTTATCGATAAACTCAACGAAAAATCGAAAGTAGAATATATCGATATTTACAGTAATTCTATCAATTTCTATATCTTGTCTCTTGAAGATGATATTTTTCAGTAATTAATAATTGAACAGTCTGCACGGTTGGTTAGCCACTAGTCCGATGCCCCATACTAGTAAAATTTCTTTCAGACTAGTAAGTTTTTGCAAAACTTTGTTTGGACCAATAAGAAAAATGTCAGAATATTGGTCTTCGGACTAGTAGTTGAACAAGTTTTTAGTGCAGACTGATTGAATTTACTGTAATTTTAAGATATGTACAGTAAAATCCAAATAATGACTTACAAAATATCTATCCACTGTTCATTTGAGGCTATACTATAAATTGTTGAATTTTCACTTCATTGTTTCTTCTTCACATAAGAAGTTTTATTCAATATTCAATTCAGTAGAGTTTAAGGTACAATGTTCTAAATAGCATAATTTGCTTAAGTGAAGATTTTCTTGTTTTATCTGGCAATTTAAAAGATACCTAACGGCCATTAAGAAAATAATGAAAAATTTGAAAGACAGATTAATATGTGAAGCATAATAAAAAAAAAAATAAAGTACTTAAACACTCCTTCTGAAGATTGAGTATCATGCTTTTTTATATATAAATACTTAGGTCTAGTATATAAGTATTTGTTGTACCAAGGTGTCTACGTAATGAATTTTTATGTCAATAAGGGTGAAATACTGGAATGTTTTGAAAAAATATCATTTAAGTATAGATTGGTATTAAAACAATTTAAAATTCAAATTGTTATCTGTATATATTATGGACTATTAATTCAGAAAAAAAGAAATGAATAAGAAATGTAACTTAAATCAATAAAAAGGCAATAAAAGTCTGTCATGCATAACAAAATAAATATAGTATTAATGGACGGTTTGTTTGACGTAATTCCTATATAATGAACAACCCATTTAAAACGATAAAATCTTTATAAAAGACATTTATAATTTAAATTAAATATATCATACATCTTAAGTTGGCAAATGTCATCATATAAAGTTAGTTACAATAATGCACTCTGAAGAACAAAGCATTAAGTTAATTAAAAACAAAGTAGAAGAGCATACAAGGTATAAAAATTAAACTTCCTAATGATATATTGAAAAACCATAATTCATGATCTAAAATATGTAAATTTTCATAAACTTGACGTTTTTTTCTTCTGTCTTCAACAATTGCAGATGAAAAGTCCTGATACTTTACCAGTTTTTGGCTATTTTTCTAACCCCAAAAATTCAATTGTTATTTATTAGTCCAAATTATGATTTTTATAAGAAACATGCACAATTATGGCACCACAATGGTAACCACGGTAACATGATTGTTCTTATGCATCAGAACTTGTTGATTTTGTAATTGTCAGACATTTTTACATATTTTGTCATCAAATACTAATATAATTTGTTGAATTTGAACATTGACTTTTCATGAACATTCTCATTGAAATATGCTATTGACTGGATAGTAGACAAAAATATACAGTGCCAAAAAATACCATTGAAATTAATTATAAAACTGCATTTTGAGTTGAGATAGACAGCAAAAAATACAAACAGTATACTGTTCCCAATGGAATGGGAAGAGAGACACACACTTATTTTGGTCTAGGCTTACAGTGTTCCAGTAATTTGACAATTAATATACATATAATAACAAACAATTACATTGATCAAGAGCAATGTCAAATATTACTTAATACTTCAAAGTCTACACACTGCACAAAATATATACTATTATTTTTAAACAATGTTGGTATATAGTTGTTGATGAAAAAAAACCTGGAAAATGTTCAAATGGTCAGTAATAAGGTACTTCCAGTATTTGACTGCAACCTCTCCCCCCCTTTCATAAATGTTTTTCTGTACAAAAATAAATAAATTTTGAAATAATTTTTTTCAGTTCTACCGTATTCAACACAATGAAAAAATCAATTAATTTTGGTTTATTTTTTCTAAAAATTGATTTTAAAATACCTCTTCAAACATTTTTAGTTTTCCTTAACAACATGCAATTATAAATGTCAATTCCAAATTAAATCTTTATCAAAAACCTTTAATTAGAACCAAATGAAAATTTGCAAGTTTACTTTTCATCAACAAAAACAAACAACAGAATTAAAAATTTCCAATAATTATAAATAAATAACAAAAATAAATACAATATCACAGATACAGCTATCCCATGATTCAAAGTGAGAATTATGGGATGTAAAATGGAGGGAATACTTATAACAAAGATGTTGACATGTGAACAATTCAAGAGTTAGCTCCTTTTGAAAATGGACGGCATACAACTGACATATTTACACAAAATGGTAAAATAAAAGTTTTGTTGAAAAATGATGACATCAGTATATATGTATTCTATCAAAAATGATGATTTCAGATCGTGTTTTAACTGTGTACAAAAAAATGTACATTTACAATAAAATGACATTCAAATGTGCAGTGGACACTCTCTGAAACAAATGACAAACGCTCTGTTACAAAGAAATGCCCTTTTTGTGTTAAATTCACAATCAACAACTTCTAAACTTTATTGTGCACAAACCATATCACTCAACTATGTGCGGTATCTTTGTACAACGTCATAAGGGGAAGAAAAAAAACATAAATGCATTTTACATTTCAAATTTTAGCTGGCCACAAAATAGTCACCCATAAAATTCCTGAATATCATGTAAAAATAACTCTGATGAAAATATCCTTTAACAATATTTTGTTCTAAATTGTGAACCATGATTCTCATTAGTTAAAGAACACCGGAAGTTTTCTTTCTGTTTAACAAAAACAAACAAATATAAATTATCCTTAACAACACATAAAATTAACCATAATTAACAGGTCTCTTATATTCTCTAATAAATTGGTCCAAATTTAACAACCATGATCACATGACATCAACAATTGATCACATGACATCTTTAACAACTTGTCCTCCATTTTGGACTAGGTATTTGTCCCTTTTTATATGTTCATCACAAGTTCCGTTAACATTTGTGAATAATTTTGTTCCACACTTAGCGAAGGCAGTGTCACAGATTTATCGCCTTCACGTAATGTCACTAATTGTAAGGAGGCTGTTCCTCCGTAGCCATTTTTATTGTCCAATGACAAATGCGGTAAATACTTGTCAGCGATGGTGTCGACCAAATAAGGATCTTCTCCAGAAACAATAGCCTTAGAGTTAGTAATGTGAACTTTGGTGGGAATTGTTACTTTCTTCTGTCTGCTACAAAAATAAAGAAAAATACACAAATTATTATTTTCAAACAAATCTGGAGAATATAAAAAATATAAAGCAAATAATGCCACTTGGTGGTTATCTTAATCATACCTGCCAACTGTCACTATTTGAGGGGATTTCCCCCATGGAGGCTCCAAAATTGAAATTTGGAAAGAGCAATTTTGTCCTCAATTTTAAATAAAACAATTATTTTACAATGATTTTAGGCTTATAAAAGTATGAAGAAGCCAAAAAACAACATTAAAATGTATTAGAAGGCCCACTTGAATTTTTGTTTGAACTATGTCAGGCATCTTACACACAAAACCCCCATAGGTATTTTGAAAGGTTGGCAGGTATGCTTAATAATAAGAACTTGCATTCTCATATATATCTGATAAACAGAATAAAAAAAAAGGCTTATTCTGAATTCACATTAACTGAACTAGGATTTTGTTCATATGCACATAACCATTTCTGAGTTTACAGTAAACACACCATCAAAATCATGTGTTCTTAGGTTGCCCTATAACACCACTGTCCCTTGCTAAGATGAGTTTTGGGCAACAGCAAACATGTTTAACCCAATCACATTCTGTTTGTGTCTGTCCCAAGTCAGTATTGTGTGTAGATTGTTGTTGTACATGTTGTGTATACATAAATCAGGCTTTATTTTTGAATGCTTTTACATCTTGTCTTTGCTTTCATCCACCATTTTCTACTTAAGAAAATGCCTGAACGCACATGATCAAGTCCGGAATATGACAGTTGTTATCAATTTTGATTTTTGATGTTGCCTTTTGATTACCATGATTACAGACTTTCCATTTTGAATTTTCCTCAGAATTTTGGTATTTTTGTTATTTTACTTTTTGCATGATCGATTTTGGTCATTCTTGAAGATTGTAAAGTAACCTGAAGTTGCTAACATCTACTTCATTTGATCTTTGGTGAAAATATGTCTCATTAGATGTTTTTATTTAATAAAACGTAAACACTTAAAACAAAAAATTGTTACATACTTCCCCCTTCTAATTGACCCTTGATCTTTATGACCTTCTGGTTTAACCCTATCAAACAGTTTCTTCATCCACAAGTCGGTATCTCCTGTTATTATAAGCTTTCTCTCTTGAGCAGGTCGAGATGGTTTTTTCATCTTGTCTTCTGGGGGTGTTATAGGTCGAACATCTGAAAAATAACCAAAGATAATGAAAAATTAGTTGTCAACTTATGGGTTCAAAAGAAAGTCTCCCTGCATAATCCTTACTTTGGTTTTCATAAAATGTAGCCTCATCTAAACTTGTGCGTGACCTTGACTGCTGTGGCACCTACTTCTATGAAAATAAGTGTTGAACTAGGATGTTTGTTACCTGACAATCATATCATAAACCACACATAGTTCTTACATCTCCTTCAGATAGGGGAAAATAAAATATTACAAATTGTCTTATTCATTCAAGATATTCTTATTTACAATTTCCAGTGTTTAAAGGAACAGTTTTTTTCTTATGTGTTATGTCTCTATTGTTCTAGATATTTTAAGTTGGTAATAAGTTTCTGACAAGAAGAAAAATATAATTCTGTAACTCTAAATGAATATATTGAAAACATAAACTGAAACAACTGTTATACTTTAATTGTATTCTCAGTTATTTGAATTGAATAAAATCAACATAAATACTTAAAAGAAATAGAGCTGCAATGCAACATGTGACATTGAAAACAAAATAACTTTTTTTTATGCTAAATGTAATGCTTTCCAAAATTTCTGTTTGATCATGTGTTATTACTTGTTCTATATGCCCATTTGTTCAAAATAATTGGCTCAGCTGCTGTCATTTGAACAGTCAAAATATTTTTGGTGATTCCTAACAAAACCTTTCTGGTATATATTTTCTAGATAATTTTTTTGTAAATTTGATAAAAGAAAATGTTGACCGACTTTATAATTCCCACTTTCTGTGTCAATCAATAATATATTACTCAAGAGTCTTACTTCTACCTTTAGCAAAAATAGACTCATTATATTAATTGGACAATAAATCATTTACTTATATAAAGCCTCATTATACTTCTAGGAAGATGATTAATTAATTCAGATCCTCAGATGACTTATATAAATTAACTATTGATTACGGCTAAAAATCAAGGAATACCATTAATATGGCGTTATTCATAAAGTCGAAGAGAAATAGAGAATATGAATAAAAGCAAATATACTAGGCATAATTGTAAATGAGGCACAAAGATACGAGAACAGCATAAGTTATTTAGGGGTCAATGTATGACCTTCAACAATGGATAAGTGCCTATGTCAAACTGTAAATCGTCCCTAGTCAACATGTGACAGGTGTTTCACTTGTTTATTAAGATCTCAACTCTCCCCCTTTTTTCACATTTAGCAGGTAAATTTGAAAATGACCTCAAACTAAAGATACAAAATACAAATCTCAGAAGATATTTAGAGGTCAATTTATGACCTCTAACCAGCAAGCAAAAGATACAAATTACAAAATATATTAAGGTTACACTGACCACTTTCCTGACTTTGGACATGTACATATGTGATTTTTTTAAACTAGATTTTTGAGATTTCAAATCCTCACCCTTTGTTTAATCTCATTTAGTAGGGTATACTTAAAAAAGACCAAGTCTGAGATACAAATAACATGTACTTGATGTACCAAACATGTATTTAGGTGTCAGACCACCAATTACTCCCTCCAATTTAGAACGTATGTAAAAGTAGTCCTACTTTGACAGAAAATAGTGCTTTTGATGTCATTGTTTACTTAAACTAACCAACAAATTTGCAGAAATGAAACTTTTGGTGAAAGGGAAATATATTTAGACCATTTTGAGCCAAAATTCACTTGTCTATGAGTTTGCATTAAAAATTCATGATTAATGCGCTACATAGTACACTAATTTAAGATTTCCAGAAAACCGGGAGTTATTTTGGTAGTACCTGTCTTTTCAAAATCAGAAATTTGTTACAAGACTTTAAACATTGGTTGAAAATTGGCATGTAGGAAGGTGATACATGTACAATTCAGGAAATACCTGGTTTCCTTGAAGTTAAACTTAAGGTAAAATATTCAGAAAGCTGTGAAAATTGCAAAATTTGGTTGAACAGATAGGGATTTTTAATTGGTGGTCTGACACCTATAATACATATAATTGATGTTTATTCAAGCTCCTATTGGAAATGAAAGGGAGTTCCCCTCAAATATTTCAGGAGTATTAGACCCACTTAAATTCAAAAGTGTCTTTTAATTATAAACCATTTAAATTAGTAGACAATTTTTTATCACTCACTCAGATCAAATGTATAAACTTGTCAAGTTTATTTCATTATAAATCATTCTTTTATTCAAAAGCACGATGTTCATGATATTAGCCTTATTTTAAAAAGATGAATTACAAAAGTTGTTACACAAAATTGAACCCTAAAATGGAACAAAAACCATTATTTATAGATCATTGGTCAAAATAGTTCATTTACAGCATGTAAACTTCCGAAACATTATATTGTTTCTAAAACAGGATCGCTAAATTTATAAATATATAATTTTTCCAATGTATGTGTGCAAAATTTGCATTTTTTTTTTAGAAATACTGCTGCTTCACCTTATAAATTGTATTGAATATATTCAAATAAAGCCACATTCAACAGAATGTCACATGGTCACATTCTTTTTGTGTCTGTCTTAAGTCAGGACCCTCAGTAGAACAGGGGTTGTTGTGTATGCCTGTCATATCAAATGTCGTTTGAAAATTGTTTTGTTATAAATATGGCCCTCAGTTTTCTGTTTTTCATTTTATAGCAATACAGAAAGAGTTTTTCACAGTTGAAGGCTGTACAGTTGCCTATAATTGCCAATGATGGTACCACCTCATTTTAACTCTCATTTGCAATCATACCATTATATATAATTCAGGCCATAAAAAAGAAAATAGCTCCAGTCATGCTTCAGTCCAATCATTCCTTATATAACCAAACAAATTTTTCCCACAAAAGGGGGAGTGGGGCAGCCCCTAAGCCCCCCCCCCCCCACACACACACACACTGGATCTGCCTATGTCCATCTCACTATAACCAAATCAAACATTAATCATTTATTTCAATGATCGGTAATCAAGCTACATCTATTGAAATGTTCAATTTATGTAAACAATGAAAATGATTTTTAATTCATAATTAATATCAATTCAATAATAAATTGATGTTTGGCTCAATATTCAAATTCAATTTAAATGACGCAACAAAAGTTGGTACGTTTCCAATCAAAATATTGGTATCAATAAATATCTTTTATAATTTAATTAAATCGTTTATATAACTGAAACTGATGTTTAACACACATGTATTTACAAATGTTTTATATAAATTCCTTTGAGATTTTAATATAATTTAAATACAATATATGTGAACTCCAGACTTAAGATACATTGTGTCAAGGTCGTCCATATAAAATGCCATTTGCATACCCGTAGCCAGGGGGGTTTGGGGGGGTTCGGACGAACCCCCCTTGAAATCAAATAAGCACTGTTAAAGTCAATGTTTTGTTCAAATTGTGACTGTTTAAGTCGAGTTCATGAGTTCAACGAACCCCCATTGGAAATTTCTGGCTACAGGCCTGATTTGTATTGTGTCGATGGTCGTCCATATAAAATGCCATTTGTAACATGTTCCTTATCTATAGCAAAAAGTGGGAGAAGATACTGTTTAATAATTACATTAGATGTATGTTTCATTATAATACGTTATTCTGATTGGCTAACTGCACAGCACGTGCTATTCCTGAAACAATTGTATTAGACAATAACATTTATCATTCATGATGACACGAGGTCCCACAATAAAGTGCATAGGCAAATTAAATGAAAACTTGATAAAAATCGTGTTTTCATGATTCTAGCTAAAAGAATGTAATTATAAGTATTGAATGCTTCTTTTTGTAACTTTATAGGGTTGTAAAAGCGTTGACCGTGCTCACATTTAAAGTATGAAGCGCTTCTGCGCTTCATACAAAATGTACTTCGGTCAACGCTTTTACACCCCAATAAATTTACAATAAGCAGCATTCAATTCTTAAATAAACATTTTTAAATGCCTTTGAGATATGCAATTAATCCCCTTAATTACATGTGTAAACTTGAGTCTAATTAAGATACATTTACATCATATGTAGTGTCAAGGTCATCTACATTAAATTCTGTTTGTATTATATGTTCCTTGGCAAAACAGGGAGATAAAATTTAAAACATAACCAAAAAAGTAAACATTAAACTACAACAACTCATCAAAAAAACTTGATGTATTCCAAGAACAGAATGAAGAAAAGTAATCAATTCCTGCAATTACATGTATATAACACATATAACACATATCATTTCAAATCTTTTCCTGCTTTGACGTCAATTGCCTTTAATATGTTACTTACAAAAATGTATGTGCATTGTTAGCAACAACAAAAAAATCCCTAACTTCCTAGAATCTACATGTAACTAACCTTTTAAGGGAGCTACCATTTGATTTTTATGGGGGGGCTAGGATGAAAAATTTTGTCCTGCATTTTTTTTAGCTGTAATCTCTGTCCTGCCTTTTTATTTTTCACTCTAATCAGTCCTGCCTTTTTTTTTTTTTTTTTTTTAGTTTATCCTGACTTTTTTTTACCTAAATTGTCGTCCTGAATTTTTTTTTTTGCAAGTGTCACATCCTGCCTTTTTTTTTACTCAAAACTCCTGTCCTGCCTATTTTTTCAAATTTCATCCTAGCCCCCCCCCCCTAAAAATCAAATGGTAGCTCCCTAAGGCATCATGGGTAGCCAAAATCAAACAAATAATTTTTCAAGCGTGGCCCCTAAAACCCTGCCAATTCAGTGCTTACTATAAATGATAGGTCAATGACCTTTTGTTTTTTCTTAGTAAAGTTATATATAACAGTCAAAACTGATTAAACTTAAGGCTGTTTCAAATGTCAAGTTGTAAATAGATAAAACCACAAGAATGAAACAATACCATTAAAGGTCACAGAAAGGTTCATGATGGTTCAAATGCTAATATAATGTAACATGATGGACAAAACAAATTAAATATCTAAATTAGTTCATATACAACCACATAGTGACCATATAAAAATTTATTGATTGTTGGTTGCTTATAATGTCCAGCGGCAAATATTTCATGCATATTCAGGACGAGAATTCCATATAAAAATAAAAGATGTGGTATGATTGATGAGGGGAGGCAGGACCTTTTTCGGGACATCAGGATTGGATGTTTTTAAGCTCAGGATTTTGGGATTGACCTTTTGGGGATCTAGGATTTCCTTTTTTTAAATATCAGGATGTTGGGATTTATTTTTTTTTAAAATTTGGGACCTTGGAATTTAATGTTTGTAAGCCCAGGATAACGGGATCAGGACCCCTCCACCCCCACCCCCCTCATTGTTTATGAGACAACTCTCCATCAGAGCAGACTCAGTTAGCAACTGTAGGTTAGCATACAGCCTTCAGCAATGAGCAAAACCCATATACTTATAATTAGCATGATATTAAAGGCCCTGAAATAACAAATGAAAAACAATTCAAAAGAGAAAACTTAAGTGTTCTCATGCAAGCGTTAAACAATATATAAAAAGACAAAAATATTCGTTGGTATACAGACAGACAGACAAGGTGATTGCAAAGAAGCAAGAAGCCACATCTTCTAGAGTGGTGATGACGTAAACAGGTAAGTCATCTCATCCAAAAAAAAAAAGAGAAAATAAATCTTTCAAGAGAAAAACAGAAACAAAAACATTTATCATGGTCCAAACTAAAAAGACACACCTGAATATAACAAAACCAGACAGCTCTGTTAAAAGCAAAAACAGACAGCAAGGACTTTATTTGGTATGGCCTACAATAAGGCCTCCTTTTACTCAAATTCAATTTACAATTTTCAAATATGATCATAAATTCAAAGCAAATCTTTTCAATTAGAAAAGTAAACATTTTACTTTTCAAATACAGAAAAGTCTTAATTTGCATGTTTCTTAAAAACGATTGACATTTTATAGAATTTTCAAAGCTATTGGGAGTTTTGATCTATTCAATTTTAACCACCAGGTAGACAACAAATTTTCAAAACATTTGAATTCAACCATACAACATGTACAATATAAATCAAAAAGTCATCTATACAAAAGGTAGTATTGATATTTTCCATATATTTGAGGTAGATTATAAATTATTGAAAAGTGAAATTGACGCTCAGTTGATTTCCTTGTAAATTATACCTTTTAGTATAATATATATATATATATATATACAATCAATATTTACATTGTATGGAAGGCGTTTGATAGAAATTATATCCTCGAGAGATGAAGCACTTTAATATTTAGACGCCATTATAATCTTAAGCCTCTTTAAAACTAACTTGATTTTTTTTTAAATTTTTGTTGTTGTTTAATTGATAAAAAGTCCACTATTAGGGTAGATGTGATATTGTATTTTTTTAATGAAATAATTAAACTGAAATATCATTTTTAATATGTATTATGCGAAGATGTTCAGGATAAGTTTTATTTTAATATGTATTATCAGGGTTTTTTTTCTGTTCCCTATTGCTTTGGAGGTAGCTGAACTATAGGGGGACATTTAATAAGTATTCTTGTGTAAAGTTTAACAAAAGTTTTCAAAATGTGAAAAGGCATGAAAAACAGACAGTTGTAGCATACTGGATGTGACATGGTTGAAAATGCACTCTTGAAAAATAAGTTGAAGGTATAGAATTCAAACCCCTAGTTAAGATCCGGTTGTAAAGAACATACACGAAAGAATTAAATATTTTTAATATAATAGTTCCTACCCATACTGCATATATAGCTGTATCTTTGTCAATAGGTGAAATATTTTGGTAGCAATTATATCAAATGAAAGCTTTAAGACTCGGAATCACTGCAGAACCCTTGTAGGTGAAATATTTTGGTAGCCATTATATCAAATGAAAGCTTTATGACTCAGAATCACTGCAGAACCCTTGTAGGTGAAATATTTTGGTAGCCATTATATCAAATGAAAGCTTTAAGACTCGGAATCACTGCAGAACCCTTGTAGGTGAAATATTTTGGTAGCCATTATATCAAATGAAAGCTTTATGACTCGGAATCACGGCAGAACCCTTGTAGGTGAAATATTTTGGTAGCAATTATATCAAATGAAAGCTTTAGGGCATGGAATCACTTCACAACCTGAACCCATAAATGATAAAAAAAATTTAATAATAAAGAAGTATATAAAATTTCAATAGGAGGGCACATTTGCCCTGTCGTTCAAAACAGAAGTACCTGTTTTTGTGCAACCAAACTTCCGGGAACCAGCAATTGCTCTAATATGCAATTAAAAGTATGTTGAATTTTTCAGGGCAAGTCAGGATAAGGTACAGTTTTAACATGAAATAACTGCCACTATATTTTAACAAGCGACAAAGAAGCCAGTAATGCTTGAAATTGCAGAATTTAACATAGAAATCAATGGGGCTATGAATTAGTGCTTTTATTCCTGAATTAAGCAGCACAATTTGTTTTTATTTGCCCAAATAGTATTGGCTACAATGCACAATGCACAGCTAGATATGAAAAAAGTCTTTTTGGCTTTTTACAATAAAATATTTGTAATTATTACATCTTTTAAAAATATTAGAGAATAATTAATGGGCAAAAAGTATAAAAAATAGAGAAAAATGGAAATGAAAAATTAAGTAAAAAGAATAATGACATGCTTAAATATAAACAAGAATGTGTCCAAAGTTCAATGGATGCCCCACTTAAATTATCATTTTCTATGTTCAGTTGACAGAGTTAAAATCTTTAACATGAAGCGGGACAGACAGACAGACTAAAGGACTGACGAACAAACATTTGCATAGACCGAAAAACATAATGCCCCTAGGTGGGGCATAAAAATAGAGAATAATGAGCAAGGTATAAAGAAAAGAGTAAAATTGCCTAAAAATTTAAGAATACGTACAGATGTCAAAAACCCCCCCATCAAGATCCTCGTTCATGTATATAGAAATAAGAGACTCTCAATAAATGTCTGATCTTTTTCCTGTTTTGATTGTTAGCATATATAATTATACTTTTATTCAGAAACATTCTAAAATCGTCAAAGAAAACTGGAAAAAAAGTCCTGCTTTGATGCTTGTATTGAATGAATGGCTTTCGTAACTAGGTAACCAATCATTAACTACCTCAAAGAAAATATCACAAATTGAGGAAAAATTGATTACATAGAAAAAGAGAGACAAACACAATATTTATCTATTAATGCATTAATGCAATTTGTTATACAAGATAACTTGGAGAGTCCCGACTTTTCACCTGAGACAAATTTATAAAAGGAAAGGTAAAAGACAAATATTGTTTGCAATAGTTACGTGCAAAAACAGCTATGATAACAGGCATTATATGATCTTCATGTATTAATAGGCTTTGGAATAATAAATGACAATAACTAAATATTGATTTGACAAATGACAAAATAAGTACAATTTAAATTTAAATGAAGCATTACTTCCAATTGATTATTTTCTTATTAACGACTTTTGATTCCAGAATAAATAATTTCTGACACTGGTAACCTCCAAACTGGTAAGACATTCTGGTACTCGGTCAAGTAAGAGCAACTGAAGAAAGTAAAACCAAGCTAACAATCGGTACAATTAGGAGGGAAATTAACTTTAAATTTTCACAGAACTGATTGTGCAAAAAAAGAGAAGCATCATGAAAGGATTTGGAGTGTAAAATTTGCTAATATACAGACAAATCAATCTCTCTGGGTATCCAAAATATTTAACCACAAAAAAGTGGCATAACTATGTGAAAATGTCTCAGCTTTGAAAGGAGCTATCATACATATCTAAGTTTATGAGCAGAGGAATTGCTCATCTGTGGCAATTCCTCTTATTATTTATTCCAGAGTCATCAGTCACGAATACATTTGTATGTCAATTCTCTAAGACTCTTTATATATAAAAGAGATACAAAAGAAAACACTGTGAAAGGGACATTCAAACTCATAAGTTGAAAAATAAACGCCACCACTAAAAAAGTAAAGACAAACAGACAAACAACAGTTCACAAAACACAACATAAAAAATTAAAGACTGAGAAACACCAACCCCAAAGAAAACTGGGGTTGGTCTTAGGTGCTCCTTAAAGGTAAAACTCTTTTTCAAATCACAAGAGTTGACACAAATATTTGCACATGGTTAAAACAAAATGAAACAAAATGTCCAGCTACAAGAGTTGGCTTAATATGTGTTGTTTTTTTGTAAATCAAGAAATTTATCTGACTTAAAGAAATATCTTTTTTTAATAAGCAGGTCTGACAATTTTGTCCACTTATTTTGTCATCTATTCTTTAACTATTGTGGCAATCCTGTAATAGGTTAAAAACAGTGACTTAGCACTAACTAGCTATAACATTGTTTCTTTGGAATTTGACCTGTATACAAATCTCTACACTATTAGCTAATTTCGAAGTTGAGAATATAAATTTAAAATAAAAACCTTTTAAAGTAGAAGTTGTTAATCTTTTCTAGCAAGTGAGATTAACTTTATACATAAATATATACATGTATACAATAATGAACATTTTTAAAACTTTAAATTTATTATAAGCCCTTTTTCACTCGCAATGAGGAATATATGTACAATGATATAGAGAATTAAAAAGTTGTCACAGAAACATCACCAGCATCAACTCTTAAAGATTGCAAGTTTCAAAATATTATTACCAAATTCATAGTACACCCCCACCCCCTTTCTCTTTTCAAGCACTCATCACATTTTGATATGCCTTCATTAGCAAATAAACTAATAAAACATCAACCAGAGTTGCCATTATTTTGCTCTGAGCTCTTTCTGACATTGTTTCATTTTAAAAAAAAAAATTTCAAATATGAAACTGATTCTTTCTTAATAGCATGATTAAATTAAATCTAATTTAGGAGGACTTATTTATATTAATATTTGTTAAAGTGTTGTTCAATCAGATTAAATTTACAAACTATAATCTGTTATACAATACATGTATGATTATCTACATGAAATAAACCAACTAGTGGTACATGTACATCTTGGAATTTTAAATACATGTAGGATTAAATTTAAGACATTCCTGAATTTCATTTTTTTAAGAAAGAAACAATAATGTGTCCATAGAACATGGATGCCCCACTCACACTATCATTTTCTATGTTCAATGGACTGTGCAATTTGGGTCAAAACTCTAATTTGGCATCAAAATTAGAAAGATCATACCATAAGAAACATGTATACTAAGTTTTAAGTTGATTCGATGCAACTTCATCAAAAACTACCTTGACCAAAATCTTTAACCTGATTGAAGCGGGACAGACGGACAAACGAACTGAGGAACGGACGCACAGACCAGAAAACATAATGCCCCTCTTCACTCGTAGGTGGGGCATAAAAACAAGTTCAACTTTAACAAGTGTGCCATTAATAAAGTATTGTTATTCATGAACCTGATTTGAGTCTAAAACAACAAATATAAACTTAATTCTTGTGATGCCAATTATTATTTTACTTTTAAGACGTACAATGTGTGTTAATGTAGGTTTACTTCAAACAGTTTTCCATAGAGGTTCAAAGTTCAAATCTACAGATATAGTAAACATACAAAATTTAAAAAAAATATACACAGAAATCATGCAACAAATCAAAGACAGAAAATGGCCCAATAAATCAACAAAAATAGGTCTTTGTTAAAGTTTCTTGATTTATAAGTCTTGATTTAGACAGATTTAAATACATGTATTTAAACTTATGTGAATTATACATTCTTCTATGGAAAACATATCAAGAAATGATAAAATAAATCATTAAAAATCACGGTAACAGCACATGTTGAATCGCCCTACAAGAGTTATGAATTTTATTTCTAAGTACATATGAGGAATTAAGTTTACAAGATTAGCTTTAAATGTAGATTATTTTGACAACGGTAGACAAACATTCGTAGTTTATCCAAGGTTTAAATACCAGTACAAAAAGCACAATCCAGAAACTCCTTCCTCATTCTTCATAGAACATATAATATAGATAAATTTAAACCTCAGTAATCTATGGCTTCTTTATGCATTCGGGTCAAGATAAATTTGTCTTGGCATGTTTCTGTACATAAAGACCTCACGATCTATAAGTAACGTTGATCCTTAAAATTTAGAATCAGTGCCAATAATGTTGCTGAAAGAATTCAGTATAACTAGAATGCCTTAGGCTATTTGTAAAACTGTTGGTTCATTCATTTTCTTGGGTACCAATTTTCGTAGTAGAAAAATTGCATATTAGTGGATATATTTCATTGTCTGGTGTTGGCAAGGGCCGCATACATTCCTTTAGAAAATTTGTAATTAGTTGAGCATTAAATTTATGGTTCCCCTGTACCAACCCAAATCCACGAAAATTAGTATACAACAAATTCTAATGAATCCATAGTTATACATTCATAATTCAATTTTCATTAAGTTGCAAATTTTTATACTTTGAAGACTCAGGTTGCATATTTTGGCTTTAATATTTACATTTCTTTTCGTTTTGAGATTTCTTCCTATTTCTGTAGCGGAATACTGAGTAATTCGGTTTTCGGACTTTATATACTGTTTTACGCACCCTTTTTCATTTCATCGAGATTTCACACACCAAACTTGTTCGACAACTTTACTACATTTAGATTGTAATATTATGCTCTGTATAAATTCTAATTCTCTGTATTTTCCTTTTTGTAGATATTAGTATGAACAGTTGAGATGATTATATAGATAATATAATGACGCATGATGTATGGACTTTAATATTCGATTGCACGGTATACATGTATTTTGAAAAAATGTTATATTAAAACTGCTTAGTGTGTACCTCCTGCCATATTAGTCTTTGTTGTTTCTTTATATAGAATGAGAATAATTTATGTTCGGATGAGCATAGCGAGGTAGAACATAATGATTTACTTATAGGGTCTTTGCATCAGAACTAAACACATTAATTTAAAAAAAACAGTTGTTGGCATGACAAAGGGTTATATTTTTCTCATATATTTTATGATAGTATGATACTTAAACCCTAACGGGAGGGAATGTGCCTGATATTCATATGATGAAGACATAATCTTTCAATCAATTTAATTGAGGTCTAGAGCTGGCATGTCAGTTAACTGCTAGTAGTCTGTTGTTATTTATGTATTATTGTCATTTTATTTATTTTCTTTTGTTACATCTTCTGATATCCGACTCGGACTTCTCTTGAACTGAATCTTACTGTGCGTATTGTTATGTGTTTACTTTTCGACATTGGCTAGAGGTATAGAGGGAGGATTGAGATCTCATAAACATGTTTAACCTCGCCGCAATTTTGCGCCTGTCCCAAGTCAGGACCCTCTGGCCTTTGTTTATAGTCTTGTATGATTTTCAATTTTAGTTTCTTGTGTATAATTCGGAGTTTACTATGACTTCCATTATCACTATACTAGTATACATATTTTTAAGGGGCCAGCTGAAGGACACCTACAGGTGCAGGAGTTTCTCGCTACGTTGAAGACTCATTGGTGGCCTTTGACTGTTGTTTGTTCTATGATCAGGTTATTGTCGCTTTGACACATTCCCTATTTCCTTTCTCAATTTTAGGTTAACAAACACAGCAAATTTGATCTCAGACATTATCCATTTAGCGCAATTTAAAATGCAAGTATAATCTCTTGCACAGACTACCAGAGGTCAATGGTTTGCAAAAAATATCATTCAACTAAAGGAAATCATGAATATGACAGCAATGTTTTCCAGTAGTTCTGCAGAGTTCTCGAAATGTTTTTTTGCCTGGTGGTCCTTGAAGAAAATATGCAGGTACTGATCACTATCATTTCTATTGCATTAATTACCAAAAAATCCCTAGGACCACCACTTGTCAAGAACTCTGGTTCTGTTGGTAATTTAGTCAATATATTGGTTTAATCAGTTCTTATTGACTTCTTATGCTAGACATTTGAGAGTTCGTGATCTAGTTTTTTTTCCTCAAACTTTTAACTTGTAAAAAGTTCTGAATGTTTTTACTGTTACCTTGAAAGTCTTCCCCTGTTTCCTTAGTCCCTAATGGTGGTAATGAAGGAAACAGGTTACCAGGTGATACATTGCTTGGACAGTTTGGTTGTTTCCAAAATGATTGTGGTAAAGCCCGCAACCGCATAGGAACTGAGTCTACAAAAAAAACAGCACAAAGAATGATAATTAAAAGTGTTACATACTGTACAAATATGTACATGTACAAATGTATATATATATATATATATATATACAATGTATGACTGTCACCCGAGAGTTATACATATATACATCATACATGTACATACTTGGTGGTGTTACTGTTACATCAGATTACAATTCTGCTCAAACCAGTGCTCAGGGGCCATCTTAAACTTGCAGTTGAGTGAAAGTTACTTTTGAGATGAAAAAAGGTAATAAAAGCCCTATTCCCTTGCTTTATGTGAGTGATTTTTAAGGTGTTTTTTTGCTGTGTATGTTCTGTTTTTGTGTCATGGATGGATATCCCACATATCCTTTGTTTTTTCTATTATATTATATGTCTCTACATGCTGTCATTCTGTCACTACATTAAATTGGTTTAATTTGTTTCATTTTTTTAACAATATGATTTTATCATATTCCTTTTTGTACTTTCTCATTATCATGATTATAACTACGTTTGAAAAACCTTATATTTAGATTTTAATAAACAAATTTCAATTACAAAAATGTAGTATTTCTAAAAAGTTTTCATGACAAAATCCAATTATTTCAGTCGAACTTCCATAAAAATCTAAAACAATAATAACGTCTTATTTATCAACAAAGACATTTATTTACAAACAAAGACGTTACGGACATTCTAGTCTTGTTATCATATAAAAGATCGTTGAGTTTGTTTATTGAACCATTTCACGAAGAAAGTATAGAGCAAAAGTAATACTGATAAAATCGACCATGACTAACACTAACAAGGGTAGTATATAACTGAATTCAAACAATGTAAATTTTGTATGTTTAACAGTGGGGTTAAACAAAGTACTAGATTATGACGGAAAGTACATAAAGAGAATAAATTTTTATTTGGTTTTCTACTTAAAAGTTTATGTTTCAAGTATAAATGTACGTATACTGAGTACAGAACTCTTAACGGGACACACATAAGAGTTCAATTTTTGGTTTGGTATTCACATGACTGACCTTTTTATAATCTCTCATAAAATTAATGATTGGAATCGATAGCCAGCCCTATTTGACAAAAATATTTAATTACATGATGTTGTATCAAATGATTCACATCGTCTTAACAATATCGCTACATGTACATGTAAATTGTACTACAGTACATATTTCATTATATTTTTCTTAAACAATTTAGAAAACTTATCATGATCATCGTAAACTTGAAAAAGACTTTAAAATGAATTTTTCTTGTTTTTAAATATTATCAAGTTTAACAAAAGAATTGCCTGTTTAATTGATTACATGTACATATACACATATGCCTTTATTCTTGCTAAAAATATCTGGTAGTAAATATGTACATATTTATTATGCGTTTTAATGTGCATATATATATATTGTTATGCGTTTACTTTTCTGCATTGGCTAGAGGTACATGTATAGGGGGAGGTTTGAGATCTCACAAACATGTTTAACCCCGCCCCATTTTTGCGCCTGTCCCAAGTCAGGAGCCTCTGGCCTTTTTTAGTCTTGTATTATTTTAACTTTTAGTTTCTTGTGTACAATTTGGAGTTTAGTATGGTGTTCATTATCACTGAACCAGTATATACATGTATTTGTTTAGGGGCCAGCTGAAGGACGCCTCCGGGTGCGAGAATTTTTTTTTGCATTGAAGACCTGTTGGTGACCTTCTGCTGTTGTCTGCTCAATGGTAGGGTTGCTGTCTCTTTGACACATTCTTCATTTCCATTCTCAATTTTATGTACATAAATTGTACATTTTTATTCAGAATGATATCAAAGATTGAGAAAAAAAAAAACATTTGTGTACACAACAGCCCGTGTGGATTTTGCTTTTTCCAACTGCCCACCGTGGGTTGTCCACCCGTGCCCACTCTAGCTATAATCTCTTTTTTGTAAAAATTTGATTAAAAATGCTTATCTGCTTTTTTCAAATGATTGTACTTGCAAGTCTTTAGATGATACAAAAAGGTTGAGACAGTGGGTAGGTAGGTAGGCATTTTCTTCTTTTTTTTTCAAAATCTGAAATTGAAGTATCAGATGTTTATTAGTCTTCATGCCTAACTGATTAAAAAAAACTTCTTCAAATCAGGACAATAAAAGAATTTGAGTAGGCAGCTTTTTATCTGGGTAGGTAGCGTTTGGGCAAACAAACCTATTATTTATTATGGCCTTATTTAGAGAAAGTTTCCCTATATACATTCATATATGTATATGGTAAAAACATGAACATGTCCAAGAATTTTGTAATAATATATTCCTGGACTTGAGCAAATTCTATTCTTTATTATTAATAATATTTGAACCTGATATATTTGAATATGAAAGGTACAAAAAAACCTCACAATGTACCATTTATATTCTCCTTTACAAACCCCTCTCCCCTCAAGAAATGAAATGAAGACTAAAACAGAAATTGCCAGGTCCCAGTTCAGACTTTAACTTGTGGATAGCACTTAGCGCTAAGACATGTACAACATGTACATGTTTATGCTTTCACATGTCGGTCATGACTAGAAGCGAGTTTTATGAATTTAAAGTTCAAAAGTGCTGTTCTCATGGGTTTTCACTTCCATAATTGTAAAGTTTTACCTTAATTGCGATGAATATCTGATTTGTGATTAAAGGACATGCAAATGATGGCAAATTGAAATCCTATGAAGTAAAACCAATTTGAATTTTCCCTATGGATTGAAAATCTGAAGCTAACATCATAATGACCCTGAGTTGTGGAGAAATTATTGAATTTTGCTTATATTTGTTTATCAATAATTGAAACAATGGTCAATGCCTTTGATAAGTACAATGAAGTACCTGGCTCAGCTGGTAAATTACCTGGCGTTAATTTCTCACGTAGATTTCTGGTGTATTGATTCTTTACAGCTAAACATAAACAACTGAGTCAATAGACTTTGGAATTTCCCACATTTCTCATTGTTGTTATGATATAAAATCAATTTAAGTGTCTTAATATACATGTATAAAAGGAGGAGTTAATTAATTAGAATTAAATCTGTAGGCAGAGGTGATAACTGATGTTCTATATATTATCATGACTATAGGATGAGTAATTTAGCATCTGCTTAAAGTTCACAATGCAATCCAGATTTTTTAAGCTTTTAAATGAACTGTCAGGTACTTAATTATCACCACCAGAGGCAGATTTAAAGGTGGCCTGCTCCCCCCTCCCTTTTTTGTGGAAAAAAAATGGTTGATTATATATAGGGAACCACTGAAGCATGATCAAGTCTGTTGGCCCCAACTTTTAAAAATGTCTGGATCCACCACTGATCACGATAAAACAAGAACATGTGACAGTACCAAGACAGTCTTACAAATATTATGTACATATACATGTACAAAAATATTGTTCATACCTTTTCCCTATATATACATGTACATGCATGTAGTTATTAAAGTGATGTTTTTAAAAGAGCCTCAAAGTTAAGTCAATGATAATCCGATGGTACATGTACATGTAACTAATTGTGATTGATTGATAGGTGTTTTAACGCCACTTGCAGCATGTGTATTGTCAGATTGTGCTACAATGTATTACATGCAAGTGGTCACCAGGTCAGTTTTTATTGATGGAGGAAGCTGAGTGCCTAGAGGAAACCACTGATCTTCGATGGGAAAACTAACAATCCTAGTCAATTAAGCGTGTAACTAATTGAGAGGTTCATACATGTACAGATGTTAAATACATTACTGTAAAGTCAGAAATTATAAGGAGCATTTGCAGTATTAAAATTTTGCAAGATTTATAAATGATTTTGAAAAGACAAACTAAACTGCAAGACTCATGGACTCACCTACATGTACATGTAAGTAAAACCCCTGCAATTTCTGAATTAACAGTCACTTATAAAAAGTACATGTAGTATAAAAGTACTAGTCAGTCTACTCTACAACTTGCAGTAAAATATAGAAGAAAAAATGCATTAAGATTAATCTACATTGTAGGCCATCCTGAAAAAAATAATTTTGATCTTCGTACCCATGCCTTAGAGGATTGGTTTCATGTAGGTTCATTGTACAATGATAATGTACAAATTTACATGTACAAATGTACTACATGTAATGTACATGTACTTCACATGTTGGTTTTTTAAAATTGTTTTTGGCCAATAACAAGTTACAGGTTTTAGATAAAAAATTGTGTTAGAGCAGAGGGGGAGGGGGTGGTGGTTGTTAAAATTAAATTATTTGTTGTAAATTTGTATGATAAAATGTTTCGTTTAGACTGATGGATGAACTGAAGCACAGACCGATAAACATAATGCCCCTCTACTATCATAGGTGGGACATAAAAATTACTATAAAATTATCAGATCCCTGAAATGATGTGATAAAAATGTGTTTTTTTATGTATTGTAAAATTAAATACTACTAGTATGATAATGAATTAGTAAACAAGTACAAACTACATTACATGTACATATGAACATGAATGATGTACAAATGTACATTGTCATTGTACCAATTTATTACCTCTTCTAGGTTTCACTTTTGGAGGTGTAGGCGCCCGTTTCTTTAATCCAGTTTTAAAGTCACCAAAATAAACACTTGTCTTTTTCTTTTTAGTCTTTTTTATTTCATGCGCATGAAATTTAAATCCAGGAGGTCGTTCATATGTAGGGCCACTGGCAGTACTACTGCCACTGGGTGATGCCACATTTTCATAGTCATGATCATGCTCACAAGCCTCACGATTCTGATTTAAAGATGTATCATTAGATCGCGGACTTGGCGGCAAACTATCACTTTCTTCATCACTAGTGGTGACAATAGGTCCTGCCGCCACTCGTTTTGAACCCTGTGATTGATTTAATCGTGGTGTTACTATAGGAATAAGTTCATCCTCATATTTAATTAGTGATGTTGACCCTTTTTTACCACCATGTGTTTTGTGTACATTAGCAGGATGTAAATCCAATGACAATATATTTACATTTGACATGCTTCTAACACAGAAAGCACAGACTTTAATTCACTATGCACTTTCGTAGCAACCAAAACAATCACATTTTGAAAACATTTGACATCAATTTAATTTTATTTCTACTTCCATTTGATTTTTAATAATGTAATTCCAAACTTAAGGATAATATCGGCACTTTTTACACACGAAAAAGTCTAAACATTCAACAAGATATAACGTGAACTGTGTGAACGACCTCCCAAAATAAATGTGCAGTTAGCGGCGTGTATGGACTTGACAACTTCGCACACTTTGCGGTATATATAGTTTGCTGGAACTTTACATATACTTTATCATTTTAAAACCTATAATCGTCCATGGTTCGTTGATTACAATTTTGCTACCTGGATTCCAGATTGACGTTTAGCGCCATATTGTTAGTGTTGATGCTGTTGATAACGTAAATTGTCACCAAGATCTCGATGTAAACACTACTTTGGTTGGTTGTCAAATAAATGACGTCATTTCATTCATACATTTTTCAGCAAGGTGCTCAAGAGTGATCTCCCATGTGAGAAAATATTATCTCAAAGTTATCTATATATGGAGCTTATAAATAGTAAACTAGGCTCCTGTTCGCTAATGATCTGGCTGCTTTGCTCTCAGAACTTCTAATTGTTCAGTCAATCTAGCATACATTTGACCCTATTAACCTGAACTTATTTGACACCTTAGTGAGACCTATATATATATTGACTTATAATTCTGAAATAACATATTTAGACTACTATATATATATATATATAACATATTTCAAAGCTAAAAAAGAGCTTTGGTTTCTCAGTGGAGAAAAATCATGTGTGAACCCATTTCTGTATCTATCTGTATGTATACGTACGTTGAAGACACCAATTCTGGCTTTTACTCAACGGGAGAGAGAGACACCTATTGACGGTGTTGGAGAGCAGCCTTGAAGCTCTCAACTGTATCTGCGCACACAATACGGGCTTCCAGTTGGTTCCAGTGTAGAATACTCTTGACGAAGAAAGAGTTCTTATATGGATCGGTGTTGCTAGGAATAGTTTCTATAGTGCCTTAGAATTGTTCTTCACTGAATTTGTCACTATATTGGCACTTACAAAATTGTCAAATGTTTTGGGTTTGATTTTCCTCTTAGGTTTACTTTTTACAAGAAAATCGTCGGGAGTAATAGCTGGGACCAACTCCTCAACCACTTTGTACAGAAATACCAGCCGTTGACTTGTTCTTCTCGTTTGTAGATTGTCTAGTTCTAACTCGGCTAGCATTTTGGTGACTGACCCCTCTTCTCTAGACCTATAGTCGCCTGTAATGAATCTAGCTGCTCTGCGTTGTATTCCGTTTCTAATTGATTTATATCATGTTGTGTATATGGGTCCCATATTATGGCACCATATTCCATAGTTGATCGTACTAATGATATATATGCGGTCTTTTTGCAATCTTTTGGGCAGAAGCGTAGATTTCTCCTCAGAAAGCCGAGTGTCGAATTGGCTTTCTTGGCTACATTTGAGATGTGCGTGTTCAATTTTAGGTCTTCTGATATTTGTAAGCCTAGATATGGGTTGTGTTGGACTTGTTGTAGTACATGTCCGTCTAGGCTGTACATCTTCTGGCTTTTGTTCTTGATGCTAAGTATATAGCACTTTTTTGCATTGTTCAAAGCGCATGCCCCAGTTTTTTTGGCCCATACTTCTAGGTTTTGGAGGTCTCTCTGTAGGAGTGTGTGGTCATGTTGACTATTTATGTTCCTGTACAGGAGGCAGTCATCTGCGAACAGTCTGACAGATGATTGTACTGAATCTGGAAGGTCGTTAATGTGGCAGAGGAAGAGAAGGGGTCCTAGTACTGTACCTTGTGGTACACCGGAGTCAACTGAAGCTTCTTCTGATTCCTCCCCATCTGCGACGGCTTTCATTTTCCTTTGGGTTAGGAACATCTCCAACCATTTGTTTAGTGGTCCTCTTATACCGTATTCATTCATTTTGTGCAGTAGTTATGGTTTGATTTTATTGACAATTGAAGACACCAATAGAAATCTTGGTTATTGCAAGTTTACCCTTGGCACAAACAAGAGCAGATAGCCTCTAATTTTGGTACAAGGAATGAATTGGGAAGACTGCCTATTGAATGTCATATAAACACACAAACCTCTGGGACCTATGATTGTCTGTGAGTTTCACATACACAAACTGAAATAAAGAGCATACAGTCTTGAAGGATCTTTGATTCCTTACCCCTAAAGCAATCCCTACAATCCCTACCCTTTTACTTTATCATTTGGTTTCTTCAATTATGTCTATAATTTTGAAGCAAAATATTATATTGCTGTAAAAATGGCAAAAAAATAGTGATTACCTGTAATCACTGAAACATGAAAAATGTTTTACTAATTGTTTCGTAATTTCATGTGATTCCTAATTTCAAATTTTTACTGTAACATATACAACATCATTTTACTTAACCCAAGGACGTATGTTAGTTATACGTCCTTGGTTAACCTTAAAAGACAGATGTGAAGAATTTGTTCATTTGTTTTTGCTTTTGTATTGTCCCTTTGCAGTTCCACTTAAAAATGTACAAGGTATAAAATTGTTTCGGCAATATTATTTTTAATTGAGTCATTTTACGGCTGTTTTATTCCAAGCTGGTAGAGCAAAACGATTTAATTTTTGCATGCATGTTCAACTAATCAAATGATAATAGTTTGATTTGATCTGATCCGAATATTGATAGACATCTTTTGCTAAGTCCATTATACATGTTATATATTATGTGTTATTTATTAACTCAATTCATATTTCATGTTTTTTGTCAAATGTATTTCGATTTTTATTTTCTTGTGTATTGTCCATTACAATTGTGTGATAAAAATACCAATGTACTGATTATTCCTATATGATGGGTCCACTATTGGAAATAAAAATATATCTTATCTTATGTATGCTTGGCTTTTGTATAGATATGAAATTGTAACCATTATTTCGCCCAAAACACCACACACTATATAAAAAGTGTAACAGTGTGTTTTTATCTTTTTTTATCAATACTAGTTATTTAAAACCAATTATAATCTTGAATAGGTTAATTAGCATGTCATTAAAAAGACACGACGCAGGCGTATCTGTATTTCCCTTCCTTATGACTCCTGTGACATTTTAGTAAGCTGCTCCAGAGTGTAAACTTTTGGCTCCGGCGCAACTGTTCCACGTTAATTTGGTAAGTTATGCCAATTCCCAAAAGCTATTAAATCAGTTCAATAAATAAAAGTGTTGTTGAACAGATTTACTTATATTTTTATGAATGCTGACTGTTTTACTTATGTTTTTAATTAGCCAAGATTGAAACTAAAGCATACTCATCTAATCTGTATCACAGTCAAATTGAATGTTGATTTCTGTGATTTTTGGTCGCACACTGCCTGTTTGTTTTGGTGATTGACACTACTGTTCCATGTTATGGGCGGAGGGGATGAGCGCTCACAAACATGTTGAATCTCGCCACATTCTTTATGTGCTAGTCCCGAATCAGGATCATCCATTTAGTTCAGTTGTTGTCGTTGGTTTATGTCTGTCATATTTGTTTTGTTTTTTCGTATATATCTTTGTTTTGAGTTAGGCCACTATTTTTCTCTTTTGAATTGTTTCACATGCATTTTTCATATCAGGGCCTTTCATAGCCGACTATACGGAATAGGGTTTTCTCATTGTTGAATGCTGCACGGTTTTCCCATGACTTACATCCACTTCATTTGATTTTTGGAGGTTGTTTACTGGCAATCCGACCACACCTTATTTTTATATTTTGTCATAAATAGATTTGGTGTTTTTACTGTCTTCTGATTGGTTAGAATTATTAGTTTTATTTTCAATGTTGTCAATTTTGATGGCGACACGCCCACTCTGACGTTGTGTATTCATACGCCAAAATGTGTGTACGTTGTTATTGTTAATATAAATAATATAAAAAGTTCTTTGAGCCTTATTTTTGATAGAAATTTATTTATAATGAATGGCAATAATTCAATGTGAAGAGTCAAAAATTAGTTTTATGGTTCAATAAATTCAAAATAGATAATAGCCATTCATTAAATGTTTTGCATGCAGTAAGATTTGAACCAAGATATTAATATTTGTTGTCTGTATATATTTATTTTTTCATTTATTGTGTTCACTAATTATTAGTGTACCGAGAAATATTTGCGATCCTTTACACTATCTTTCTGTAGTAGAAGTAATTTTTCATATATCTCTTATGTATTAACAAAACCAAGGCGGTAACACATTTTTTTCATCTGAAAGGATGTTTATTGGTTATTCTTTAGCGTTTTTAACTTTTGCGCGTTCTGGGAGTATTCCATGCTGTGGTTCGGACGAATAAAAGAAATACTTTTATTATACGACAAAAAAAAATTTTTTAAATCCTGCCGGTCTCTTTTTCAGATGATATCTTAAGCAAGATAAAATGGCCTCCGACCATCTCCTGGTAGCAGCTATAGATTTCGGAACCACTTACTCTGGTTATGCATTTTCAATGAGAGGTGACTTCAAGAAAGATCCTCTCAAAATCCACGCCAATCAAGCTTGGAATGCCGGTGGGAGACAACTTCTCTCATTAAAGACACCTACAGTTCTTTTACTCGACCAGGACAAGAAATTTGTTTCATTTGGTTATGAAGCAGAAAACCAGTACTCTGATTTAACGATGGATAAAGAACACGATGAATTCTATTATTTTCACCGATTTAAAATGAAGCTCCATAAAAATAAGGTAATTGATATTATGGAAGTTACACTTCGTTAATTCATTCTGGTGAGAGGTTTAGCTAGTTATAAAACCAGATTCAATCCACCATTTTCTATATAGGAAAATGCTTATACCAAGTGAAGAACATGACAGTTGATTTCCATTCGTTTGATGTGTTTGAGCTTTTGAATTTGACATTTGATTAGGGACTTTCCGTTTTGAATTCAATGTTTTTGTTATTTTACTTTTTTCATTTGCGAAAGTCAATACATTTCACTAATAGGTATTTCAAGAAATTACAGCAAGTTAGGTAGTGAAGAAAACATTATCTCTTCCATTGATCAACATAAACAAAAACAATATCAAGTCACATATGGCATCCCTATAATATCAAAACACAAAGAGATGTTGTATGATGCCAAGACAACTATGAACAAATATTTGCAAAAATTGTAGAAAGCCTTTTGACTGTCTTCCAACAACGTTGATACATTTGCGAGGATTCTAAATCCGAAAGGATTTGCAGTTTTTGCGTAGAATTGTGGTTTCGTAGGGCATGAAAATAAAATGGCCTTTGTATAAAGTATATGATCTTGTTTATAGCATTTGTCAACAGCCTCAATAATTGAGGATTTAACTGGGAAATCAGCATTAGCAATAGATGTGTTTTCTTTGTCTATACGAGCCCTGAAGGATCATTTGATTGATACATTAGAAAAAAGAGGAACTACAATGACAGTCAAAGACATACGATGGGTACTTACTGTTCCGGCCATATGGAATGATACAGCAAAACAGTTTATGAGAAAAAGTGCTGAAAAGGTAACGATAAAATATATTATTACGGGGAGGGTTGGGATCCCGCTAACATGTTTGACCCCGCCACATTATTTATGTATGTGCCTGTCCCAAGTCAGGAGCCTGTAATTCAGTGGTTGTCGTTTGCTTATTTGTTGCATATTTTGTTTTTCTTTAATTTTTTTTACATAAATAAGGCCGTTAGTTTTCTCGTTTGAATTGTTTTACATTATCTTATCGGGGCCTTTTGTAGCTCACTGTGCGGTATGGACTTTGCTCATTGTTGAAGGCCGTACGGTGACCTATGGTTGTTAATGTCTGTGTCATTTTGGTCATGTGGATAGTTGTCTCATTGGCAATCATACCATATCTTCTTTTTTATATATGTCAGAGAGAATGTTCTGAAATTGAAGTGTGACACAAGTGGACAAGTGGACTAGTTTACTCTTAAAAGAGGATGGTTTACCTAGCCTAACAATGACTTCACGGTTCAGCTAGCAAGTAAGCTAACCAAAGGTATTGCCTTTAGCTACATACTCACCGAAATCTGCTTTAAAAATTATAAATGATTTGGACACTTAGGATCAACTCCCTCAGTCAAAACTGACATGCATTATATGAATCTTGTTACTATTTATTGTCTTTTTTTGGTTATAAAAAACCCTTCAAATCTTTCGGCTCTTATGCATCCTTGCCTTTCAAAATTACAATTCAGCTTTCCTGATGACAATAAAACCAAACAAGCGCTATGAACGCATGAGATTTATATATTTATAGAATATTGGATCGGTGTTTCTCTAACTCTTATATTCTTGTAAGGCCTTTGTTAGTCTTGTATTATTTTTAATTTTAGTTTCTTGTGTTTACAATTTGGAGTTTAGTATGGCGTTCTTCATCACTGAACTAGTGTATATATTTGTTTAGGAGCCAGCTGAAGGACGCCTCCGGGTGCGGGAATTTCTCGCTGCATTGAAGACCTGTTGGTGAAATTCTGCTGTTGTCTGTTCGGGTTGTTGTCTTTGTGACACATTCCCCATTTCCATTTTCAATTTTATTGTAAACTCTAATAAATCTTTTCGTTGTTTTTTTCTGTTATTTCGTCATGATTTACTGCTACACATATGAGACCTAATTGGGTAAAGTCAATGTTGTGAAACATCCCAGCAGTAGTAAACACATTATGAAAGAATCATGGAAATATTACAATAAAATTGGATGAATCAAGAGATTGAGCAATGAAACAAGTACCTGATTAAAGCCCGTTCTGAAAATTGTTAAGATTTTAAAAACTAGTAAGGATGATTATCACAGTAATTGCAACTGTATTTCATTTTTTGATAGTAAAAAAAAAGTTTAACATAAACAACATTACCCGACTTTATTGGATACCTATAGTATAAAAAATCTAAACACTCTTTGATAGTACAAAACACGTACTTCTGATCTGAATAACAGGACAAATGTGTTATCCTATTATAAATTAACATACTTTTTATTATTCAAAAGAAAGTTTCAACAAGGTTTCAAAAGTGATCCCACATTTTCAAGCCTTCGTTTGATACACAAAATCTACCAAATATTTCATCTATTGACAAAAATACCGCTATGCTTACGAACTATTTTCTTAAAATATTTACTACTTCCTTGTATGTTCTTTCTTACAGTGTCCAACATAGCTTTGTTTCATTAAAACAAAAGGCAAACGTTATACAGACAGCTTGTTTGTTAGAGAAATGTGTAAAAAAAACCAATAAAAACAATCATCAGAAAATGAAATTGTCAAGATGGTTGATATTTTTGAAATGTAATTTCTTTCTTACAAACTATACATGAAAGTCATATTTTGAGGCTCAAGCTGTTTATTTTTGTCAACGTTAAAACCATTCTGAAGCGTACGAAAGTTATAAATACGTCTAGAATATTATGTTTGACATCGTGAGTATACATATGACATTGTTTAGTTGCTAAAGACAATGCAACGGTTTAGTTGACTTTTTAATTTATGTCGTTTATGTCATTTATGTCGTTTATGTCGTTTATGTCATTTATGTCGTTTATGTCGTTTATGTCATTTTACACGTGCATTTTACGCCAAACTTTGTTAAATTATAATATGCTGCATTTCGTTTTACGAAGACCAAGCTAAGCTTAACATACAATGCGGCTATCTCCTAAATTGACAATAATGGAAGACCGAGAACAAAACTTTACGATAAACGAGATGATTTTTGTTTCCAATTTGCATTTTTATATATAAACATTCCAGCAGCGCGCTGCGTGTGCATGTATTGTATAAATCACCAGTTATTGGAGAACTAGCATTTTTTCTACTATGATCACCTTAAAAGAGGGTTGCTGAGTAATTGAAAGCTATTAAACCAAGAGGTCCAAAGGGCCAAGTTAAAGTTATTCCTTCTGTAATTTTATGGACATAATCGGGGTCTTTCATCCCTTTCAGAGCACCGTATATAACCCCTGTTTTGCGTTGGATTCGTATTGTTCGGTTTTGTTGTATTGTCGTCTTTATTATTTCTCTTTTTTTTGCAATATAATTTTCATACAAACATTCAAAATGATAAATACACAATGATATTCTATTAAAGTAATGCCTTGTTCACACGTACATTTAATTCGAATTGAATTCGAATGCGAATGCGAATCGAATTCGCTAATCGCGTTCACACACTCTTTTTTTTTAATTCGAATTATCCAATTCGCATTAGAAAAGTTAACGTCGTTTGAACAGTAAACCGAATTTACATGTCGCGCATTGCAATTCGAATTAGAATTGACGTTAGGACGTAACTTAACGTTTCGTTTGATGCGAATTAAACTAATTCGAATTAGTTAATGCGAATCAAATTCGAATTACGTGTGAACTCAGCATTAATTGATGGTTTGTGATTAAAGCATTCCACCTATAATTGTCTATGACATCTGAATGACTTTAGTTGTATTGTACTGCAGGCAGGGATACCAGGTGAATTTACTGATTAATATGCATTTGTACACAGCAAAACTGAAAAAAGGACTTCTTTGTCCAGTAAAACTATTTCACTTCCGTATGCATTCATATAGTATTGTAAGGACGATATACTTTGTATTCTTGAAGGCAGGGATACCAGGAGAAAATTTACTGATTGCTTTGGAACCTGAAGCTGCTTCTATATACTGTCAATATCTTCCAATAGAAAAATTAAAGGGTGTAGACGGAGAATTCACAATGGCTGAAGTTGGAACGAAATATATGATCATAGACTTAGGAGGTAAATATTTACATGTATATTTATGTATAAATACAAATAAATACATTTTCGCACACAGTCAATGCACTCTAGCTGTATAAAACGATTTGAAAAAAAGTTTATCTTATCTTGTTATTGTGTAATGAAGTTACTTAAACCCTTGTTTAGAACTGTCCAGTACTTTCAGACAAGAAAAATGATTCAGTGTTGAAGTATTTATCGCTTGTAAGGTATTATTCTTTTTTCTCTGAAAATTTTCTTTCTTCTTAAATAATAAAAAAAAATGCTATTGTAATCCAACTATACCATACGAGATGATGATTATTATTTAAAGTGTAAAAACACCCATCAAGATAATTTTAGACAGTATTTTCAATTTAAATTTCTAGTCAATAACACAAGTTTTGGTGTTTTTTTTCTTGTTGCTTGTTTCTTTTCCATGCTGTGTTTTGTGAATTTATTGATTGTCTTTTTACATTTATTTTGTGGTCCAAATGGTGAAGCTATAATCATGACTTCGTAAATATTACGGACGCCATCACGAGTTTATTGGTCGTTATGGAATATACGTAATACAGATGATATCGTATTTGTTCCTTATGTCGTAACTACAATCCCCTTCCCTTTTCACCAATGTGATCTACCTAATTATACTATTTACCGGATTTGTAACAACATAAGCAACACGACGAGTGCCACATGTGGAGCAGGATGGGACATCTGAAATCACCCCTAGTTTTGGTGGGGTCCGTGTTGTTTTTGTACCCTTTTGTGACATTTTGTTCACGCCTCATTGTCAATATAATGGAAACTGATGCGACTGTCGTACAAGTGAAAGATTTAGCGCTATAAAACCATGTTCAATTCACCATTTTTTACAATTAAAAAATAACTGTACCAAGTCAGGAATATGAGAGTTGTTGTCCATTCGTTTGATGTGATTTATCATTTGATTTTGCCATTTGATTACGGAATTTCCGTTTTGAATTTCAGAATTCAGAGTTCAGAATTTTTGTGTTTTTTTTTTTTTTGTATTATGAAATTGTCATTAAATTGAGAATGGAAATGGGGAATGTGTCAAAGAGACAACAACCCGACCATAGAGCAGACAAAAGCAGAAGGTCACCAACAGATCTTCAATGCAGCGAGAAATTCCCGCACCCGGAGGCGTCCTTCAGCTGGCCCCTAAACAAATATATATGCTAGTTCAGTGATAATGAACGCCATACTAAACTCTGTTTTTGATTTACGAGCTTGAATATCAACTTGGTATCTTTCGCCTGTTTCTACTGATACAAAAAAGCACAAAACCATTGCTTGCAGTGTCCAATATATATCAGAATACTGAGGAAAATGAATTTATATAATGAGTGAGAATAGTCAAGCAACATATCATTATAAAACACAATACAAATCAAAAGGTGGTGGAAATAAACTATATATGTTTTTTTTTATTATTATTACAATAACTTATCTTTTGTTATGTTTAAAAAGTTGTTGTTGTTGAAATTCAAAATTATAAAAATGTTTTGTTAAAATTGTTTCTTTACTCAATACATTTAATTATCAGCTTGTTCGAGTGTCGGATCTGTCCGTGAAATGAAAAATTATACTTTACGGTTTTCTCAGGAACTACCGAAGAGAATTACCTCATATTTGTCAATAGCCTTATAGTGATGACTTGTAAGGTTTTCGCTCTTACCGGTTTGCCAGGACCGCGTTTAATATCGTAGCTGCTACGTAGTGCTACGTAGATTTTGACTATTGAACGTGTAGCTATAGACTAGCTGCTACGTAGATATTGATAGCAGCTACGTAGCCGATACGATATTGAACTCAACCCAGGTAACCTCGTGCTGTTTACTAAAACGTTCAATTACAAATTAATAGTCATCACCACAGCACGTGCTAGTGCATGTTTTATGTCGTTATAGAGTCCGTAATCTAATGTTAAGGTTCCACTAAAGTCAAAATATAGGACACTTCATAAACATCTAAACTTTCCCGGTATTTTTCAACCTATAAGGAATAAAGTCATAAACTATGAGAACATATGTTCATTTAAACATACTTTACATATACACATTGTGTAAATTGTAAATAAACTTGAAATTGTTATGTTGTGGCCAAACCGGTTCTTGGGGTTAACACTAAATTTTCTAAAAAATCTGCAGGCCTGCAAGACGACTTAATTTGCTTAAAATTGGTATGGACGAATACTGTTACATGTAATGCAGGGCAAGCGGATGTTGATTTTTTATAAAATGTATTGATTTTCGAATTTCAGTTAATTTCATGTATCTAAGTGAACGAATATCGAAGGTACAATACAGAAATTGGACAAATATGCCATTAAAACATATGTATGTGACAAATCAGCATCCGCTTGCCCTGCATTACATGTAACAGTATTCGTCCATACAAATTTTAAGCAAATTAAGTCGTCTTGCAGGCCTGCAGATTTTTTTGAAAATTTAGTGTTAACCCCAAGAACCGGTTTGGCCACAATATAACAATTTCAAGTTTATTTACAATTTACACAATGTGTATATGTAAAGTATGTTTTAATGAACATATGTTCTCATAGCTTATGACTTTATTCATTATAGGTTGAAAAATACCGGGAAAGTTTAGATGTTTATGAAGTGTCCTATATTTTGACTTTAGTGGAACCTTAACGTTGAAAGAGTAATTCTTAGTACTTTGTGGCATATTGGTTACATGATCGAACCAAGACAATTTACTTTTTAGGAAATACATGTTTTTTAATATACTAGTATATATTTTACATACGATATAACAAGAAAGTGTTTTCATTAATGCAGGGGGAACTGCAGATATAACTGTTCACGAAAAGCAAGAAGATGGGAAACTAAAGGAATTGTGCCAAGCAACCGGTGATTCATGTGGTGGAACGTCCATCGATAACGAATTTTTCCAGATAATGGTGAAAATTTGTGGAGAACCTCTAATGAATAGTTTGTCATGGAAGGATCCCTCAGCTTATCTGGATCTGTTCAGAGAATTCGAAACAGTAAAAAGAACCGTACACCACAATAAAACGGGTAAAATGAATTTCACTGTTCCTTATGCTGCTTTGAATGACTTGTGTAGGGTAAATTTTGGAGAAGATTTTCCTGCCACTGTTAAGTCTTGTTCCCTAAGCGATAAAATATCTCTCCGAGGTGACAAAATGAGGGCGGAGGTAGATGTTGTGAAAGCACTGTATTCGAAATCATCTATTGATATCATCAGTCAAATAACCAATGTTATCAAACAATGTGAAGGGGTTTCTATGCTGCTTCTAGTAGGAGGATTTTCGGAATCGGACATGCTTCAGCATGTCATACAAAAGGAATTCCCAGACAAACGAATCATTATCCCTGAAGATGCAGGATTGTCCGTGTTGAAAGGGGCCGTACTTTTTGGTCAAAATCCAGGTTATATAGCATCACGCGTAATGCGATATACATATGGCATTCAAGTTAAAAATAAATTCAACAAAAATATTCACGACAAAGCAAAATTAGAAATTATAGATGGCGAAGAGAAATGTAAAAACTGTTTTAATATTGTCAAAAAGTTAAACGAGGACGCTTCACCGGGAACAATAGTTAAACAAGAATTCAAGACAGTAAAACTCCAAAAAGCATTAGCTGTCATTGTTTTTGTGTCTAAAAAAGAAGACCCAATGTATACTGATGAACCAGGGTGCATGCAAATTGGAACTTTCAGAGTTAAAATACATAATCCATCCGAAAAAATCCGTCGTTTTGATGTAGAATTTCATTTCGGTAACACTGAATTAACAATAAACACAACCGAACGGGGAACTGGACATTCAGAAACCGCAATGTTTGACTTAGTGTGATTTGTACTAGTGTTAGAACTTGTATTCTATAGCAAAAATTATTTTCAATGATAAAAAAAAAAAGATTAAAAAGTCAATTGTTCATGAACAATTGAAAGGTCTTTCCTTCTTAGTTAAAAAATATATGGTTTCTAAGGACTTTTATTTTCATAACAAGTGGTTGCTAAGGACAAAAATCATTCCTAAGGATAAAAATATTACTACCAGTATTAAAAATGTCATATGTACTATTCATAGTATTTAAAGTTAAAAAAATAAGTGAGTGCTAAGGACTTAAATGTCATTGTTAGGGACAAAAATGTCATTTCCAGTATTAAAAATTTCATATTTATATTATTCATATCCTTCTAAGTTCAAAAATATATGGTTGCTAAGGTGTTTTATCTTGTTGCTAGGGATCTTGACATCTGACCTTGACCTAATTTTATAGATCTTATTATGCTGAACATTTTTGCAATTCAAAGTTTTTTTCTTTCTCTAACCTCTTTTGAGTTATAAGCGAAACATCATAATTTCGGACCCGAAAAACAGTTTTCGTGCCCTAGGTCCATAACAGTCGGTCCAATAATTTTGAACCAAACATAACAAATGTAGATCTGGACACGACAGTCACACATTTTCTTTGTGATATTTTATCAGCCATCTTTTACGGTTATTGAGTAAATCCGATAACAAGCTAAGGTCAAAATCTAGGTCATGACCTTGACCTTTGAACTAAGGTCAGTTTTCTTAGTCACGTAAATTGATGATCATTGGTGAAGATCCTAGGTGGCTACAACTTACGGTTTCTGAGTTTTAGTGGCCAACCGACATTGGTTAATTTTCGAAGGGGCATAACCCTACCAATGAGTCGTTGAATCTTTTCCATCTATATGTAACGAAGAACCGTTCCTGAACAAATTCCACCCTTTGTTTTTTTCTACCTAGTTAGAATGATAACAAGGTTTTCGGTGTTAGGGGAGATAACCCCTATAAAGGAAATGTAACGGGGTCGTGCACTAACCACAAGATAGCTTTTGGTCAACCGATACTAGATACCTAATATCATTTTAACATGTCGCATACTTTTTTTTGGGCAATGTCGTTAAAGTTTGGCGGAAAGAATAATAATAATAATCAGAAGAAGAAGAAATACAGTAAGGTCTTTCCTTATAGAAAAAGGAAAGACCTTAATGAGGAATTGTTGCTGCAATGACAAAACAGTGAAATGGAAATGATTTTTTATGATCATTCTGGTAGATAAGATTCCGGTTGATTAAAATCCTGAAACAATCATGACAGGTTGCAGAGAAAAAATGATTGTTGGTTGAGATTAAAATTTTTATAAATTAAAATGTATCGGACCTACAGCTAAGGCAGCTGGGGTCTGAATTAAGATCAGCAGAAAAAATTTAATAATTTGTCAAAATGTGTAACAGTGGTTTATATCATGCTTTTTTCAAAAATATAATAAAAAGAATGGGTCACCGGGCTTATTTTCACGCTACAGGTTGTGCAAAATTGTCAGATTTTGTATAGATAATGCAAGGAAAACACAATTTTATGTCATAAAACGAAAACTACACACTGTCAGTATAATTTTAGAATTAAAATATGTCAGAGGAAATAAAAAAATGGGGTCATCGAACTCGTTTTCTTATACAATGAAATTAGTTAAGACTTAGTCCTAACAAAAATTCTATTGTAAAATTTACTTTATCAGAATGATCGCCCCTTACATTAGAGTTATCTTTGAAATACTAAGGCTTTTCTACATCAGGAATAGATTAATACCTTAGCTGTATTTGGAAAAACTTTTAAGAATGTTGGTCCTCAATGCTCTCAACTTCGTACTTTATTTGACCTTTTAAACTTTTTTTGATTCGAGCGTCACTGATGAGTCTTTTGTAGGCGAAACGCGCGTCTGACGTAAATACAAAATTTAATCCTGGGGTCTTTGATAAGTTTATTCCCTGATGAGGGAAATTTTGAAAAAAATTAAATCGAACAAAGTTTTTACTGGTTTTTTTTGGGGTGTAAAATACACCCGTAAATATGATAAAACATGTCATTTTCTGTATTAACATAAAAAGTCTTGAATATTGATTTTATTAAAGATCTTTACCGATTGTTATCTGGTATTTCAAAATCAAAGATTGAAGAAGACACCCGACTAACCTTAATCCAATAAATATACGTTTGTGCGTTATATGGTCGATTGTACTATAAACACATGAAGTTATTTAGTTTGCATTATTAATACTATTAATAATTTAGTCCAAAACCAAAAATTAAATGCTTTTTAAGCGTCATGCAGAACCAGAATATCAATTTAACTTGATGCTTTCAGTTTTTTGTCTCGCACAGTGATGCTAATGAATCAGTAGCAGTTAGAAGAGCTGGATAATTCATATTTTGTATATTATAGTTACCTTATGGTACGAAGTTTCCATCTGCTTTATATCCAATGTCCATGACCTCATAAACTAACAAGAAATTACAAACCAAGTTTAGCCTTCATTGATGTAGCTGTTGCAAAGGTCCCTTCAAATAAACTCATCATAGATACCAGGATTCAAATTTAAAATAAAAGCCAGACGCGCGTTTCGTCTACAAAAGACTCATCAGTGACTCTCGAATCAAACAATGTTAAAAATGCCAAATAAAGTACGAAGTTGAAGACCATTTGAAGACCAAACATCCCAAAAAGTTTTGCCAAATACAGCTAAGGTAATCTATTCCGGAACTAGAAAAGCCTTAGTATTTCAAAAATTCAAAGTTTTGTTAACAGTTTATATATAATTATGCATGAACATATCAGTGATAACTCAAATCAACACAGAAGTGCTGACTACTGGGCTGGTGATACCCTCGGGGAAATAAATCTCCACCAGCAGTGGTATCGACCCAGTGGTTGTAAATAAACTCATCATAGATATTAGGATTCAAATTTAATATTTAGGCCAGACGCGTGTTTCTTCCACAAAAGACTCATCAGTGACGCTCGAATAAAAAATATTAAAAATGCCAATTAAAGTACGAAGGTGAAGAGCGTTGAAGACCAAAAATTCCAAAAAGTTTTGCCAAATACAGCTAAAGTAATCTATTCCTAATGTTGAAAAGCCTTTGTATTCCAACAGTTGATTTGTAAATTTGAACATATCAATGATAACTCAAATCAGAGTAAATGATCAATTTTATAAACAGGTTTGCCGAAGATTACTTAAGTTCATTTTGATGGACAGTCTAAATATATAACATGTCAATATCTACCATCATAATCAGGTCAAATTTGTCACTGTTGTTGCATTAACTGTTTCAACTTCGACCTTTGAATCTCTTTAGCGGTCAACAAGGTTCCGTGGACCTTTTGGCTAAATGGGCGTATTATCACCTCAAAATTTACTCTGAGTGCAGATTAACCTTTGCATCTGTAATTTTATTAAGGCATAGCATGCCCTAGATAGATAAATTTCAAATGTGTTTCACAGGTTTGTCTGTACTCAGAGTAAAATTTGAGGTGAGAATGCAGCCATTTAGCCAAAGAGTCCACATGAACCTTAATTTCGATTTCGTGTAATACTTTTTAATTTTGCAACTGTATTTAATATGAAATGCAGGTAACGTTATGTGTTTTTACGATTTCAGAATAATTTCTACTTTATTGTTTTGACATAGTGAGGGTATGACATATGCTGATGGCCTACCATTCAATCAATCCTGTAAACTACCTAATTTCATCCAAATGTTGAACATGAAAGAAAACGAAACACTAGAAGTTCCAAGAACTGATCATCTAGGGAAATGGAGCTTATATCTGAACAACTATGTGATATAAACCATAAACTGGTCATAGATACACAAATTAATAGTGTGTACGCCAGATGCACGATCTGTCTACAAAAGACTCACCAATCACTCGTGAAACAAAACTTTAAAAGGCCAAGCAAAGTACAGAGTTAGAGAGCATTTTATCACCTAAAATTCCTAACACTTTTGTCAAACGTGTTCCATTTGCATTTTAACTTAAGTTTTTAAAATTACAATAATCAGAGAATATTAATTTATAAACAAACCATACATCGACTAGGGTTTGCTATCTTTGGATGGGTTAAGTATTTTAACGATGAAAGTTCGATGTTGTTAATATAATTGAATTATATATGCGATTGATGTGGTTGTGTTTTTGATAGGAGACTATTGCAATTTAGTATTCTTGTATGTAGATATAGGAAGATGTGGTATGGTGTCAATGAGACAACTCTCCTTCCAAGTCACAATTTATAAAAGTAAACTATTATAGACCAAGGTACGGTCTTCAACACGGAGCCTTGGCTATATATGTAAATTTATTTTATTTTTAGAATAGCACCTATGATAAAGTACTTCAAACGTCATACAAATACATGGTTCGATGTCGTAAATCTATGAGAGGAGTCCGTTGTTATTATACGGTTTACATGTTGTAATGTACTATCATATTACTTGTTTATGTTTTTCTATGTGCAGAGTGTTTCTAGCATTTGTTTTTACTGTATTCCTGTCACATATTTTTTTTTCTTCATTTTGGCGGTATTTTTAATATTGCCATTTAAGCAGGAGGTTTGGCTAGCCATAAAAATCAGATTTAACCGACTAATTTTATATTTTAAATGTCCTGTACAAATTCAGAAATATGGCAGTTGTTATCATATAGACTATCTTTGTGTGTCTGCATTGTTTTTTGTTGCGATTTACTGATTCTGTTGTTACGTTGTTTTCCTAGTATAGTTGATGTTTTTCCAGCGGTATACGTGATAAATGTTTAGAATACTAGAGAAGATAAGAAGGGCATTATTTTAAAAACTACAATATTTTTCATCCTCCTGTTTTTCACATAATTAATATTACCAATTATAATTAACAAGTTCAGGGTCGGATCTGATACCGATACCGATTTCTCCTACTTTTCATTCATTGCAGTAAAGTCCATCACTTTCTGGAGCACCCCAAGATATTTGTATAACACAGCAACAGATTTTAAAATATGCGTAGTGTTAAATTTCATGTGCTTGTGAAGACCCATGATTATATCTTTTTTTTATGATTTTGAATTTTAGTTAAATTATATTTTTGGAGTTTAGTATGCCGTCCATTTTCACTGAACTACTACACACGTTTTAGGAACCAACTGAAGCCCGCCTCCGAATGCGGGATTTTCTCGTTGTGTTGAAGACTCATTGGTGGACTTCGGCTGTGTTCTGCTCTATGGTCGGGTAGTTGTCTATTTGACACATACCCCATTTCCATTCCCAATTTGTTTTAATATCTGCAAAAAGTTGTAGTATTCCGATGTTCAGTAGTCATTATTTGATTACTAGCAAGAGAAATAAAAACCGCTGGAAATATCACTAGATATCTTACTGATAACCGATTTGATTAAAGTATCAAGTAGAAGTGTACTTGGGTAGGAAAAACACTTGCAGATTTGAAATTAATGTATGTCCATTGTGAGCAAGAAAAGGACATTCATCATATTGAATTGTATCCTCTTCATTTATGTTTTCAACAGATCATACTAGATCATGCTAACTAATAATTGTATGCATGCACAAAATATCATATATTACAAAGGCAAAACAAATATAGACTATATATTATACTATATCGTTTATAGTGTGTTCTTGTGTTGTACTGTGACAAGACTGTCCAAAGTTAGAGGTTGCATTTTAAACCTATTTAAGGATGTACTTAGGTGAGGTTTTGGAATTTGTGCCAAATGTTCGGACTCTTTTGTGTTTTTCCATACAGTACAATGTAAAATATTTTGCCCCATAACACCCGTTTATTTTTTCATATAAGATTTAATAGGTCATAAAAGGTCATTTATCAAAATTTAAGAAGATTCTTGATTTTTTTTCTGTTGTTTTGAGACCCAAATAATACCAATGCAAATATAAGGTAAAAGTCCGAGTCAGCCTTTTCCCGCCATTTTTAAAATTTCAAATATCTCGATAAGTCAATATGTTTAGCTTATTTTTATCCTTAATGAATGCTCTAACGGCTTAAACTATCTATTTTAAATTCTTAATTTATTAATTTTCACCTAACCTCACCTAAGTACATCCTTAACCCCGCGACATAATGTATTTACCTGTTTAAAATTAGGAGCCTGTAATTAAGTAGGTGTCGTTTGTTGCTGTGTGTCATAATTGTTTTTCGTTCATCAATGATTATTTTATATAGATCAGTTTTACAGTTGTCATTTTGGGTCCTTTTATATTCAGCTGACCATGCGCTATGGTTTTTGCTCATTATCGAAGGCCGTACGGTGACCCAAAACTGAAAACTTCTATGTCAATTGGTCTATGGTGGAGAGTTGTCTCATTGGCATTTATACTCAATATTATTTTATTGACTAGTCAACAAAAGAAACGATACAATTAAGGCAATGTATTTTCCATATATAGTGAAATTTGATACACTGTCCAAGGTAAATAAATGCCCAAGCGGTCTAATGTTGACAGGGTGTTTTTTTCTTCTTATCAGAACCTTTGATTTAAGGCAATTCAATTACGCGAAAACTTTGGGTGAATTTTTGTTATTTCAAAAATCGAATTGTCATCCAAAAATTCTAAAATCGATATTAGAACTTAACTATAAACCTATTTAAAACATCATATCGAGAAGCGTTCAGTACAGTGATTTTGTCATAGTTTGGTTAAGATGAACATGGTTGTGTTAAAAAAAAAGAGGGACGGAAGATACCAGAGGGACAGTCAAACTCATAAATCGAAAATAAACTGACAACGCCATGGCTAAAATTGAAAAGGACAAACAGACAAACAATAGTACACATTACACAACATAGAAAACTAAAAAATAAACAACACGAACCCCACCAAAATCTAGAGGTGATCTAAGGTGCTCCGGAAGGGTAAGCAGATCCTGCTCCACATGTGGCACCCGTCATGTTGCTTATGAGATAACAAATCCGGTAATAGTCTAATTGAGTAGGTCACATTTATGAAAGGGAAGGGGATTGTAGTTACGACGTAAGGAACATATCCGATATCATTTGTGAAATTAGATACTTTCCCGAACGATTGTCTCAGTTCTATTTAAACGGGCAAATAAGATGTTTGAATCTGCATCGTTAGACAAAAGGATCTACATTGGAATTGTTGTTTTCAAGAAAATAACGCAGAATAAGAAACTATCGAAATTGCTATGGTTTGGTTAAGTTATGACATGATTCGGTTAAGTGTCTAGAAGTTGGACATGGTTTTAATCAAGTTTGTCATGGTTTAGATCCTAACTGATATATATCTGTTTCAGTTTGATAGTTTGTTGAAAAACGGTTGTATTTAAATGATGTTACACAATTTACCAACTGACTAAGAAGTAAACAAGCTTTTTAAATCAAAATTAGATGCTGTAATTGGGAAAGCTTACATTAAACAATTTAACTGTTAACTGATTTGTCTTTGTATGCAAATCATACTACTATGATTGTCTTATAAAATAATTGGGAATAAATGGGCGCTCGTGTTCATTTTAACCAAAATATGACAAAATCACAGTGCTTAACGCTTCTCGATATGAAGAGGTTACTACCTGTGAAACATGGTCTGCTTAAAAGATTGAATGCCTTCGCAGAAATTAAAATACGTTTAAAACTCTCATCTTAAAAAATCAGTGCGGACTTTTGTCATCATTTGCCGCAAAATAAAATAACCCATGTGTTCAGTAACACGATATTATTTTTAAAACTTTCCAAATTGGTCAGACTCTTTTCATCATATGCAGTTGCTTTGCAAATTAATGTTTTTCATTTAATTTTTTTTCCTTTTTATTATATTTTATGATACATTTGAGTTCAAACTTGTATATCGTTTCTTTTGTTTCCTAGTATATATATACCTACAACATAGAATAACACATATAACACAAAACATTAATAGAAAATAGATTTATTCCAATCAAAATCTACCAGGGGCAAATATTTAATCACAAGAAAGATATATCGGGTGTATGCCATATATAAAAAATATAATACAAAGCATACAATATATATAGTATTGCATAGCAATAAAATATTTCCCACAGAAAGTAACCAAAAGTTAGCGTAGTGCAATAAATCTTTAAAATTGATGACGTCATCAACGACAAAATCTTAGTTTAAACCAGACTTTCAAATATTATATTGCCATACAATAAAAGGGTTATTGCATGAATCTTGGGGAATATTGTCCCTCGTAGAACATATAATGCACTCACAGTCTCTTGCAATATAAAGTTCTACTCGGGACAATATTCCCCAATATTCATGCAATAACCCTATATTACCGATGTGACAAAAAGCTTAAGTGGGTGCATGTGAGTTGTAGCCAATTTTCGAACCGGACTATTTTGGATTTGTCATTCTTCAAGTATCAATGTGATATGATAATGAATATGACATATGAAATATGATATGAATATATGTATCACATAGAAAAATACGAAGAACATAATTAAACATAAAAAAATATTACACACTGTTACATGTGTTGTAGTGCGACCCATACAGTCGGAAACCAGGTTGAAATAGAACAAAAGAATCGAAGCTCTTTGTTAGAGAAGGCGATAAATGCTTACTGTAAAGTTTACTATAGTGACAAAGAATTTAAAAGTTAATAGAAACAAACAAAATTACAATTTTCTTCTCAATTACGAAGTGTTTTATTTTAAAAATACCATTTGCATAAGTTTTCAATTTATCTAGTACATAGTTAAGTAGAACAATTAGATATCAAGTCGACGACATGGGTATCTTTCAAGTTAAATGTAGAAAATGCATAACCTCCGATTTAAAAAAAAAAATTACCACGGGCGGAAAACATATCAATCTATTAGTTCAGCAATTTTCGTGTCTGCCCTTCCATTATGTGACTCAAGAAAAAATTCCAAAAAAAGGGTAACAATTGTAACGATAAGAGAAAATCGAGTGCACCTTTTTATGTAAGGGCGTGTTTGAGTTGAATATTTTGTCTTGATATCGTACAAAGCAAGACTATCTCATACATCGTCTCGCTTCAGATTCTATCATTTTTATATATCAAAGCTACAGGTTGACTTTATTACAATAAAAAATCACAGTACGTAAAGATGAAATATATGGGTCAAGTGAAATACCTATCTAATGAATCACAAAAAACAGAGTAGGTGTGTTCGAAGAGCTATTTGTTTACTGAAAGTACTTGACGACAGTCTTTCAAGTTGGATGATGAAAATGCATATCTTTGAAAAATTATGATTTTTTGTGTGTGATAACTAGGGTTTATTGTCTTCAACCACTAAAAAAATCTAGTCTGCCCCTCCACGAAATATTTAATTAGAATTTATTAAAAAGTTTATGAATTTTCGAAAATTCCACCTGACAACCGATCAGACAATATTTTTAAGTTGAATCAATGCAGACAAGATCATTAACTGAAGCTCATTAGCTAGTTGATACATTTGTCTTTTAAAATACAACTGACAGATAAGGATCGTAATAGTGCAATGTGGATAAATTAATCGGTTTCCAAGAGCAAAATTGGCCGCGCGTCATCCATACAATGGCTTCCATTTCTACGATTGTGAAAATGAACTGGCGTAATGGGGAGATAATTTTGACGAAGTAGAATCCTGACTGCATAGGGGAGCCTAGCGGGTGTTTCTTTTTATCTCGTAAAGCCAGGGAAGAAATTGTTATGAAAGAGAAGTTCCTTGATAGTTCTTGATCCTATTGAAATGAATATTCGAGGATATAATTTCAACGTAGACATATATAACGGTATCAGTGATTCTAAACAAAATATAGGTTAAAGGATTTTTTTTAAATGAGCAAGGATTGTAAAGATTCTAGGGGAACCTCTGTAAAAAGGAAAAATATGCATCTGTAGAAAAAAAGCCGATGATAAAGAGTTACATTCTCGTATTTAATCCAGCGAAGAAGGCAGTTTAATTTATGAAGATTGAAGTCCTTAAACCAGACGAAATCAAACGTTAGACTTAAACCAAATGAATGATTAAAAACAACTGTATTTTTTAGGAATTGCACAGACATTTTAGGAAAATCATACTTTTAACCAGGTTTAAACGCTAACTAAGCCTCCCACGTTGTTTCTAGTTCCGTTGTATGGACAAAATTGGTTTTCCATCCGAAAAAAAACATTGTTCTAACTACTCTTTTCAAATTCGTATGGCGAAGAAACATTGTATAAATTGATGCTGACCATCATTTTTCTTTGTCGTACATGTTTTTTTTGTAGAAGTTAATGCACGGAATATAGAAATACTAATGTTAAAGATAATAACGGCTTGCCTACAAAATTTAAAGGTGCACTCGACACTTCCTGTGGACCGTTACAAAAATTACCCAGACACAATGTTACACAGACGAGATGTTCGTTATAGTATGCACACCGAGAGGAATTGTTTGGTGCAATCCCTTGAAGTCTATCTATTTGAGAATAGGAGAAAGAATGTCCATTACTGCAATCTCGAATGTAACTCGCAAACGAATCTGAAAATGAAAATAGAATTTGTCAATTGAAAAAATGATTGATTGAAAAGTTATTGTTTACTTCTAGCGGCAAATATTACAAACAGATACGAATTAAAAAGTGTTTGGATTGACCTATTTAGAGATAGAAACCTCGACCTCAGTCCTAAGATAAAGGCGAGTCAAAAAAGTTATAAACAATGGAAATTCGACTAATGGCGTAACGTTATTTTCGTTTTAATGTACGAACAATGATACTACCCATAGTCCTTTAAATTCTGAAAAGGTGGATTAGATTGCTCTTTAGTGTGTACCCTACTTAAGCCACCATACCTAAGCACTGTGATATACCAAAAAATACAGGATCTACTGAAATATTTGCCCAAGATGACAGATGAATTAGTTCAGTGTATATTAGCAAAACATAAAATAGTTATATATACTGGTAAAAATGAGCTTTTGAGAACTTTTTAAAATTTTGTATTTGATGCACAATAAAGACAATTATTAAAAATGTTGTATTCGCTGCACAATAAATACATAAAAGCACAATGAAAAAAGTGGCCTTAAGTTTCTAAAGATGGCAAAACAAACAAAACAGTCATCATGCATACTCAACTTCATTTCTGAATAATTTAATTTTGGATGTAACGCGTCTTCTGATTGGCTGACGTTATTTTGTTATGAGCCCATAAACATAATTTAGTCATGTGACCATGACGTCCTCAACGTTTTTTCATGGTTTTCTACGGTTTAAAATGGAATTTAGAATTATAAATTATAAGAAATGACTGTAATATTTTTTCTGTCTATTCAAAATAATATAAAAATTTGGTGCACACTGTTAAATAACCCACTACGCGCGTTATTCAGTGTGCACCACATTTTTTATGTTATTTCTTCATAGACAGAAAAAATATTACAGTCATTCCTTAAATGTTACATTGAATGACCTCTTGCTCACTGTGTATGTAGGTTCTTGCATGAGGTGTGTAAGATGTAGGAAGATGTGGTATGAGTGCCATTGAGACAACTCTCCATCCAAGTAACAGTATATATATAAGTAAACCATTTTAGGTCAAGGGATGGTCTTCAACACGAAGCCTAGGCTAACACTGAACAGCAAGATATAAAGGACCCCAAAAATTACTAGTGTTAAACCATTCAAACGGGAAAACCAATGCTAATTTATATAAAAAACGAGAAACGAGAAACATTTCTGTGAATCTGTGAGCTACTGTTCACTTATGATACCCCACCCCCTAAAAGTATACGGTAAACAGGAAGTTTTTAAGTAATGAATCATAAAAGGCATCACACGGTATAACTGATTTATAAACCCTGAAACCAAATTTCAGAAATCATTGTACTGTAGTTCCTGGACAATGTGACGAAAACTTTCAACTTGCCTATCCTATGAAAAATGATAAAAGTGTCCGGTAAACAAGAAGTTTTTGAGTGATGAATCTGAAATCCTTGTATTGTAGTTCCTGAGAAAGATCCGACGAAAATATTCATTGGACGGACGGACTGACGGATGGACAGACAGAGGTTTAACAGTATACCCACACTTTTTAAATTGTTTTAAAAGTTTATATTAAAACTCCATAATTAACTCTTTGGTATATATAACTATTAAGTTATAAGTAACGAAGACGTTTGCAAAAAGGTGGATTTTATGTGAACCGTAACAGGCGCTGAATGCTCTCCAACTTTGTACTGTTTAAGTACCGGTCTTTGTAAAAATCATGCAGAAGGTGATTCATGGCATGTCACAGAAGTAATTTTTTTTGCCCTATATTATAAGAACTTTGGTAGATGGTCAAAATTCTGTCTTTATTTTCCCTGTATTATGCCCGTTGCCATGGTAACCATCAAATCAACATTTTGCCTGAATATGTGAAAAAAGACCCTTTTTGAAAATATAAAATAAGGGAATTTAAAGTCCCATAGAAATAAAGTTAATCAATACAAAGGATATGTATGTTTACAGTATTGACAAACAAAACCCCAAACTATATAAAAACGTTAAAATTGTGAATTTACTAAATAGTTTGTTTCCATAGCAACCATTTAAAAATGTGTTAAAATTCGAAAATGAAAAATTTCAAAAACTTTAAAATTTTAAATCTGTTTATCTCCCAAGACCAACAATACCATGACATGTCATTGACAAATTTTGAAAGACCACATTCTATATATTCAGAAAATAAAAAGAAAGTCGTGTGTTTTTTTTTCTTTAAAAAAAAAAATGTAGTCAAAAATTGTCAATTTTCACCAAAATTCAGATTAACAATCAGATGAATAATCAAAAATTTTGAACTTAAAAAGCTAAAACATTCCATTTATATGTGCAATTCTGACACACATTTGTTAATTTTAAAGGAGAATATATGATAAATGAAGATATACTTGTACAAAATGAAAAATCATCACTCTGGGTATGGTGCACCCCCCTTTTTTTTCGATTTTTTTTTTTTTTTTTTCAAAATTATAAAATTTGTTGAAAGAAATGTGGTATCTCATTGTGTTTACTTGTGAACTAAGTATTTTAAGAATTTAAGCATAACACAACTTCTAAAGTTGAGGGCAGCATATGTACCCCCTCCCTTCAATCTTATATGTAAGATTTCTCAGAAGTTTAAAAAAAAAATGGTAATACGCATAACCCGTTGTCGTGTCTAAGACTGATGCTGTCAGTGAAAAAGAATAAAGTTGAATCCAAAACTTAATTACTAGTAAGTCTATGTATAAAGATAAGAGGATGTGTTGTAATTGTCAATGAGACAATTAACTCTCAACCAGAGAGAGCAAAGACATAGAAATAAACAACCACAGATCACCGTATATCCTTCAACAATGAGCATAACATGATTATCTGTAAAACAAATCTTAATGAACATTTAAAAAAAAATAGCTCAGGATACTTTCTCTTTCAAAATGGCTATAAAGAAGTTACAATAACAATTTAATGCAACTCATTGTTGGTTTTTGAAACAGATTGATGCTTTAAAAACTTTAACCCTAGACTAAGATCTGCTAAACAAGAAGACTCACCCTGAAATGTCTGGTTGGTTTTATTTATAATTGAATTACTTTTGAAACTCTGTAAGTGTTATGTAAAGATTTTAATACAAGTATCATATTAACTTAACATTATCAATGTTCTAAGAAAATGAGGTCAGGGTAAGATGAACTATGTCAGACAGACGAAAAAAAGAGAACGGAAACGGAAAATTCAGCATTTTTTTCCATTTTTAAAGGGGCATAACTTATTGACAGTACCTGTTACACCAATAACATTCTAACTGTTCTGAATTTTATGGAAATAAGCATTGTGTATAAGTTTCAAAACATTTGGTTGTGGCAAACTTAAGTTAGAGAACGGAAACAAAAAAGTCAGCATTTTTTTTCCATTTGTATAAGGGTATAACTCTGGAACGGACGTACTTACAGACAAGGGTACAACTTAATGCCCCCTTTGCTACAGTTGGGGCATACAAATTCTACATGTTCTATCTGAGGAAATATATACCAACGATCTACATTAATTGTGCAAGAATTTGTCAATGTTTCTATTGTATATGGTGGAAAAGGACAGCTTGTCTATTATTTTTTTTAAAACCTAACTGAATTATTATTTGTATACCCAGAATAATCGCGTTTTTTTATGGTTCTCAAAAATATTATCCTTGTGGCCCTGAGGAAAATTTGCTGGTCCGAACTATTGTATACTGTTTTGATTCTCAAACCTTTATGACAACCATGTGCAATGGCCATTCTTGAATTTTGCCTAATTTAATCAATTGTTATATTTACATATTTTTATGCCCCCGCAGTGGCGGAGGGGGCATTAAGGTTAACCCTTGTCCGTCCGTCAGTATGTCCCAACGTTGGTTTCTGTTCTCTATCTTTAGTTTGCCTCAACCAAATGTTATGAAACCTAATCACATTGCTTATTACCATAAAACAAGACTTAGTTTGGTGGTGTCACTTAAACCGTCCAAGAGTTATGCCCCTTTACAAATAGAAATATTGCTGAATTTCCGTTTCTGTTCTCTAACTTTAGTTTGTCTTTACCAGATGTTATTAAAATTATACACAATGCTTAAAACCACCAAATGCAGATCAACTTTGAATTTTTGTGGTGTAACTTTCACTGTTCTATGCAATGCCTCTTTATAGAGGGAAAAAGTTGCTGAATTTTTTGTTTTGTATTTCTTTCTTTAGTTTGCCTCAACCAAATGTTACGAAACTTTTACACAATTCTTATCACCATAAAAGTTAGTACACAATTGGTAAGTGTCTTCAGTCATGTCCGTTTATGACTTTTATGATATGGAAGCGGGAGCATCATCTGTGTCCAATGGACACATTCCGCATTTATTTCAAATCTTTTAGATAAGTTAGATTATTATATATTAGAATAAAAAGAAAGGTTATGTAGTTCTTCTTCAATTTCAATTTTAGCACAGTTAAATCGACATAGTGACAAATAAGTGTTTGCATAAAGGTTTCGATACATGTCGATTTACATGGGAGGTAAATAGTAACAGCCATTATGTGTACATAATCTGACTCTGTGCAATAGTATACTAGTCCACAAAAGAAACGATGCAAGGCAATGTATTTTCCATAGATAATGAAATTGGAAACACTGTACCAAGATTAAAACTGTCCCATTTGTCTAATCTTTACAGAGTGTTATTATCTTATCAAAACCACTGATTTAAGACAAAAAAAATATTTTATTTTTTTATTTTTGTTATATCAAAAATAGTATTTTTATAAATAAACCAGATGCTCCGCAGGGCGCAGCTTTATACGACCGCAGAGGTATTGCACAATACTTAACATAATAATTTTGGACCCCGATTTGGACCAACTTGAAAACTGGGCCCATAATCAAAAATCTATGACCACGTTTAGATTCAGCATATCAAAGAACCCCAAGAATTCTTTTTTTGTTAAAATCAAGCTAAGTTTAATTTTGGACCCTTTTCATCTTAATATAGACCAATTTGAAAACAGGACCAAAAATTAAGAATCTGAATACACGGTTAGATTTGGCATATCAAAGAACCCAAATAATTAATTTTTTGATGAAATCAAACAAAGTTTAATTTTGGACCCTTTTGGCCCCTAATTCGTTGGGACCAAAACTCCCAAAATCAATCCAAACCTTTCTTTTGTGGTTATAAACCTTGTGTTAAAGTTTCATAGATTTCTAATAACTTATGCTTAAGTTATTTTGCAAAAACCAAGAAAAATGCTTATTTGGGACCTGTTTTTGGCCTCTAATTCCTAAACTGTTGGGACTAAAACTCCCCAAATCAATCCCAACCTTCCTGTTGTGGTCATGGAGACCTTATGTTAAAATTTTATATATTTCTTTTTACTTATACTAAAGTTATTGTGCGAAAACCAAGAAAAATGCTTATTTGGGCCCTTTTTTGCCCCTAATTCCTAAACTGTTGGGACCAAAACACCAAGAATCAATGTCAACCTTTCTTTTATGGTCATAAACCATGTGTTTAAATTTCATAGATTTCAATTTATTTTTACTAAAGTTAGAGTGCGAAAACCAAATGTCTTCGGACGACGACGACGCCAACGTGATACCAATATGCGACCAAAAAATTTTCAATTAATAAAAATCGAAATTAGAACTTAATTTTTTTCGTTTAAACATGGTCTGCTTAAAATTTTGATTGCCATCCGTCCTTGTGTCCATCTGGCTGTCCTTGCAGCGCTCGCACATGTACAAATCATGTCAGATTTTTAAGAAACTAATACTTCAGGTTATTATAAGCAATATCTCGAACAAGTTAGATATTGGTGGTCAATCGACTTTAATAAAAACATTTATAACCCTTGAAAATAATAAATTTATGGAAAATAGCCCCTTTAACGCTCCCACAGGTACAATTCTTGCCAGATTTTTAATAAAACTTATACACTAGATTGATATCAACAATATCTTGGATGAGTTCTATAATCATGGACAATTGACTTTTTTAAAAGAGTTATGACCCTTAAAAATATTAAAATTTATGGAAAGTTGCCTTGTTAGCGCTCTCGATGGTACAAATTTTTTATTTTTTATTTTCAGTTTATTTCTGATAGAACGGACGTAGTTTTTTTAGGTCATCGTTTCAAAGGAACTGTGAATTTTGCCATCACTTTGCTTCCGTTGTCGTCTGTCCGGTGTTAAATATTTGAAACATTTCCACTGAAACTACTTAACCAATTCCAGTAAAACTTATAAACTGAATGATCCTTAGGATATCTAGAATTAAGTTTGTGTCCTATTTTCTATTTTGTAAAAAAAAATGGCCGCCATGGGTAAAATAAGAACATAGGGGTAAAATGCAGTGTGTAGCTCATATCTCAAACACTAAAGCCTTTTAAGAGCAAATTTTCAGATGAATCTAACAACCCATTGTTGGGTTGCTGCCACTTAATTGTTAATTGTACGGAAATTTTGCAGTTTTGGTTATTATCTTGAATATTATTAATGACAAAGATAAACTGTAAACAGCACAACTTTCAGCAAAGTAGGATCTACAAATAAGTTTATATGACCAGAATTGTCAATTGAATCCGTATGGAGTTATAGCCCTTTAAAGAAATTTTTCACAATTTGTTCATCTAGTTTGCTTCCTTTAAAAAAAAATCTTCTTTTGATATTGAATATGCTTAATCAATTTCAGCCCAACTTGGGAGTTATAATCTTGTATAAATTTAGTTTTTTATTTCCTTGTACTTCAAGAAACTTAGCCACTATGGCTAAAATGGAACAAAGGGGTAAAATTCATTTTTTGCTTTTGAAGAAAAAACGACAGATACAAAGAACATTTAAATGGAATTGTTAAGCCACTCATTGATATATATTGAAGGGACAAATAATCATTGATGCAAGATTTAACCAAAAATTACAGGTGATCGATTCAGGTTCTTTAGAGTCAATTTTAAAGACCATGAAATAGAATCTAAAGATTTTAAATTTCTGTTTGGGTTGTTCTCTCTTTGACACATTCCCCATTTCTAAAAAAAAATCTAATATATAAAAATGGTGTAGGGGGTTCTATTATTTCCCTCACCCTTTGAAGAAATTTCATGTTTTAATGCTCAAAATGTTCACAATTGAATTCCATCTTTTAAATTTATTAATAATTTTTTGAATTTTGAAAAAAAGGGGGGGGGGCACCATGCCCAGAAAGAAAAAATGTCCTTCTCTACAAAAATATCTCTATCAATCATATTTTCTCATTTATAATTACCAAATTTGTGTCAGAAATGCACGCATAAATGGAATGTTTTAGCTTTTTAAGTTCAAAATGTTTCAGTATTCATCTGTTTGGTAATCTGAATTTTGGTGAAAATTGACAATTTTTGACTAAAATTATTTTTTTAAAGAAAAAAAAAACACACGACTTTCTTTTTATTTTCTGAATATATAGAATGTGGTCTTTCAAAATTTGTCAATGACATGTCATGGTATTGTTGGTCTTGGGAGATAAACAGATTTAAAATTTTTAAGTTTTTGAAATTTTTCATTTTCGAATTTTAACACATTTTTAAATGGTTGCTATGGAAACAAACCATTTAGTAAATTCAAAATTTTAACGTTTTTGTATAGTTTGGGGTTGTGTTTGTCAATACTGTAAATATACATATTGTTTGTATTGATTAACTTTATTTCTATGGTTCTTTAAAATCCATTATATTTCAATTTTCAAAGGCTACTTATGGACGTATTTAGGCAAAATTTTGTAAGGATGGTTTCCATGGCAACCAAAGTTGAAAAGAAAAAATTAATACAGAAAACTTATTTTCATACCATACCTTCATCATAAACAAAATATAAAGACATTTGAAGAGGGGTCATGAATCGCCCATCAACAGGAACCTGCATGATTCTTACAAAGACCGGTACTTAATATAATTTGTTTACTCGAGCGTCATTCATAAATTATTTGAAGACGGAATGCGCGTTTGACGTTCACAATTTTAATCCTGGTATCTCTGGGGTTTGTAGAGAGTCTTTGACAAAAAAGTTTGATTCCAATCTTCAGCAAACGATATGTGTTTTCAGAATACATTCATTTATGCGCGTGTCCCAAGTCAGGAGCCTTTGGCCTTTGTCTTTTATATTATTTCTTTATTTTGGTTCATTTTCGGAGTTGCATGAGTGTGAATACCATTTACGCTACACTATTACACATGTTCGTGTAGTGGTCAGCTTAATCCCGCCTCCGAGTGTAATGATATACCCACGAATCAGTTTTCATTGAAATCTTACCACAAAAAGCTGATACTCCAAAATCCAAAATTAATGGGCTAAATTTCATTAAAAAATCATATGGTGCATAACAACTTCATTGGTCTCCTTCCTATTCTTTTGAAGTGTTTGCGTTTTAAATTTGATGAGGGATAGACGGACAGACAAGGTAAAATAAAAACGACTTTCCCATGGCATTGACCAGAAACAGATTTTAAATACTTACATTTAGTTGTAATTTTCTCTATCATGCAATAACTTTCATTTTCAGAACAATTTTTAACAAAACCTTTCATATGTAATTTGCTGTCTATCAACATGTTTTTATCCTCTACGCATGTTTTGTCATCCTGGTTACTCAAAGAACAGGCATAGCAAGTGAGACAACCTGTAGAAAGAAATATACAAATTTATGGGTCCGGAATTGTTTCTATAACTACAATATTGCATGTATTTAAAGGAATCAGTTCATTCAACTGATGTTGAAATCAAAGTTGAAAATCATTCAAACTTTGACATAAACACACGAACACATACATATAAAACATGACACATACACACGCAACACATATATATAAAACATGACACATACAAACGCAACACATACATATAAAACATGACACATACACACGCAACACATACATATAAAACTTGACACATACACACATACATATAAAACATTACACATACACACGCAACTCATACTTATAAAACATGACACATTCACACGCAACACATACTTATAAAACATGACACATACTCATAAAACATGACACATACACACACAACTCATACTTATAAAACATGACACATACACTCGCAACACATACTTATAAAACATGACACATACGCACGCAATCCATACATATAAAACATGACAAATACATACTAAGGAAATATATTGATTTATATATTTAGATCATTCAAAATTTACTTAGATTATCTTAAAAAAGAAAAAAGAGAATATCTGCAATACGTTATCGAGATTTTCAGATTTACATTGTTTAGCATTAGAACTGTAAAGTATAGAAAAAAGAAGTACGAAGGGCTTAAGCGGATCCAATCTTTCTAAGACTTTTTGAAATTGAATTAATATATTTTGGCATCAAATTTCTTGTTCTATAATTCATGAAATATCTATTTTAATAAAAGATACACGTTTCCAAACTATTAAGGAAAACTCAAACCGTAGATGTTGGTATAATGAAAAAGAAGTCTGAAAATAATTAGATATATCCGTGTGACAAAATGGAATTGCCTGTGTTAAGCATAATTTGCCTCTGATGCTTATTAATTAAAAAACATATACGTTACAAATTAAAAAAAAGAAGAAAGTAAAACAAATATGACAGCTAATTCTATTTGATTCAAATAAGAGATCCAAAAATGTATTTCCAGAACTAATTTTTCATAATTTTATTTTTTTCATTTTTATAAAACATAGAAGCATATCATATTTCTGATTTTTTTTAATGAAAACCCCCCAAGAAAATTAAAAGTTTTTAACAAGGATTTGTACAGAATATATAAAAAAAAGTATTGGTTTTAAAGATATATCAAAAGAGGAAGACAAGTGAGAAATAAATAAAAAAAAATATTGTTATCAGGATATCGAATTGATTGAATAATTATTTTAAAATATACATTACCTGCTGATGAAACAAATGAAAACAAAAGTAAAACTATAACTACAAATTGAAAATCAGCCATATCCCAAATATGACACAGAATCCAAATATTCGAAGTTATTCCATATTTCCAATCGCACCAATGTTGCAAACCGTTAGACAGTCAATTCTAATTTATGAAATTGGTTCCCGACTTTTAAATTACATATTTTAATTGTTAAACTGTTTATTTGGAAGTTAATATAACCTTTTAACCGACAAGATTATAGTGATATATCCTTTGAAGATATTATTTGCCTACGCATCTTCAAATGTTGATAAATATTGATAATAATTTAGACAAGTTTGTGTTTCTAACAACCAAGTTACCGCCCTTGTCAATACAGCGACGCCTTCTGACGAGAAAAGGTGTAATATCTTTAAAACACATATATTAAATGTATTATAAATATTTAAAAGAGTGTTCAACGACACCCAAAATAAGTAAACAAATATGTACCATCTGTATCAATGTAAAATGGTGACAATGTTTTTTTTTTCTTCTCTCATTTATTCTCTCTCCTGTCACGAGTCAATTGATAATTGATTTAGGGAATTGCAATATTATATTATATATAATTCTGATCAAGCAGATTTTCTATACCATTTATAGTGTTGAAAAAAAAAATCTTTTAAAAACCTAAATAAAAGATGTTCGCACTCGCGCGATTTTTTTTCGGACAGACAAAACCCAAACCCCCTTCTCCCTTGGGGTAAAAGGGTTGCTCCTTTAACGTTCTAATTTCGAACGGACGCAGGTGCACATTATACATCAAACATAAGCAAACGGACGATATCATTCAAAATTATAAGACTGGTATCGTTGATGAGTTTCTTTTTCTGTGTTGTTGAAAAGGAAGGAATTGAGTTGAACATATTCGACGGATGTGAGGGTCATTTCTGTACTAGCATAGATACCAAAATTGAAATTTTATATTTACAACAGACACGCGTTTCGTCTACAAAAGACTCATCAGTGACGCTGGAATAAAGAAAAATGTTAAAAAGGCCAAATAAAGTACGAAGTTGAAGAGCATTGAGGACCAAAAATTCCTAAAAGTTTTGCTAAATACAGCTAGGTAGATCTTAAATGCGTGTCATCACCCTCATGTTACGAAGTCCAGATTGATTCTTCGCACTTTTACAGAAACGTTCCTACTTGAAGATAACATTTGTGGGGAAAACTTTCTTTAAAAAGAAAACATTCCAAAGTAAACTTTTAGAATCTTATTCATTTTCCTACGCAATTATGAGGTAGTCGAACACATTTGAGTAACTAGAAAATTTAAGTCATTAAATTGTTTGTTTAGGAATTTTTATAATTTTTATTTGATATAATTTATCATTAAAGTACAAATATACTTGTTTTTCTTTACGCAATAACAAGAAGCTAACGCTTCCTGATCTATCACACGTACGACTGTCGTTTTGTTGCATATATCGAGAAACATCGTACATTTTATTTCTGTTTTCAATAAACATTACATTTAGGAGAGGGGTTTGTTATCCCGAAAGCCATAAATACACTTGAACTAGTCTTAACAAGAAAAACACGTTAATGAATAAAAATTCAAACTATTTGAATGAAAGAAAATGTATAAATGTGAGTACCAAAAAAGGGTATCTAAAGGTTACCTTCCAGTTTTTGTCGAGCCTGCGACTTCTACCACAGAAAGCTCGACATAGGGATAGTGATCCGGTGGCGGCAGTGGTGTTAGCTAACCCCTCAAAAGCTTTATATTTTAGAAGGTGGAAGACCTTGATGCTTCATACTTTGTATATAGATGATTTATATAACGAAGCTTCTGTCTGTCACATGTCCATTGTCCTTGGTCTCATTTTCATGGTTCAGTGATACTTGAAAAAAAAGATTTTTTGTAATGTCAATTTCTTTTTTATTATGTAAAAGGATAACGGTATTTAGAATGTACGTACTTGTAAGCTCCTCATACCCGTCAGACAGTATGTGTTTCCATATATAAGTTGAAATTGGATACACTGTACCAAGGTAAATAAATGCCCAACCGATCTAATGTCTACAGAGTGTTATTTTCTTATCCAAACCTTTGATTTTAAGCAATTACGCGAAATAGTTGGGAGCATTTTTGTTATTTCAAAAATCGTATTTTCATGCAAAAATTCTAAAATCGATATTAGAACTAAAAACTATAAATCTATTAAACATGCTTTGCTTAAAATTTTGAATACCTTCGCAGATATTTGAATTCTAAATTCTCATCTTAAAAGTTAATTGCTGACTTTTGTCATAATTTGCCTCAAAATAAAATGATTCCTGTGTTCAGTAACACGATATTATTTTTAAAACTTTCCAAATTGGTCAGATTCTTTTAATCATATGCATTTGCTGCGCAATTTTTTTTTTCATTTAATAATTTGAACGTTTCTCCTTTTTTATCATATTTTATGATACATTTGAGTTCAAACTTGTGTATCGTTTCTTTTATTGAATATATATATATATAGTATATAATACCTTCAACATAGAACAACACATACAACACAATACATTAGCAGAAAATAGATTTATTTCAATCAAAATCTCTCAGGGGCAATAATTCAATCACAAGCAAGATATAATATCGGGCGTATGACATATACACAATACAATACAAAGTATACAATATATATTACCGATGTAAACAAAATTGCCTTAGTGGATCTTCGTGGTCTGTTTCTGAACCGAACAATTTTGGATTTGTCTTTCGTCAAGCATCAATGTGATATGATAATGAATATGACTATATGTAACATAGAAAAACACGAATAACAAAAGAAAACATAAAAAAGATATTACACACTGTGACATGTGTGGTAGTGCGACCCCTGATGAGCTTGACGATTATTTCTATTGATTTCGTAAAGCTAGGGAAGAAACTGTCAGAAAATAGAAGTTTCTTGTTACATGTAGTTCATAATGAAATGATTATTCGGGAATATCATTTCAACGTAGAAATATAAAACGGTATCAGTGATTCTTAACGAAATATAAGGTAAAGGATTTTTTAAATGAGCAAGCATAATAGCAAAGTTTCTAGGGAAACTTCTGTAAGAAGGTACAAATATGCATCTTCAGAAAAAGACCAATGATAAAGAGTTACTATCCTCCCGTTTAAACCAGCGAAGCAGGTAGTTTAATTTATGACGATTGAACAGACAAAAATCAAACGTTAGACTTAAACCAAAGGAATGATTAAAAACAACTGTCATTTTTAAGAACTGCACAGACATTTTAGGAAAATCATACTTTTAACCAGGTTTAATCGCTAACTAAGCCTCCCACGTTGTTTCTAGTTCCGTTGTATGGCCAAAATTGGTTTTGTATCCGAAAAAAAACATTGTTCTAACTTCATTTCAAATTCGTATGGTGATGATACACTGTATAAATTGATGTTCACCAGCATTTTGTTTTGTCGTACATGTATTTTTTTATAAAAGTTTATGCACGAAGTATAGAAAAACTAATGTTAAATATAATAACTGATTGCCTACAAAAGTTAAAGGTGCACTCGACACTTCCTGTGGACCGTTACAAAAATTACCCAGACACAAAGTAACACAGACGAGATGTTCGTTGTAGTATGCACACCTAGAGGAATTGTTTGGTGCAATCCCTTTGAGTCTATCTATTTGAGAATAGGAAAAGGAATGTCCATTACTGCAATCTCGAATGTAACTCGCAAACGAATCTGAAAATGAAAATAGAATTTGTCAATTGAAAAAATGATTGATTGAAAAGTTATTGTTTACTTCTAGCGGCAAATATTACAAACAGATACGAATCAAAAAGTCTTTGGATTGACCTATTTAGAGATAGAACCTCGACCTCAATCCTAAGATAAAGGCGAGCATACTTCAGAGAAAGATGCGTTAACTATAGAAGGATTCAAACATAAGAAAAGAAAAGAAGTTATGCATTGTGTTGTTTTTTGTTTTTTTGTTTTAGTTTTAACCTTTTCTGTTGATAGGCATATTTTCCCTTTTAAACGATAAAACATACATGCTGTACAGTAATATTTATATTCCTACAATTTTCCATTTCGGAATCTAATGCATTCTGGGTAATATTTTCAAAAGCGTACACCAAAACGTTGTAATTGGTCAAAAAAGTTATAGACAATGGAAATTCAACCGATGACGTAACGTTTTCATTTTGATGTACAAACAATGATACTACCCATAATCCTTTAGATTCTAAAAAGGCGAATTAGATTGCTCTGTAGTGTGTACCCTACTTAAGCCACCGTATCTGAACACTGTGATATATCAAAAGATACAGGATCTACTGAAATATATGCCCAAGATGACAGATAAATTAGGTCAGTGTATATTAGCAAAACATAAAATAGTTATATATACAAGTGAAAATGAGCTTTTGAGAACTTTTTAAAATTTTCTATTTGCTGCACAATAAAGACAATTTTTTTAAAATGTTGTATTCGCTGCACAATAAAGACATAAAAGCACAATAAAAAAGTGGTCTTAGGGTTATAAAGATCGCAAAACAAATAACACGGTCATCATGCATAATCAGCTTTATATCTGAATGTTATATTGAATGTCCTCTTGTTCACTGTGTATGTAGGCTCTTGCATGAGGTGTGTAAGATGTAGGAAGATGTGGTATGAGTGCCATTGAGACAACTCTCCATCCATGTAACAATATATATAAGTAAACCATTTTAGGTCAAGGTATAGTCTTCAACACGGAGCCTAGGCAAACACAGAACAGCAAGATATAAAGGACCCCAAAAATTACTAGTTTTAAACCATTCAAACGGGAAAACCAACGCTAATTTATATAAAAAACGAGAAACGAGAAACATTTCTGTGAATCTGTGAGCTACTATTCACTTATGATACCCCACCCCCTAAACGTATACGGTAAACAGGAAGTTTTAAAGTAATGAATCATAAAAGGCATCAAACGGTATAACTGATTTATAAACCTTGAAACCAAAAATTTCAGAAATCCTTGTACTGTAGTTCCTGGATAATGTGACGAAAACTTTCAACTTGGCTATCATGTGAAAAATGATAAAAGTGTTCGGTAAACAAGAAGTTGTTGAGTGATGAATCTGAAATCCTTGTATTGTAGTTCCTGAGAAAGATCCGACGAAAAATATGCATGGGACGGACGGACGGACTGACGGACGGACTGACGGATGGACAGACAGAGGTTTAACAGTATACTCCCACTTTTTAAATTGTTTTAAAAGTTTATTTTAAAACTCCATAACTAACTCTTTGGTTTATATAACTATTAAGTTATAAGTAACGAAGTCAAGACGTTTGCAAAAAGGTGGATTTTATGTGAACCGTAACAGGCTCTGAATGCTCTTTGTACTGTTTAATATTTGTTTACTCGAGCGTCATTCATAAATCATTTGAAGACGAAATGCGCGTTTGACATTCACAATTTTAATCCTGGTATCTCTGGGGTTTGTAGAGAGTCTTTGACAAAAAATTTTGATTCCAATTTTCAGCAAACGATATGTGTTTTCAGAATACATTCATCTATGCGCGTGTCCCAAGTCAGGATCCTTTGACCTTTGTTAAGTCTTTTATATTATTTCTTATTTTGGTTCATTTTCGGAGTTGCATGAGTGTGAATACCATTTACGCTGAACTATTACACATGTTTGTGTAGTGGTCAGCTAAATCCCGCCTCCGAGTGTAATGATATACCCACGAATCAGTTTTCATTGAAATCTTACCACAAAAAGCTGATACTCTAAAATCCAAAATTAATGGGCTAAATTTCATTAAAAAAATCATATGGTTCATAACAACTTCATTGGTCATCTTTCTATTCTTTTGAAGTGTTTGCGTTTTAAATTTGATGAGGGATAGACGGACAGATTGTATTTGTTTGGCTTTTTAACTATTTTGATCTGAGCGTCACTGATGAGTCTTATGTAGACGAAACGCGCGTCTGGCGTATAAAATTATAATCCTGGTACTTTTGATAACTACAGACAAGGTAAAACAAAAACGACTTTCCCATGGCATTGACCAGCAACAGATTTCAAATACTTACATTTAGTTGTTATTTTCTCTATCATGCAATAACTTTCATTTTCAGAACAATTTTTAACAAAACCTTTCATATGCACTTTGCTGTCTATCAACATGTTTTTATCCTCTGCGCATGATTTGTCTTTCTGGTTACTCAAAGAACAGGCATAGCAAGTGAGACAACCTGCAGAAAGAAATATACAAATTTAGGAGTCCGGAATTGTTTGTTTGATTACAGTATTGTATTTATCTAAAGGAATCAGTTCATTCAAGTGATGTGTAAATCAAAGTTGAATATCATTCAAACTTTGACATAAACACACGCAACACATATATATATATATAACACATGACACGTACAAACGCAACACATACATATAAAACATGACACATACATATAAAACTTGACACATACACACATACATATAAAACATTACACATAAACACGCAACTCATACTTATAAAACATGACATATTCACACGCAACACATACTTATAAAACATGAAACATACACACGCAACACATACTTATAAAACATGACAAATACACACACAACACATACTTATAAAACATGACACATACACACGCAACACATACTCATAAAAAATGACACATACACACACAACCCATACTTATAAAACATGACACATACACTCGCAACACATACTTATAAAACATGACACATACGCACGCAATCCATACATATAAAACATGACAAATACATACTAAGGAAATATATTGATTTATATATTTAGATCATTCAAAATTGACTTATATTATCTTTTAAAAAAAAAGAGAATATCTGCAATACGTTATCGAGATTTTCAGATTTACATTGTTTAGCATTAGAACTGTAAAGTATAGAAAAAAGAAGCACGAAGGGCTTAAGCGGATCCAATCTTTCTAAGACTTTTTGAAATTGAATTAATATATTTTGGCATCAAATTTCATTTTCTTTAATTCATGAAATATCTATTTTAATAAAAGATACGCGTTTCCAAACTATTAAGGAAAACTCAAACCGTAGATGTTGGTATAATGAAAAAGAAGTCTGAAAATAATTAGATATATCCGTGTGACAAAATCGAATTGCCTGTGTCTAGTATAATTTGACTCTGATGCTTATTAATAAACATATACGTTACAAATTAAAAAAAAAAAAAAGTAAAACAAATATGACAGCTAATTCTATTTGATTCAAATAAGAGATCCAAAAATGTATTTCCAGAACTAATTTTTCATAATTTTGTTTTTTTCATTTTTATAAAACATAGAAGCATATTTTTTAATGAAAACCCCCCAAGAAAATTGAAAGTTTTTAACAAGGATTTGTACAGAATATATAAAAAAAAAGTATTGGTTTTAAAGATATATCAAAAGAGGAAGACAAGTGAGAAATAAATAAAAAAATAATGTTATCAGGATATCGAATTGATTGGATAATTATTTTAAAATATACATTACCTGCTGATGAAACAAATGAAAACAAAAGTAAAACTATAACTACAAATTGAAAATCAGCCATATCCCAAATATGAAACAGAATCCAAATATTCGAAGTTATTCCATATTTCCAATCGCATCAATGTTACAAGCCGTTAGACAGTCAATTCTAATTCATGAAATTGGTTTCCCGACTTTTAAATTACATATTTTAATTGTTAAACTGTTTATTTGGAAGTTAATATAACCTTTTAACCGACAAGATTATAGTGATATATCCTTTGAAGATATTATTTGCCTACGCATCTTTAAATGTTGATAAATATTGATAATAATTTAGACAAGTTTGTGTTTCTAACAACCTAGTTACCGCCCTTGTCAATACAGCGACGCCTTCTGACGAAAAAAGGTGTAATATCTGTAAAACACATACATTGTATGTATTATATATATTTAAAGAGTGTTCAACTACAGCCAAAATAAGTTAACAAATATCTACCATCTGTATCAGTGTAAAATGGTTACGAAGTTTTTTTCTCTCATTTATTCTCTCTCCCTTCACGAGATAATTGATTTATGGAATGACCATATAACTTCAAAAAGGGGGAGGGATAGGTTTTTTTTTCTACAAAAATACATTCTGATCCCAAATTTAATGAATAAAAATGTTCTGGTCAAACAGATGACGAAACAAAATATTCTGAATCCAGATTTTCCAGGTTATGCTTTTTTTTTCTAAAAAAAATAACTTCGATTTGAAATGATTCCCTATTTGATGTAAAAAAAAAAGTATTCTGATCTAGCAGATCACAACAAAAAATTATTCTAAATACAGTATTGGGTCCATATTTTCCATATACCATTTATAGTGTTAGATGTTAAAAAAAAATAATTTGAAAACCTAATTAAACTTGGGCGAATTTTTTATCCGGGCAGACAAAAACACATACCCCCTACTCGCTTGGAATAAAATGGTTGCTCCTTTCACGTTCTCACTTCGAACGGACGCGCATGTGGACATACCGGGTATTACTAGTTAATAAACTCATCATATATAGCATGGGGGGGGGGGGGGGGGGTCCTGATCCAGAAATCCCGGGCTGCTTGAAAACATGAAATCCCGAGGTCCCTAATTAAAACAAAATTTGGATCCCGACAACCCGAAATTAGAAAAAAGAATTCCCGGATCCTGAAATGGTCAATCCCGAAATACCGAGCTTAAAATCACCCGATCCCGACGTCCGGAAAAAGGCACTCCTCATCATACCAGGATTTCGTCTACAAAAGACTTGAATCAGTGACGCTGGAATAAAACAATGTTAAAAAGGCCAAATAAAGTACGAAGTTGAAGAACATTGAGGACCAAAAATTCGTAAAAATTTTGCGAAATACAGCTAGGTAGATCTTAAATGCGTGTAATCACCATCATGTTATAAAGTACAGATTGATTCTTCGCACTTTTACAGAAACGTTCCTACTTGAAGATAACATTTGTGGGGAAAACTTTCTTTAAAAAGAAAACATTCCAAAGTAAACTTTTAGAATCTTATTCATTTTCCTACGCAATTATGAGGTAGTCGAACACATTTGAGTAACAAGAAAATTTAAGTCATTACATTGTTTGTTTAGGAATTTTTATAATTTTTATTTGATATAATTTATCATTAAAGTACAAATCTACTTGTTTTTCTTCACGCGATAACAAGAAGCTTACACTTTCTGATGTACCACACGTACGACTGTCGTTTTGTTGAATATATCAAGATACATCGTACATTTTCTTCTGTTTTCAATCAACATTACATTTAGGAGAGGGGTTTGTTATCCTGAAAGCCATAAATACATTTGAACTAGTCTTAACAAGAAAAACACGTTAATAAATAAAAATTCAAACTATTTGAATGAAAGAAAATGTACAAATTTAGTTCCCAAAAAAGGGCATCTAGAGGTCACTTTACATTTTGTCGATCCTTTAATTTCTATCACAGAAAGCTCGACACAGGGATAGTGATCCGGTGGCGGCAGTGGTGTTAGCTAACCCCTCAAAAGCTTTATATTTTAGAAGGTGGAAGACCTTGATGCTTCATACTTTGTATATAGATGATTTATATAACGAAGCTTCTGTCTGTCACATGTCCATTGTCCTTGGTCTCATTTTCATGGTTCAGTGATACTTGAAAAAAAAGTTAAGATTTTTTGTAATGTCAATTTCTTTTTTTATTATGTAAAAGGATAACGATATTTAGAATGTGCGTACTTGTAAGCTCCTCATACCCGTCAGACAGTTTTCATTTGACCTCGACCTCATTTCACGAATCAGCGAACAAGGTTGAGTTTCATGGTCAATTCCATATATCAGATACTACATGTGTATAAGCCATATGTCTACTTTTTTGGTATATGAAATGATTGCAATGTGTACATTTCCTACCGGCAGGTGTCATCTGACCTTGACCTTATCTTTTTATGGTTCAGTGGTCTTTTTTATATATTACATTGTATATGCAATAGGTCAACTATATTTGGTGTATCGAAATATGTTATTATGTACATGTCATTCTCGCATGTTTTATTTGACCGTGACCTCATTTTCATGGTTCATTGCTCAGAGTTTAGTTTTTTGTTTTGATTTTTTTTTCTTAAATTTTGAGCTAAAAGTCAACTAGATTTGTTGTATAGAAGGATTATACGGTGTACATGTCTGTCAGGCAGGTCTGTACCATCTGACCTTGACCTCATTTTTCATGGTTCATTAGTCAAAGATTTCATGGTTAAGTTTGTTTCTTAGATACTATAAGCAATAGGTCAACTATATTTAATGCAAAGATTCATTGTTAGGTGTACATGTCTGTCTGGTATGGTTCATTTGACCTTTACCTCATTTCCATGGGTCATTGGTCAATGTTTAGTTTTCTTGGTTAAGACAGTTTCTTAGAAACTATATAATAAGCAATAGGTCAACTATATTTGGAATATCAAATGGTTGTTAGGTGTACATATATTTCTCGTTTGATTTATCTGACCCTGATCTCATTTTCTTGGATTATGTTAAGGTTATGTGATACTTGTAGTAAAGCTTTATATTTAGAACGATCAACATAAAATCAATGGTTGGTAAAGGAGCGAGATATTTCAACATGTGCACTCTTGTTAATAATAAATACCGTCTGGATAACATGATTAAATCCTTTAAGGATGTTCGCTACTCTGTTAAAAAATAACAAGCTTTTTAAAAGATTGTTATGAATTGATAGTATATAAGTAAAGAAACTAAAAACGTAGAAAAAAATGGAGGGTCTGTGTGCTCGTTTCTGAGATATAAGCCATTGAAAATTTGGCGGGAAATAATTCTCTCTAGATTTTCTTACATTTAACATTGGCAACTATTTGTTTCAAAAACAATGAAAAAATAACAAGAATTTTATAAAATTTTGAAATATGGCTTTTTAACCTATATGTAATAAAATTATCAAAAGAAAAGTAGGGGTTTGTGGGCAAATTTTTTAATGACAATACATGGATAAAACCAGAGGATTCCGAAAATCTGGCAAAAAATTAAAAAAAGAGAGGAGCAAACATCCTTAAACTACAATTATAGATGCATTTAAAACCATCATTGTTTTCAATATATAAACCAATTAATTGCACAAAATTAGAGCTGGAAACTGTATAGTATATTAAACTACTTTGCTGTTCTCCATATTTGGGTCTAAAATATCGACATCGGACCCCCTACCCCCACTATTACATTACCGTTAGTGTCAAAATGATAAGTACAAAAATAAATCCAAGACAATGGACAGCACATGAGGGTCTGGATTAGCTTTACATAATAGAGAATAATGGGCAAAATTTACATTTTTATTTTTTAAAGAGTACTAAATTAAAGACTCCCATCCAGAGCCTCGCTCATGGTCTGGATTGCCAGAAGTGTAAGGGGTACAGCAAGTGGCGCAAAACACAGTTATTTCTTAGTACATTTTTTAGACAATAAATTCAAATGAAAAAACCGCACCGGCTCCATCATGTCAATCTCAAAAGGATTTTTACAGTGTATTTTACTACTTTTAATTATAAAAATGTCAACCAGATAGAACTAAAAAAAGGGATAAATGTTTTTAAGATGGTCTTTAATTCAGTTTGACAGCTTCGGACATACTATTAAACTTAAAGATCTATTACAAACAAATAGATAAACCAAATCTTTATAATCATATAAAAGATCAACTGCAGTTTCGTCCGAAGATAACTTTTTTGAATCACTTATTTCATTAGGTAAATTTTTTGACATAAGAGGGGGGTAACACCTGGCTGTTCATTTAAAAAATCAGGCTTTTGTTATTTTATCACAATTCCCACTTTTCCCCCTTCTCTCTCCCTTTTCATACTCTACATTTTACCCCTATATCCAACATACCCACTTGTTTTACCCCCTACACCCCAAATTCCCCCTATTTAACCTTGTTTATCCCACATCATTCCAAAAACGTGTGTTGTCTTCCTCACACAAGTAAACCGAGAATAAAAAGTCATGTGTATCTTATCTTACTGACTTCACATGTTTTAGGGAGAAATACTATTTCGAATATGCTAGCTTATATGTATGCTAGCTAAAATAATATAAACTACGCCTTAGTATTTTTTTCATTTGGTATGATATTTCCACTTTCAGAGTAGTTTCTAAATGAGATTAGCCTTTTCTTACAAACAGTAAATATTGAAAGAAAATAAATATAGAGGGGTGACACGGGGTACTCATTTCATAAGTATACCCCCCTCCCTCCCTCCCTCCCTCCCTCCCAAACTGCACTCCACTTTTCCTCACTATCCCATCTGTGTACCCCTATAGCGTGTCGTCCCCTTAAAGCATCTTTTCAAAATGTTTAGACCATGTGAGCTATAAAAAGACAGTTAATGGAAACTTTGCAGTGGCGTATCACCAGTGTAGCAGTACAATTATTTTTTTCAAGAAGAATTCTATTACATTTGTTAAGTTTGGGGGAGGGGGGGGGTCCGCTTCAAGATCTCTGCTTACCATTATTTTCAATTGGACAACGCCAAATCGTTTAACCTTTCTTATACATGTTTTTATAACTAATAGAACAAAATGGACCATCAATTTTAGCAGCAGTTATCCCTCTTCTGTCTAATTGTTCGTTTTGCCATTAGAATGTTCCTATTTTCATATCACTTCACAACCATCGGGAAGCAATTGGGCATTGATGAAACATCATTTCCTTCCTTACTTCCGGAAAGCTACCCTTTCTTTTGACTTAAGCAGCAGGAGGAGGTGGGGTGGGGGTGTTTGCTAAGAGGGCGTACACTTTTTTTACGGTATAGTTTTGCGTTTTCTTGAATAACGCCCCCATTTGAAATTCCTGGATCTGCCTGTTATTTCTCCACTGATTGAGATAGACTTTTCACAATTTGCTATTCGTCGGGCCTCTAAAATAAAGCAACTACAAAAAACTGACTGTTGTGCTTATTTATTTAACTTAATCCAATCAAATTGCAAAAGATTCAATAACAATGACATTGATATAGTGGTTTTGTCATAAAGTGCGTTTGAATGAACAGTGGTATAGCAAACATCGAATTCCCTCACAAAATGTTATCAATTTCACAAAAAGTCGTAGTGTAAGTCCTATGTTTTGTACTTAAAAGATTCTACAAAGAGTTGTATTAGGAGATTTTCACAAAAATTATCAAAACTCTCCAGGATGGATCCTAACCCTTGTCTACCGAAGATGTCTTACATCTATGATGTTTGTCTTGTCTTTCAGAAAATGAATGACTCTGAATTCCTACCTGGTAAGTCTGTCAATACATACACCACGTTTTGTTATTTTTTTTAATGTACACATATTTATGTTAAAAAAACAATTTTTGATTGCCAAATGGATGTATAAACATGAACAATGTTGTTATCGAAATTAGGGTGTCTCAAGCTACAGAGTTCAGAATTATTAATATTTCAAGTTAAATGACTATTAGTGACTGCGCCGATTACCGAAGTAATAATTTACCATGTTTACTGTAATCAAAAAATGTTCGCCTGCATTTTATACAATTATAAATTTACATTTCATAGAAAACTAAATGGATTTACCTCCAAACCGAATTTTTACATTTTTCTATAAAAGAGAAGCAGAAGATACCAAAGGGGTAAATAAGTCAAATACATAAGTCGAACAAAAAACAATGCCATGTATATTTAGAAATAAAACGCCGCTTTTTTTTTTAAATCATCATAACCTTATTCCCAGTCAATTATTTCAAATCAAATGCAAAAAAATCGGTAACATTTTTTTTCACCTGTCTCGGGATTTCGTGTTGCTTTTCTTTCTTTTTACTGCAACTTGTTTAAATCAAGGATTAATTTTGTATAGTTAAGAGGCCCCTCATGGGGGGGGGGGGGTCCTAGTAATCACATAATCACCATTTTTTTGCCAATATAATCACATAATCATTAAATATTTGCTTATCTTTAGTAATCAAATAATCATAAACTAAAAATACAGTCCTAGGTAATCAAATAATCATGAAATATTTGGCTTAATAATCAAATAATCATTAAAAAAACGGCCAAGTAATCACATAATCAAAAACCCCATGAGGGCCCTCAGTTAACAAAATCCTTGTTTAAATATACCCGTCATTTCAACAAATAGTTTGAAATCAATAATCTTGAAACAGGTAAATATCATACGACGCAGGCGTATTCGATGTATTTTCCTCTCTCTAAATGCCAGTGCTAATTTTGTCAGTTGTGACAACATTTATTTGTTTTTATCCCTCAATATTTCGACGATAAATCGGTAAGTTGTCGCAAATTAATAAGAAATTAAATGAGAAGTTGAACAAGGTAATTTGAATATGCATACGATTTTTACTTTCGTTTTAGACAATTCAATTACTCGCACTTCACTAAACGTTAAGCTATATGGGCGGTTAGTCTGTTAATCGGGTCGGTTATAGTCTGTTAAGTGATCTTAAGTGTTACACGCACAATTTAATGTTATGAAACTCCGTTAAATATACAGATTTTTGACATAATTTATTATAAGAACCATATCATACTAGTATCTGAATTGTTTGAAAGGTCTTTCCTGTAAAAAGGATGTTTTTGTAATGTACTCCTAACGATCTTTCATTTGATATACGACAAACATACCTTCTGAAAACTTTGTAATGACCCCATCCACCTTTATTTTTTTTAAATCCGAAGTATGATATTTGTAATGTTAACATGATTACCGTTCATTTGATATGCGGCAACACCATATTCTAGAAAGTTTTTGATTTCTTGCACTCAATTTTTAGAGGTCAGGAATTTGATATTTGAAATGTACACATCCTGACCTTTCATTTGATACACAACAACCATACATTAGAAGACAATTTATTTTTTGCACTCAATGCAGGGCCGTAGCGTAATGGAGGCAAATGAGGCAAATGCCTCACTTTTGAAACGACGACCAAACTTTAAAAGTGTCATTTTTTTCAATTATGTATTTTACATTATCATACTAATCATTATGCGAGTTTCGAGTTTCAAATTATCTACCGGCACACTACATACAGTGTGTCCACTATGTTGCAGCGTGCAGCTTTTACCATAGCGCTGACTGTAAAACAATAAGTGTTCCGAATACAAATCAAAATAGAAAA